>NC_141823.1:29420422-29730006 GCF_982586985.1 Callionymus lyra | reverse complement strand
CCCATCTGTTACCGTTCCCTTCCTTGTCCCTCTCATTGAATTCCTGACCATTTAAAAAAAAAATCCTACAAAACAAAAAAACACTTGGATACACATGATAACTGACCTTAATTAACCTTTCCAAGTCTAGTAAGAGTGAGATAAAGTCCCACAAAACTTGGTCTACAGCAGGTAATTACACAACACACTCAGAGTTAGAGTAGTTTCAGAAATTTTGGAGTAGTTGGATAGAACAAGAAAAAAAAATCCAATCACAGGTTTTTAGTTTAGTTAAGTGTTTGCTTGATGAAAACTTTCAGGCATGAAATATAAAGTCTAGATCTAACAAATACATGTTGCTAAATCCTTGCAAAGCCACTTGACACTGCAAGGACAAAAGATTAATCGAAAAATTTTAACAGCTAATGTTTCTTTGAAGTGTGTCTGGGTTTCCACGGAGACATTTTCAATGACTAATAAAAAAAACACCCACATCATTCGAGCCCACTGCCACCACCTCATCTTAGTGTGAAACTAACTTGTGATGGGAAAATAGTAAGTGACTGCAGGATATATTTGGTTTATGTCAAGATAAGATGAATCAAGTTGTGAGTTCTTGTTTGCTTTCTCACCTCCATGCTCCAGATACATGCTGTTAAGTCTTGCTTTGCTAACTAGGTCATCCAGCTGCAGGTACACACTACTTACCTCTCATTTATTCCTAAGACATTTGGCAGCTGTACAAAGGGATTCCTGTCTTTCTGTTTATATGTTCACTGAGATATGAGGTTGTTTTTTATTATATCCCAAGTTTTTCCTTTTTTATTTAAATCAATCTGATGAATCCATAAATGACTTGTTAATATACGCTTATCTGCAATGCAGTATGCTGATGAAGTTTCTATTGGAGGAATGGCAACGTGGTACTTGCTCCAGTTATTGACCTTGGACTGCTAAATTAATGTTTTATTCTCAGATTTCAATTTACTCTACATATGTTAACGTCACTAATCAAATACCAAATACAGGTTGAGAATGTGCATCCTCATCAAAGTCAAAACGGTTCAAATGCCTTCTGAGTCTTCAAGTCGTTCTAGTTTTTCGTTCATCCCTGATCAATCAATATTTCTTTGGGGTTGTTCCAGTCATTCTCGTTCTTTGTTCATCGCGCAATAGTTCTTTCGGGCCTTGAAGACTCGAATGAGCCGGAAGAACTATTGAGCGATGAACGAATAACTAGAATGACTTGAAGACTCGGAAGTACAAGTTTTCTGTGAAGATGATTTTTGGTAGTTACAATTGTGCTCCTGGCCTATCACTCTGTGTTCACCTCTGATCTATTCTCAATCCCATTCTCACCGCTTCCATTGTAATAATTCAGGAAAAGATGTATTCCACTTGCACAGCAGCTGTGAATCCAGCAATTAGTGTGAGAAGCTAAGGCAGCATGGGACAGCCATGTGTCACATGTCTTTTGGGTGAATAGGTTTGAGATGTGACCCCTTACTGCTCTGTCTATGCACTTACTTTTTCCTGTCAACCCCTGCTAAGCTCTGACTTCATTCTCTTTCTCTGTCATTGAACTTTGGTTAGTTTGTCACCCTTCATGATTTTTCTTAATAGTCTTGAATATTTTTTTCATTATGAACCCTCAGGTTGACTGTCGGGATTGTTGGGGAGTTTTCTACAAAGTGTCCCTGTTGTGTTTGATTTCACTTTGAATATGTATCCAATGTCAACTTACATTTGTCTTTATTCATATTGTATCGTTTGTTTGAACCATTTAACCCTTCCTCAACTTAAGTAGCACATATGTTGACTCCCCAATTCAACTATCCAATATGATTATACTCACTAACTTAGCCTCACCTAAGGTGTCTTGGTTCTCTCTTCAGAAACAATTTCTGACCCTAGAAAGAATCAAAGAAGTCAGCCAGTGGCACTGATATCACACGTCATAAAGCTATGATAGTTATATGATCTGGAAGACCACCTGCTGTTCCTGATGAACAGCACAGTTGGCGTGCGGCTAAATGTCAGGTCAGTCATCTCTCTGCTCCATTTGTGTGTGAGCACATTCTGCACCATACTTCTTACCTGGAACATGGTCAAAAACCTACAAGAAATTTACAGAAATCAATGTTTCTTCATGGAAAAAGAACACACAATCGGTCTTGGTCATGTCACTGCAAGACTCAAAGACAGAAAGAATACACTTTTCCATTTCAGCAGAAACAGATGTCCATTCACTTCAATGGATAAAAAGATATGTGATCGGACAGGATATGAAACATTTCCATTCAATGTTGTATATGTTTATGTTTTATATTGCATTGATTCAAACATGGAACAATTTGGGAAAACTTGAGTCGGTGCTGTGACATATTAAAAAGAAAGGGAAGCAACATAAGTTAGACTGAAGCCTGAGGTGAAAAAAGTAATTTATCTGGTGGTCTACTTTGTTTCAGCGCATATTGCATGACCTCTCCTCCGGCACTCCATCAATGCCTAACTAGACAGCATTTCAAATGAATGTAGCAACTAATTCACAGTTTGTAAAAGAGATGACCTCAGTAGAAAACCCAAATCCAACACAGAATGTGTTCATTTGAAATCAAACTATTTCACTTTAATTTGTCTTCTATAAAATGGTTGAGAAATCACTTTTGGAATAGTTGGCAAAAGAATCTGTTAGTGTAGTTACAGTGGGGGGAAAACATCAATTGAGCTCCAGATACAGCTAACTTAGATTCAACTTAAAGACTTATAAGAGCTTCTTTAAAAATAGAGAGATGAGGATAGTTTTGAGGGTCCTATCATAGCTCCCCATTGGCCACAAATCTAGCCTGTTAGAGACATGATATCTTTCTGAGTCTAAGAGAGAAATAAGAAGCCACTGTCTACTGCAGATATCAAATTATCCCCTTCTTAGAGGGTGAACAAGAAACTTATCCTTCTTACCACCACCACGAATCAGTCTGGGGAGGGGCCGGTTCATCGGGACAAAACCCTAACATTACATAATTCTAACTTATCATAACTTTCCCAGCTCAGGATCAGAATAATATCAAACATTGCATGTTATGAAAACACAATATTGAGATGTATGTTCAAAAAGCATATAGACATCAAAACACTTATGTTTGGTTATAAAGTTCATTTGACTTTCTTCCTTGGCTTCTAATAACCTGAAAATATTTTATTGAACAAAAAAATTACATTTAGTACTCTGAAAGTCATCTGGTGGTTCTGGTTCTCTGTGGTCATTCTGGTTCTCCGGCCATGTAGGCGAATGGCTGACCTTTGGATGCCAGAAGATTATGGAAATCAACTGGCCAAAACGAGGATTTTGGGGAGTGGAAGCAAAATCAAATATGAAGGACTTCACTACAATACTTTCTGAATTGATGAAACTTTGGGACAAACCTTGATGTTTGACATCACAGTAGAGTGGGTGTGGTTATGGTAAAAAAGATTTTAGCTTAAAAAAAAACGTGTTTTTTGAGAGTACGGGGCTTAAGCACATTTTCTGAAGTAAATATTTCAATTGAAATAAAAAAAAAATTGTGTTTGAGTTTGTTGTACAAACAGACATACTGATGAGGACAATAGATCAATTAAAGGGACACTTAAATCATTTAATTTCAATCAATTCTAAGTCTGAAACATTTTAACTAACAAACTGTCCTGATCAGACCTGGGCAAAGTGCGTCCTGGGGGCCACATGTGGCCCTTTGACTGTATTTATGCGGCCATCGTAATGTCCAAGTATGATCATGTATAAATGGTTCTAATGCATTAACAAATGTATTTGTATTTATTATTCATTTACATTTTCACATAACACTTCCCTCCTTTTTGTGTGTAATTCTTTGTGTATATATTAATCCCTCAAAACATTTTTTTTAATTAATTGAATAAATGTTTAAAAAAAATCTCATCTATACAAGAATAAAATTGCATCTTATTTAGCTTAATAAATGTCCCGACCTAATGACGCATGTACAGTACTTTATTTCTACAGATTTTTCGTCTTTCTTTTTGCTTGAAGGCCCCTAACAACATTCACAGAATTTCATGTGGCCCTTGAAGAATTTTAATTGCCCACCCCTGGTCTAGATGACTATGTTCTTAACTCCAAACCTGCAGGGAAGAAAAAGTAAACCCTAAACTCACCCAAGCTAACAGGAGCAACCTTTGCTTGGATGCTTAGGGATGTGAAATAGAGTGCACAGGTGTTGTTTTAAAAAATATATTTCTTATTCATCCTCTTACTATAAGTATAAAATAAGTATAAACCAAAACCACTGCACCACATAAGGATTTCTTCTTCTATCAAAGAAGTGATTGTGAAAGGACACATCTTTTTTCCTTAGTATATATTATTGGCAGGAATGAAGGCTTTTGTTAATCCTTTCAAATTCTTCTTTTATCTACGAGAGAACAGCCTGCGGGCGAAATAAAATGTGATATTGAGGGATTTTGAAGACAGCAGGTATGTTTTTAAAAGGTGATAGTTATAACTCTTGTCATCAGCATGCTGCAAAGGAGACCAAGCTCTTTATTGAATGGGGACACAGCCATCACACTGGTCCATCACTCGCTAAGTGATGGACCAGTGTGACACTGTTTTCATGTCTAAACAAGAAGGAGCTGTCTCGCCTGCAGTTAATACAAAACTAGCAGCGAGAATTCTGACCTGCTCTAGTAGAAGAACTCACATTTCCACAATCCTTAAATGTCTTCACTGGCTGCCAATTTCTTTCAAGATCAATTTAAATATGCTGATTCTTACTTACAGAGCTATTCATGGTCAGGCTCCTCCTTCCATCAGTGATCTGATCCAGCCTTACACCCCAGCTCGGGCTCTAAGGTCTATGGTTCAGAATCTACTGATGGTTCCTGAACACACTTCCGGACCAGAGAAGAAAAATCCTTTCAAGCTGTTGCTCCTAAGCTTTGGAATAATCTTTCTCTCCCTCTGTGTTTGATGGAGTCTACTGAGTCCTTCAAGAAACATCTTAAGACGTTCTTATTTGTGCAGACTTTTTTTCTGGGACTCCTGTGTCTGTCTTATGTGTCTTGATCTTTTAGGCATGTATTTTAGCTGTCTATTGTTTTTGTTTGTTTTTCTGTTATGATTTGGAATTTTCCTATGAAAGAATTTTCACAAAATAAAAATAATTTGTGCATCTTTGAAAAAAATATAAGAGCAAAACACTGATTAAAAAAAAATAATTCTTGAGTTTTATTTAAATGAACAAAACTCAAAAATTGTTCAGGGTTGCTAATAAACCATTGAAAAATAAGATGGGCTGGGATTGCTGGCTTGGCGCCATTGAGCCACTTCGCAGTGCAATGTCAAACCACTATGGCCTGGAAAGTGCCTGCAAAAAATATGGAAAGTAAAGTATTGATCTCACCACACTTGTATTGATACCAACGTGATAATGATATCTTTGACCACCGCAAGTCTTTTGTGTTGTCAGATTCGTTTGCAATGACCAAGAACAACCTTGAACTGCATTATTGGTGTAAATATAATACTGTAAGTAGATAATGATAATAACAGCAAATATGTTTTATGGTAAATATACATGGTTTGATAGGGACTCACATCACCACTGTAATTGATTGTTTATAAATATCTTGGAAGAGTAGGATCAAAAAGTCCTGAGATAAACAGGGCGACACCAACAGCTTGTTTTTTTCTTGGTTCAACATTTTTTTTGCCTTTTATTTTAGTATTGAGGTGAAAAAATTCTTCAGAAATAAGTCTTTTTCTATTAGATCTATTGTTATAGACTATAACTATGATATAATACTGTGCGTCCATAATGGACACAGATGTTTGCAGTAAACAGCAGCAGTTATTCAGACATGACCATTTAGACCTTTCACAGTATACATAATACAATAACTAAAACATAATGAGTTGGCCTAGGAAAATAGTAAAAAAGCAAAAATCACATCTAACTTTTGTCATTAAATTCATGTCATTTAATAAAAAAAAAAAAAAATAAAAAGCCATTCTGTATCACGCAAGTGCAAGTGTATTTACAGTGTTATTAAATGTGAAAATCATATTTTGTCTCATTTTGGTCTATGTGTGATGAAAAAATAACAATGGGCCATTATGGCTCGAGAAATAAGCACAACACCAGTATCTAAGCTCTTAAAAGTGATATTGCGTGATTATGCTAATACTTTCTAAAATTGAAACCAGACAACATTTCATCAATTATAAACATAAATTGTCCTTGTCACAAACAAATTTGTGTTTAAAACATTTAATGACGACACACTGTTTAATGGCAATTAGTGAATGTTTAGCTAGGCCGCCTGAATCAGCTATTTATGACGTAACAAAAAAATATATCAACTTGTCTCTGCCCAGAAGTCGCTGCTTACATTTTGTTTTTCACAATAATACAAAAACAAAACATCCACCTAATATTAGCCTTGTAGACCCACCTGACAACCGTATTTAACCAAACAATTATATATATATATATATATATATATATATATAGTGATGTGTTTTTCAGTATGTCAGCAAAAATACTTAAATGTTTGTAATGTTACCCTTATAAATATGTCATAACCTTGAGTTGCTACATATAAATAGGCAGAAAACTCAACAACCTTCAAATATGACACATCAGATGAGAGAAAGGTCTTACACAAACATAGGTTTGAAAAGTGTCTTTGTAATGTGGGTCATTTTTGGCCTAAAGGCTTTTGAGCTTTACACTTATAATTCAAACTTGTCATTCAAACCAGTCGTCGAGAGGTCAAGAGTTAGACAAGCTGCGTGAACACATCAAGTCAAGGTGACCTGTCTCAGACGCAAATGATGTCACATGATATCAATGATGTTTTTGGAACTGTGCAACATTATAGTTGTAAAATGTACTTATAATTATGACGGAAGAATATAAGAAAAATGAAACAATAATAATCATAATGATGAAAATTAAAAAACAACCTTTCAAAGTACAAGTGAGTTGAGTGTACCTTTCTTGTCAAATAAAAAAAGATTAATACACACAAATTGTTACATGACCACAATGAAAAGAATAAAACAAACAATTGATTAATAATAAAGATCGGACAAAGTACAGTGTGTTAATCTGACAAAGGAAAGACGGAGAGAAATGAACACAGAAGGGAAACAAAGAACATTGTAAAGGCACATTCAAAATAGATCATGACAGGATAAAACTTTTCAAAACATTGAAAGAGGTAACAAGATCCCTTTCCTGTTATGTATTAACGATACAGAAGATGGATGATGGTGGTCTCTTGCAGTTTTGGTTACATATGGCAATTTTTAGTCTGTTCACATACTGAACATTTTAATTATACAATATATGAACTTAAAGCTGAACTACCAAAGTTTCAGAAGAAACTAAAAAAAAAGGCAACGGTATAACACCACGCAATCAGTTGCTTTAAATTTCACAAAAAAAAAGATTAAATAAATGTACTTTATGATGAAAAAAAAACCATTCTGATTATTACCACCACTGCCTTATCATTTGGTCATTAATCAGTTCACTCTTATCACTGCAATGCATCTTGCTCATCTAAGTTCAGCTACATTTCAACACTATCAAATTGGGTCACTTACACAGAGCACACTGCCTGTTGCCATGGCTACCACAGTCACACATGACCTGACAGATGGCAGATGGTCGAGTGCAAACAGGAAATCGTCTGTTCTGGTTGGTTTTTAAATTTGAAGTTATAGTGTAGTAATGTGGATGAATCATCAATCAAACGGTCATAATTAAAAGCATAACAAAATTAAAAAAGTACTCGCCTGATGAATGTCTCGTCTCCACTTTGGTTCAGGTCAGGCATGTCCGGAGTGTAGCCGGGGACAAAACAGGTTACATGTGGGCTCCATTACAATCTGTACACCAGAGAATATTAAACATGCTTTTTTTTTCAATTTGAAAACTAAAACTTTTTTAATTTTATTATTGCCTCCATTATTCATAAATACAAAACATGTTTTCCTTTCTGTTTATGATGAAGTTATATATTGAACTCTTGGTATGTGGTCTGTGGTCATTTTGGTCCTCAAATGTCGTATAAATCAAATGCTTCCCTCTTTTAAAAAAAAAGTTGCTTTGTTTTCCTTGTGCTCTGCTTAATAAGGTGATATGAATAAAAAGAAAATGATCCTTTAAAAATTGGAAACAGATTGTTTTACTACTTAATAATGCCTTGATGAGGCCTCTACAGGCAGCTGATGCTGTATCATGATACAGTTTGAAAGGCCACTAGATGGCACTGTCTGTTTAAATAATGCTAAGTTTTTATTGACTACTGGATCACAGGTAAAAATTACAAATCAGAGAGTACCATCTGATGGCCTTTCAAAATGAAGACACTGTATCATCTACAGTTGATGAGACCTCATCAACCCATCACTACTATTTATCATAATTTTTTGTTCATGTACCATTTAAAACAAAAACATTGGCCACTTAGTGCAGATCAAAAGTGAATAAAATGATCAATTAAATATATAGAGAGCAATTATAAAATACAACAAGACAACTATGAGAATATAAAATCATGAGATAAGACTCTAAAAGTGTTTTTGAGATGAGTTTTAAAAATGGTCAGTGATGGTTCCTGTCTGACATGCATGCTACATGCTGCATTCTACAGTTGAGAGCAACAAACAAAGAAGGCCATTTCCCCCCTCAGAACAATTCTTGTCTTTGGGACCTTGAGTATCAACTGGTCAGCTAAACCGTGAGACCACATAGGAAAGAAAAGGTTTCTAGCTTTATTTTGATTTCCTTTCAGACTTCTTACAAGGTCATATGTCCAGGATCGCCTGCTGAAAAACCTCACTGCAGCTGATGAAATAAAAAGGTGTCAAATGTCCGTTTCGCACGAGATAAGTATTACCTGGGTACCTCTGGTAATTTGTAATAATTGCGGAGAATGTCTGATTTTTGTAATTCACCAACACAGACGTTGGGTGATAATACTAGTCCAGTGTGTATCCGCATTTCTGTGTTTGTAATTCTGAATGCCACATATAGGCGCTCGCCATTGTATTTATATTTTGAAGGGGTTGAAAAGGAAGTAGATCGAGTTCATTGCTGTTGGGGGGGTGTTCCACACGACGAAAGTAAGGAAGACGTGCGCGCTGCACAGCTACAAACTAAGTTCCAGCCTTGTTGTTTCCCATATGAATACACTCGGGTACACTACTGTAACAGAATGTGTCTCTGTATGTAATAATGTTGGGGCAAATTTATTTGCAGGGCAGCACTCTCGCTGTTGAGCATCTGCACGAGTTTAGAAACGAAAGTAAAATGGTTGTCAACTTTATCTTCTCTAAACGAAGAACGCTTGGTTACACTAACTTTCTATTTCAGTAATTGCACTCCTTTTTAGATCTGTATCTCTAGGTAATGTCAGTAAAAATTACTATTTTACAGACGTCACTTATCCTGTGTGCACTTAAAATAACACAGGGGGGGGGGGGGATACGGCTTTAGAATTATAATTACTAACTCAACAGCGTCACGACGGAAGTCACACCAGGCAAAATAGGTACGGTATGTGCTATAGAAGGCATGGCTGTCCCTTTCCTTGTCATCCTCTCGTTGCCAAGTTTTATATCTTCTTTTTTCTAAAGAAAACAGTTTAATAACTTTAATATTTTAATAATTTCTCTAAAAATAAAATGCGTCCTAACAGTGGCATCAATTATTTGTATATAAGTGAATTAATTTCTCAACCAGTTTGAAATGAAACTTAAAATAACATTTTTAGGATAGAAAAACAGACCTTAACCTTTAAAAAAGCTCATCAAATGTCTGTCTTTGCCGAGAACAAATTGAAAACTTTTCTGGGACATAATTTTAGTCCTGACATGTCAACGGAAGACTGCCTCAAGGCCATGAATAAGAAACTTCAATGAAGTAGGTGGTTTGAAATAAGGAGGAGAAGTAAGTACCGGCCCACCAAATGCTAAATATCTGGCCAAAGGTCATTGATGCACACGAGGAGTGAAAGATGGACTGTGTAATCTGAGGTAGCAGATGACTGGAATTGCAGAACAGTTTACTGTCATTATAAATAGTATGCGGCTGCTTCGTTCCGGCAGCTTGCAGTTTTGGCACTAAAAAGTCACACATTATAAGGCAGTTGAGGAAATTGTTGGCACTTACATTCAATTCTATGAACCTCCAGGCAAAGGAAATATTCCTCCCTGCACACTTCTTAACCCCTATTTTATTGTTCTCAAATTCTCAAGAACTACCACTTTATTTCAAAAATAAATTGGTGATAGTTAATATATAATAACAGTAATCTTTCATACAGTAGTCAAACTGGTCAACACAGACATACAACTTCATTCTGTGTCTTACAGGGACATAAACTGACTCACTGTTTAGAATATTATGAAAAGAAAATGTTTAAAAGCATTTTAACTTTTAACTAACACCTGAACATAAGTATAGTATTTGTCACAAGATGCATTCGTTTGTATAATAATTGAAATAAAACATAAACCTATTATGTATCAATTTCAATAGCGCATCTGGCTACCCCCTTTACTTCACCACCAAAACTGAATTGAACATTTTTGCTGGGAGTGAGTGAGTTCCTCATACATGGACCTACTAACCTTGGCTCTGAATCCAGCCACATCATCCAGTGTTGAACTCATGGAGGCAGTTCATGTGTTTTGTGCACAGCAGGGATGGTTCAGAGTCATCAGTGCGCTCCACTAACAATGCTGACGGAGCTCTGCACGGGAAGGTGCAAGGTTGAAACACACACCGTAATAGCCCTCAACTCCACACTCACAACTTCACAGTCCCTTAATTGACACATAAAAAAACAACTGAAAATCACAGACTGTTCCAAGAAAAAAAATAATAATAAATTTTGATTTTTGATTTAAATTATATTTCTTTAGGTGGTTTATACTTGCTCTGTGCTTTATTTTCAAATAAACTACATCTACATTATATTATCCAAGAACAAGTGAGCATATACACTTCGATGTGATGAAAATGGCAAAATTCAGAATATTCCCTGGTTTGTAGCAGGTTTGGAGACAAAGGACAGCACTAAAATTATATAATTTAACAAGACTAGATTAACGAAAATCATATGCATGATCGTTTACAATGTATCTTTATATAATCCTAACTCAAAGTCCTCTCATTTCGTCCAGATATTATCTAAATTCATACGTCACACAATATATCTCACACAAAATTTTGTGATTAGGACTCAATACAAACATGACAATCAAAACAAACAGGGATACAGAGTCCAGCATTTCAATAAAGCACAGCTCTTCTCATTTTGACGGTCGTAAATTCTATTTAGACAATTTCATAATGTGCGTAATGAGATATAATTTCTACCTGTGGAGGTTTGATGAATCAGGTGTTAACTCCATGAAGTTCTATTTAATAAGCAAGGTTTGTTGTAGCACAAAATAACCCCAAACTGATTGATCTACAAAAGAGCCATATTGCCCTACTTTCGACTTGTTCACAATACAAATTTAGAAAATGTAGTCAGATTTTTGGTTTAGTTTTATACAGAATGAGGCACGATCAGTTCCAATTTATGCTACAGTGGAGGTGTCAAAGTGAGAAATGTGTCGGCTCTGTGTCCCTGGGGTTATTAAGTGGCCCAGCACTCGGCATCCCACAAGCTCCCTGATGAAGGATAGAATAGCAAAAACTCCATCTGACGCTCTCTCTAATAAAGGCCGCCTACTCCTTCACTGTGAGTTGAGAATGTGGATCTGGACAATGATATTAATATTTTAATGCAGCAATGAAACTACAATGACAATTTTCTTCAGTCAGACTTGATAGCTGCACCGGAGTCTCAGTGGAGGAAAAAGAAAGCAGATATTATTTACGGTGAAAGAGACTAGAAGTTTTATAGAGTTTGTATATGAGAATAAATATATATATATATTTAAAACCTTAGCATTTTGCAAAAAAAAAAAAAGCATGTCAACTTTTATCTCGCTTGGTTCTGACTTCCTCAATTAGTTACAGAATATTAAATAGTTTTTTCTTTAAAACAATCCTCTGCCACAGTATGTTATTTTGGCAAAGCTAAAATTGTTTCCAAGGTTTGTTTGCTGGTTTAGCTTTATAAAGCAACAAAATAAACTTGTCTCAATTGTATATTTTGGCCTGAGCATCAGAGTCCAGGTTATCTTGTTTATTTGTGTCTGCAGCCTCCTCTGCTGTTCTACCTGATTGTCAGGAAAATTAAATTAAGTGCAGGTGAAAAAGAGTAGAATACAAGATGCCTAGACATGATGTCTGGACCCCCAATTCCCATGATTGTTTTTGTTGAATTAATTTTACTTTTATTTTTGAAATCATGCAACTAATGAAAGGAATAAGAGCTGCGCAAGTTATAATAAATGTAATAACCAAACAAAATGACCACATCTTAATTTAAGTTTGCACATTGGTTTGAAAATATATGCTTTATAAAAATAAGCTTATAATTATATGATCATAAAGCGATACTTTGACTTTAGTGCCCACTTTTTATGGGGGTTAATTTTTTGTATAACAAAAATATAGGACAAAAATATCATTGGATATCGCTTTTCTCTTCTGTTCACTTTGTGTCATTCAAACACACACGGTTCATTCATCTGAGCTGTTCTTCATCTCCCTGTGGAGGGAAGTGTTTCTCTTCCCAGACATGACATATCACTTGGCCGACCCGCGAGTGTTTGAGCTGGACACACAAAATGGCACAACTATACTCCTCCTCTGCTTTCATAGAACTAACTGTTAGCTGCCGTGTCTCCCTGTGGGAGTCGACGAGCTCACGCAGTGACAGAGGAGTGTTAATGATGTGAAAAAGAGCCCCGACCTTAGCATGATTGGGATCATCCGTGTCGCGGTCTCTTGAGGATGCCATTGACTTAAACCTCAGCTTTGCTTTACGAACATGTATCCCGACCGAGGAGGAACACAAGACCTCCAAGACCTGCATGGCCGCCAATCCAAATAAGAGTATGTTTGCTCACATGCTGTGTTCTTTAGAAATAACATCTGATATAATCATATCATACACACCTGTTTCTGAGAGGGCCATATAACATGACATGAAAACAAGTAGGCGTCAAATGTGAACAGTGATATAATATCAAAATTGATCTAAGTTAGAACTTCAACATAAAAGCTCTTATAGCTTCAACCAGACAAACAAGAAAAAACACTTTCAGAATTCAGGAGCATTGACACTTTTCATTTGACTTATAGGCACTTATTATTATTCTTATTATTATACTTATTATTATACTTATTATTAGGAAGATCATGTTGTGACATGATGGAATTTATAATCCATGCATTTGTATCTTTCTCATTTAGACTATTGCAATAGTTTATTTTCTGCAGTTAATACAAAACTCTCAGCGAGAAATCTAAGCTCTGCATTTGATGGGGTCTACTGACTCCTTCAAGAAACATCTTAACACATTTTTATTTGTTCAGGCTTTCCCCTGATTTTCTGGGAGTCCTGTGTTTGTCTTATGTGTCTTTGTCTGTTATAGTATATATTTTATCTGTTTATTGTTTTTATTTGTTAAATCGCTTTGTGACCCTGGTCTAGAAAGGCGCTTTAAAAATAACCATTACTAACTTTGTTTACTTAATTAAATAACATTTAAAAACATATATTTGTATGATTTAAAAGGTCTAGTTAATAATAACAATAGGGATTCTGTGTTACAATACATATTTACATTTTTGCACGTACTTAAATGTTCGAGATAATTTGATAAATAAAGTTGTAGCTCAAATAGTTAAATGTTCAGCTCAATTCCAAGGGATAATAGGTTAGGTTAGGTAGAATTTTATAGTTAAAAAAGTTAATTTTAGAGCTAAGAGTACCATTGTGTGGGTTATGAAATTTAAGGCTGAAGTTCATAAAACCTCATTAGTTCATGACTAATCATCCGTCATGGTAGAAATATGAGGTCAGCAAAGATTTGTCTTAAATTCTTACCTTTACTGAGTATGATATCACAGCAATGAAACTAGAAAATATACAGTATAATATACTGAATAGTGTTACACCTCTGAGATAATCTTAAATATGAATAAAGAACCATTTAGTGGATTTGGTGGATAACTTAAAGAATGACATATGTTGTAAACATCTACTTTTGCACTGTTTTTAAATAAATTATTATAAAAAAAAAATCTGCCTCTCTTTTTTCTAAGAAATATTGGATTTCAAAGGTAATTCCTGAGATTAGCCTTGCATGTCGCATCTTATCATAGCACTAATAGTCACTGCATACACACCATGATACCAAAAATGTGTTTTATTTAAAAAAAATAAAATGAAAAATAAAAACCTTGTGTTATTCCTCATGAGCTATGCAAAAAGGTTTTACAATATGTTGCTAATCTCTATGAATACCATGTGAACAAAGGTTTTTGTGAGCCGAACAGAGAGAATTAACTAGTTATTTTATGTCAGCAAGTGTGGATTTGTCTCTGTGACCCCAGGCACCTTTTACCAACATCATCAGCTGGTTACGCTTCGTATATTTCCTGGTCAAAGAATGGATCTTTAATTTGACTAGAGAGCCTTTCATTATGGTTTTCATATTGAGCACATTGCTTTATGCAGCCCATTAAATGGATTGTCGAGCCCAGAACTTCCCTTTTTATCACCTTTCAAATGCACATTTTAAATTGCTTAGCAAATGAAACTAACATAAATTGATTTCTCTCCTAATATTGTCGGCAAGCGAGTAAAAAGGGTCGGAATTTTATTATACACACAAAATTTATGGTTTTATCCTTGCAAAGATATGTTCACATCGATTTTTTGTGAGAAAAATAAAATTTATATCATTGATTTGTATTAATAATGTACAGTCCCGATGGATATTTATTCTGTGTAAAAATAAATGAATGCATTTACTCATAGTAACTTCTATTTGACTTATGCTGTCTAACACTTGAGAATATTCTTTAAAAATAAAACTATAATAGCATCAGCATTTGTTTCCTTGAGCGGTACAAAAAGTGGAATAAAAAAAATTGAAAATGCAATGCTTGTGATTCAATATAACAAAAAAAGAAGATATCCAATTTTAGTTTGAGAGTGTTACACGTTAAAATTACAAATATATTAATTATGTCTTCAAACTCATTTATTTCATACATTTAGTCAATTCTTTAAATTTTAGCTAATAATATTTTAAACGACCTGTAAAGAGTTACTCTGTTTTTAAAAAGAAAATTAAAGCCTCAATATAAACATTTGAGAAGATTGCTGTACATGGGGGATTCCTGAACAAAAGTAGCAAACATTTCCTACACTTTGTGTATGTTGTTAAAGTATGGAAGATTAAAATACCAGCCTGAGTAAATCTGAGGACTCTTCGTATGAAGCTTGTATGTTCTCCCCATGCATGGGTTTACCCTTGGTACCCTCAATTTCTACCCAAAGTCCAAAAACATAAATAAGTTCATTGACGAAAAGTAATGGTCCATAGGTATAAGTGGTCACTTGTCTCTGTGTGCACTTTACTAGTTTACAACCTCACTTATTTGGTTTCTGAAGAAAATATCACACAAGTATAATATCACTCAGCATTGCTCACCATTCCCAAAATCTGAAATATTTTCCTCTCGTTCCTCCCCTTCCTTCTTCACTAACTAAAGCAAGCTAGGTTATTGAATGGAAGAACTGTGAAGGTCAGTATGGATTCGAGGGGACGTGTTTGGGCAGCCCCCTCAGGACCACTGGGATCAGAGGAGTCATTACCCACTCTTGCTATCGATCTGCCTACATCTTCTACCTCCACATACCATGTTCTCTGTCAGGAATTGTTAAGACCTGCTTCTTCCAATTTACCTGTTTCTGTCCAGCTTGACTTGTGAAAACAGTGTGTTATTTTTACGTCACAAATATTTTCATCACAAGGAATGCCTCTCTCTTTCTTTTCAAAGAGCTGTTGCCAACGCAGTTACAATGCTCCAGCCTTGACCCCAGATGTAATGACATTTAGTACTGACTAATATTAGTGGACATCATAAAACAAACACATCCCGATGCTTCCAATGAGGCAAAGCCTTCTACAGAAGTCGAGTCGTCTGTAAAAATGTAAAATAAATATATTTTATTGAACTATAGACCTACATTCATTGGGTTTTAACGCAATATAACAGATAGTATCACATGACATCTTTTGAAGTGTTCCCAATATTCAAGACCCTCTCATTCGTCTCCCTACATCTGCGATTTTTTTTAAAGAGCTCAGCCTTTCACACATTGAGCGTGGAACAATATATATAACAGATATGGATGGCCTGAACAGTTTTATACAGATCCACAGGTCCACCTTTTACACTTATCTTGAACCAATAAGCGCACAACAATGCCCAACTAAAGTCGCAGATATGATAGAGCCCACTCTCTCCTGACTTCTAGAACTATGCCTGAGGTGTCCCGAGGGATGGGGGCTTTGACTTGGGCATGCACCTGATGGATAAAAAGTGCTATAAAAGGCATCTCAGATGAAAAGTACTCCATCATTGTTTTACCTTATAAACCAACAGCTAATAACTTAATGTGTTGATTTAAGTATCTCTTAAATAGATTTTGGACTTCTATTGTACTCATCAGTATCTGTCTGTTTGTACAAAACTCTCTTTTCATTGAAATATATACATTAGAAAATGTAACCTTGTAACCTCTTACCATCGCCGAGATATTAGATGTTAGGGGTGAACTTTATAAAGTATTAACTAAACACTATCATCATGATGAGGGACTAAGTCAGGAGAGTTAGGTTTTCACATTAGTTGCCCTTTTAGTGGTCATATAACTGTAAAATATTCCTTATTTTGTCCCACATTGTGAAAACTAAGGTTCTTACAGCAGTTAATAAATAAAGTTTCATCGTACAGAAATACATAGTATTGCCAAAAAAAACACATTTTAAATTTAAAAATGAGCAACAATAAAATACAAACACAGGACAGAAGCAAGGTAGAGGTAGTTATGAACACTTTAATACTGTTACAATAAATAACCTTAAATTAAAGTGTGCATAAAGGTGCAGCTGAATCTCTCCCCTTCTGCAGCACCAGCGAAGTCTTCTACTGAATTTACTGTTCAGTGCTCAGACTTTCCAAAGGAGGTCGGACAGGTTCACTATCATGGACGACAGCTTCGTCACAGTCCGAGTAGTTGAAAATAATTTTTACGTTAAAACATGAGAATTCAATATTTTTATACGATGGATATAAAAAAGCTAGCTCAAAAGAAAACTTTTTTTGATTTGTTGAAGAAATACAAATTTTCTTTGTTTTGATGACAGTTATTTAATGGCTGATTCATATTTTTAAATATAATCATTGTTATCAATGAAAGT
Organism: Callionymus lyra; assembly: GCF_982586985.1. Taxonomy (NCBI): domain Eukaryota; kingdom Metazoa; phylum Chordata; class Actinopteri; order Syngnathiformes; family Callionymidae; genus Callionymus; species Callionymus lyra. The sequence goes on along the minus strand of NC_141823.1, from coordinate 29,712,587 downwards.
GTAGGCATTACTTCAGGATTATTGTCCCATTTTGATGATATATTTATTAAACAAAAGCACAACCTGAATGATGCAATTGAATAATAATTTGTCGGCAGCACAGCTATTCCTGAGGGAACAGTCATGGATCCCTTCCGATTCCCACTCTTAACAACTGAATGTCATCGACTGCTATCATCAGAAGTTCCTTTTTCGCCCTCGTCCCAGACTAAGTATCAGATAAATGGCCTTCTCATGAAGGCCAGAAAGACCCAGGAGGCAGTAAAGGATCTCTGCAGATACACATTTGTCCACACAAAACATGTTATTTCCTGGTACAAGTGGCTCAAGCGTGGAACACCGAACACAGCATGAACATGGTAACAGAGACGTTGATGTGGGTTGGCAAGGGAGTCATTTGTTCAAATAATAATCCCATTTAAGTTCTTGTTCAAGAAAAAAAGTGCTCCAAATATGAAACTTATTTCAACCTTTACAACAAACAGCCATTACGTCAAAATGAGTCATCTGATGCATAAATCTTGCTAGAGATTTACAATTTATTGCGGAATTAGTAAAAAGTATTCTGTATTCTCTGTGCCATGAATTTCCTGGAATCTCTGTACCATCTCTGTTGGCTTGATTGAGTGAACCCAAGTTCTTGTGGAGTCCAGAACCTTTTATGACTTTGTGTTGGCATCAGCCATTTTATGGAGTAATCTGCCGGGCAAGCATCATCAGAAACAGGCTCAATTACACTGATCAAAAGGACCTTGGGTGTTAGCTCGACCCTGAGTTTGTAGGAGAAGGATGGATATTTGCAAGGAAGGATGTTAGAAAAAGCAGTCATCCATTATAAAAAGTAAACCCTCATCCCTTACAGGTACATCACAGCAGCTCCTTCAGTGAATAATACCACCATGTTCTAGACAAAGATTTCTGTCCATGTGCACAGAAAGGGAAACGTATTCAGTGCTTTATTGTCTTTCTTATTCTATAACATTTTGTGTTAACTACATCATACCTACTACTGTGGAGTTTAATAGTGTCATTTGTAAGTTAGTCTTTAATAATATCATCTTCTGTGAGCCTTTATCGTCCTATATTTACAAGGAAACATCAACATAAAAAACGCACTTTATACTTACATTACACTGTGATAAATTACAGATGACGATAATATTCATTAAATATGTAATTCTAATTTAAATTGGTTGATCAACCCAGTTGTGTGTAATAAGTTGAATGATTTGTTATCCATTTGGCGTGGGTGAATGGTAATAGTAAGGAGGCTTTGAGAACACCCTTGTGGCTTGAACTGCACATTGAATAGTGAATGGGTTTAGTGGAAGATTAGGGCTAAATTCTCCAGGGTGTTGTAACGCTGATGTGTTCCCATAATGGTGAGTGCAGGCGGATTCCTCCCACTGCTGAACGAGTACACCTGACAGCACTACATTCATCTCCTCTAATACTTCCCTCTCACATCTCTCGAGAACACTCTTCACCTCTGTTTCCTGATCATGATCCCGGGCATGCAGAGCGTTGTTCCACAAGTATCTGCCGGTGATAAGAGGGATTTAGTTTCAATTTCACCTTGGGCTAATGCAAACAAGCTGATTAGTTGATGCAAATCAGGCGCAGGATCCTTGTCTATGTGTTTTCAACACTACATTTGTGTGTGTGTACATGGCTCTTTTTGTGTATGTGTCATTCACATGTATCAAATGATCCATGATGGGACTGACTCACCAAGATCCCTGCTTGCATGTTCTACATATAATTTGTAGTTAGGATTTTTGCCAGCAGGCTGAACTTCAATTTGCATGTGATAAAATGATTTATGAAGCGTGTGGTAATAATATAAAACTGATAATTTTGAGTTTCCTGGTTTAAGGCAGTATGTGCTTGGGGAGGCATAAGTGCATAAAGCCACAATACAGATAACAGCACTCAAACCATATCATCTGAAGGTGTTTGAGTGGTGAAAATAATAAACATTAAACAGAAAATTCAAAATTATTAAACCGTGAAAGACAAGAGTCTGCAATTAATCAAACAACAGAAATTAATAAAACAACAACCATGTAGCTCGTCGTGAATGCAACAGCTGGTCAAACAGTCAAATTCTTCTTTGAAACATAATATTGAGGCTGTTGACAACTTCTAGTAACTATTTCCCTCTCATTTAGTAATGGGTTCATCAAGCAAATCAAAAAAGTTCATCATTCTTTAGCCCCTGTGGTTGAGAGTAGTGTTATTTTTAGGGATGCACCAAAATGAATATTTTTAACCGAACTAGAAAACCAAAATAAGCTGACTAAAGCATAAAAAAAAACCTTTCTAATGATTGCTAATTATTGCTATTAAATGATAGGCTGTAACTGTATTTTTAGCACTACTATAAAAGTCAGTTTGGGACAAATGTGGATCTTATATGTGTTTTATAAATATAGATTAGATAGATATGATATTTGCGTGTGCATGCAAACGTGTGTCATCATCATTATACACTGCAGAAAACTGACCAGAAACTGTTTCCTTCAACTGAGGTTTGAGGTCTGTGGATCAGAATCTACTGATGGTTCCACGAACACGGTTCAGGACCAGAGGAGAGAAATCCTTCCAGGCTGTTGCTCTTAAGCTTTGGAACGATCTTCCTCTCTCTTAGCGCTTGATGGAGTCTACTGACTCCTTCAAGATACATCTTAAGTCGTTTTTATTTGTTCAGGCTTTCGATTGATTTTCTGGAACAACTGTTGTATTATCAGTTTTATCTTGCCCTTTAAAGTATATACTTTATTGACTATTGTTTTGATTGTTTAAGCGCTTTGTGACCCTGGTCTGGAAAAGCGCTATACAAATAAAAATGACATACTTACTTACTTACCTATAATTATTATTTCAGTAATACAGAAAACAATCAATAAAATGAAATGTATTTCTGAATGTATCGTTTTTGAATGACCTGCAAAAAAGATTTAACAATACTTTCTAAATAGGCCTACAAAGTAAATGTGTGCTTCGTCTGCGCTGTACACCTCTCACCTCTGAATCCATCCGACCTGGATCTGTTCTTGTGCATGCTCCATCATTCAGTAATAAAAAATATTGATCTTTATAATGAAAATCATATAGTGTGGTATGGCAGCTGCACCGCATAGGACTTTCGCACTGAGTGGTGAGAAATGAGCTGGGGATTGTGTACTTGTGTACTGCCTGCCCTGGACAGACTCTGCACCTGCAGAGTTCAGAAGAAAGCAAGTGGCATTGCGTCAGATCCTTCTTCCCAAATAAATGGAATGCCATAGCGACTGTCATCAGGTAAGCAGTAATGATGGTCCAATGAATCTTAATGAAGCAGTGTCATTATTTTCAGAGTCCACTAGATGGCGGTCTCTGCACTATTTTCCTTTGTTTTGAACAACTGTTCTAATGACGGTGCCGTCTCCTGACCTCTAAAAAACATGACAGTGCTTCATGAAGCTTCATCAGCCCAGCACTAGTAAGCATCAGAAACATTGAAACCTGCCCTACAAGACTCAAGGACTGTTACTTCCCCAGTGCTGTGAGGGCTGTTTCACCACCCCATAAACACTCCTGCCACTGCAGTCAAAGTCTCCTTACTTTGTGCACTTACATACTCGTCTACACTGACTGCCAATTGTCAACGATGTCACGTAATACTCTTTTCTCTGCATTTTTTTTTCTGTTTTAATTCCTGAAAATGTAGCCGTAAAATCAGAATAAACACTCAATTTAACCTTGGCTTGTGTGCAACTGGCTGCTGCTTTTCCTCACTTCATCTTGCTACGAGCGGAATTTTCGGTAAAAAACGAAAATGTACTTAATGACATTTTTGGTAAACCCCTTTATTAAGTTTAATTATTTAATTATATCATTTATATTCTTATCTTATTGCATTTTCTTTTATTATTATTTGTTGTTGTTGCTGTTTGTTAAACAGCTATACAAGTGAAGGATTGAAAATCCAATATACAACATATGTGTGAGTGTGAGCATGGAGAATCAGCAAGCAAAACAAAGCGGTTTCCCAAATTACGGCGCTGGACATTGATTGGATGAGGTCCCAGAACATGGACATAATTAATTAAGATGGTTGGAAAGAGTAAATGGCTCGGAGAAACTTTTGTGAAGCAGGTGGAATCCAAGCATCATTTGGTAATGCATTCTTCTCTATTGATTATGTGTGAAGCTGTTTACATCGCTTCTGATGAAGGGTGAGTGCTCCCATGGCCTGTGAATGTTCCAAACACAGGAAGATCAATGAAAGCTGTTACTTCACTGTACAGCGGGCACCCAAGAGAGGCGGAGATCTCCACTAAGACGCAAAGGTAAATTGCTTAAGTCGGATTAGCATATTTACAGGAACTACTCTACTCCAGCAGATGGGAGACATCAATACTAATATTATTAAATAAGAGTGAGGATATAATGAGGGAGTTCCAAAGCAGCAGTGAACCAGATTTTCAAAGTCTGACAGTTGTTTCAGCCTCCTATGCTCCATCACGTCCTGGAATGTCAAAGTTCACACACTGATAGAGAGAGGTGCTCCAGGCTCAGAATATCGTTCTTTTTTATGGTCTCACACTCCCTTCTTCCACTCCTTCTACCAGGAGCTCTACATTTATTATGAGGAGACACTATAGAAGACTGTGATCTCTCTCTGTCCTCGCCTCAACCATGGGTTCATTTTATTTTACGCTGCAGATACTTGAAGTGCTCTAGGGCTCTGACATAATCTCTTGCGAGCAGAGATATTGGCAATATAGAGCTGGAACACATTTTTGACTTGAAGTATTTCTTAAAATGATCAATAAACCAAAAGACAGACTCGACAAGCAAAGTGAAATCGTGATTGGTCTTATGTATGTTTAAAATCTCTCTTTTATTTGAGAACAAGAGTTTCTTGCAGCTAGTTGAAACTCGATTGGGAAGTTATATTTTATGGTTGGCTGTCACACAATAAAGCTTTGATTAATCATACTTACTATTATTTTGGTAATCTAGTCTCCCCACTTCATTAAAGGGAAAATTATGTGTTATTGTACGTATAAGTATGTGTCAGTTTGTGTCTGTTTGTACAAAACTCTCTTTAATTGAAAAATGTAGGACCTGGCCACAGAAAACGCTTTGTTTGTTCTGTTCCCATAGCCATGCCCACTCTGCTGAATGGTCATCATTGTGGTTTGTCACGACGTGTCATTAATCCAGAAAGTCTTGACCTCCAAAGGACTTGTTGTATAAACAAAACGGGGAGTGAAACCATTATTACATTATAATGGGCTCCACACTCTTAGCCTTTCATTTGCCAATATTTCGGACAGGAATAACTTATAAAGGAATAACTACAAAACAGAACACCGTGGTGTTGGGCTGATGAGGTCTCATGAAACAGTTAGGAGGTGAAGCCAATGTTTCATGAAACAGTGTCCTAATTTAAAAAGGCTACTATATGTTGCTCTCTGCTTTAAAATATTTGGCTCTGATCTGGTTTGAATCTGATCTAGTTAATGAAACTTGGCATCATTTTCAAGGTAAGGCACTGTTTCATGACAGAGTGGCTTCACTATAATATGTTGCATGAGGCCTCATTGACCCATCCGTGGAACATTGTCATGATGAGAGACTTACTGCATCAGCCAAAAAAGGAAAACATTAATAATAATAATAATAATAATAATATAATGTAACTCAATCAGACCAATCGTAACAGTATTATATCAACCTCTCTGGTTTGGAAGTAACACGTATGTTGATCAATTTTACCTGCTGCTTTGAAAATAAGCAAAGAACAACACAACACCACTCTACAAAATAGGGCAATATGTCTTGGATACAAAAACTACAGATCAGAAAGGATTGAAGTGGGCATCACTCCATCCAAACTCGTTTTCATTTACCTGCAGTCTGTGTTATTCAACATAGCTGTGACGATTATTCCCTATCAATGGAATGTTAGGGTCCACCGCCAACCCATGCCTGGTTACCCTGGTCTGCGTATCCAGCGTATGTCTTTGGTAACACCAGAGGACCAGAGAACAAGGATGCAGCTATTCAGGAGATCCGTTTATTGTGTCTTGAGAACACTTGAAAGTAACCACTTCAGCGCTGGACTCACAGAATCAGACCTCACCGATGATCAAACCATTCACGTTCACAATAAACTGTCCTTGGATGGAATGGATAATGACGACATCCATTCAATGAGAAAGGCCTTCAGGTTCATCTCAACATTGAGTGTATTTTGCTGGAATGCTATGAGAAGGAACCAAAGCTAAAATTGTTGTTGTACACTATATTACAAATGTAATAACATGGTACATTTATAATTTTATATTAAATGAGTATACTTTAAGATTTTCAGAGAAAAAAAAACTGTTGCGTCAGAGAAAATCAAGTTATATTGATTTAATATTGGCTTTAAACCATTTCCTCCATTCTGTTCATTGCAAACAATGATGTCCAATTGTCAGGAACTGTCAGGATAAACCGTTAGATGCATGTCCAATAACCGACATTAATAAGTCCATAATTATGCAATGAAGCATGATATCACAGGAGCCTATGCATTCAATTCAGAACTGACTCGATCCGCCTTGCTCATGGTATTATGTTTGTTCTGTAATTTCTGTAATGCCAATCATCACCTTTGTTTCATAGTATCATCTAACCGGAAATGAAAATAGAAAATACATCAAATGTTTCATTCTGAATCAAGGTCTTGAGTCAGTTTTAGCTGCTTCCAACCATAGTGGCATGAAACTAAAAATGCTTGTGAAGGGTGTAGCTTGGCTCCGGCCATTCCCCGACCTCGGAAAATCTGTTTAAATGGATGAAAAGTTAACCGAACATTTTTTTTTTCCAGTTCCAGGAAAATTAAAGAAACATTTTTGGCCAGTTGGGTAGACGGACAGATTGTTTGGAAATAAATATCCTCAAATGACTACGTCTTACAGCAGCTCAACAGAACACAATAATACATATTTGTTCTATGGTAAGCGATAAACCAAACAGACATAAGAGATCCCCCATTATTAAATAAAGCTGCAGTAGAAAAAAAAGTGACAACAAAAAAAATACCACCTTAATGCTAAATTAAAATTCATATGAAAACCACAATCAACACATGTTCCTCGTTTTATATAAGGACAATGGGCCGTGAGCCTTGAAAAGTCAAGAATAAAAGAAAATATACAAACGGAAAAAGATAAGTGGTTATTCTACGTTTTCGTGATTCATTCACAATAGATGGTGCTTCAAAGAAATCAATGAATTCAGCACACGTAAATTATTCAATACTCTGCTTGAAGCTCATAGTGTTCAGCAATCGCTTGTTTGCCCTTTGTGTGTATGTATGAATGCAAATTATTGTTTATTATCCTTATTCTCGCAGCAAAGCAAGGTATGAGAATTGAAGAGCAAAAGAAGTGAAAAAAGGTTTGCTATTTTGGTCTATATTTTTCTATTATTGTTTTGTCATTCCCTTCTTTGTGTATAACTTACTTATTAAATTGCATCCATAATTATTCTGCATATTCATTGATCAACCTGCTAATGATGTAAAATGTACTTACTTATTTTTGTATCTCTTTGCGAAGTCAGACCAATTATATGTTCAAAATTTAGGGGGAAAAAAGTTGCTTATATGTTTCCCATCAAATCTTCCAATTCAGCTATACCCTGGTTGCAATCACAGATGTGGGTGCTTTTTATTTAGTCAGTTTGATCTATGTAAACTTCTCCTAGTATCACAGCAGGGCTATGTTTTTAGGGGTTCTAAGCGTTCAGGGTTTCTGTTTTGCTTTCTTGTTTATGAGCAATTTCCATAAACACCCCTTTAATTCTTCTTTTTTTTTTATTTTATTATCTACCACTACAGTGCTCAACACATCACTTCACTAAATCTCCCGTCAACAAATACTACTACTTTTGTAGTGCATGACAAGCGCCGCAAAATCAAACAAAAAAAACATTCTGTATGTAAGAAAACCACACACCGACATGAGATCATACTTGGACACCCACACTTGTTCTCATCTTCACAAAGCGTACACTTTTTCACATGTGTTTACATTCAATTTTCAAATAACCAGTTTTTTAATTTTTATTGCCTAATTTTTTATTTTTTATTTTTTTAAATGTCACAACCATTTTTTCAACACTGTTTATTTTAACCATAACAGAACCATCACAGATCAAATTGTATTTGATGTCTTTGTCTTTGAACTTAAACTCATAAAACACCGTCTGTGAAAAAGTTAAAAAGAGTTTCCCTCAAATTAATTATTATACATCCTGAGAACGCCTCAAAATCCACGAACCTAGGTAAGGTAAACAAATTTAAAGTTCTCCAAAGGCAAATTAAACTCAAATAAATATGTTGATTGACAAAATAGCAGTGAAACGAAGACAGCACCAATGATTTTCACAACTTAATTAAGTAGGAACTGTATTGGTATTGGTTTCTCTGTTGGTATTGGAGCCACAGATGATGTGTAGAAGGATGGCCTATGTACAATAAATAGATTAATTCTTCAAATCTGTTTCAGTTTTTTCTGCGGCTTTGGTTTCAGAAAACAAGGTGTGCTGAGCAGGAACTGGGCTTATATTCTAATAAATCTATTTATTTCACATTGTTCTTGTTTCCAACCTGGTAAATCCATCATAGAATGAAAAAAACAGAAGAGTCCTCATATTGCAGTGAAGCTAATGAACTGATTGTAGTTTCATGGCAGGTGATTATGACCCGGACACTAAAGCCACTCCTGTGCGCTCTCGCACTGATTCTGCTCATTCATAATGCATTCTGAGATATCACTTTAAAATTGTTAGGAGGGGTCACGAGGAGTCAGGGTGTGAGCCATTGCAGATTGGAGAAATTGCTTGACTCCAGCAGACTGTGAAATGGAATACGATGTGTACTACTAGTGTGTGTTGCTCTTTTTATACACGCGCCAGTGAGGTTGTTGTATTGGACACTCGCACAGTCCTTGATGAGAGACATACTGGCTGCCTGCACCTGTCACTGAGTCTGTCAGACACCGGCAGCCATTTTGTAAAACACTGCTCAGTGACTTCTTCATTTAATTCTGTCCTGTTCACTTTAACAAGAAATCATTGACACGCTCACATTAGTGGAAGCTTGTACTTTTATATTTCAGATATATACAGAAAATATGAACCCCACAAGTACCTCTGATTCATAAATATCCCTTACTTCGTTTTTATAATTGATTTGACACTCATGTTTCCTCCTACAGTCAACAGTCATTCAGGGGTTAATTCAAGTCTTTGAACTGTGCACAGTTACACCTACTTTATGTTTTGTTATCGTAATATTTTGTACACATTTAAAAAAAGAGTTTCTTTGTGGTTCCCGAAACAAACTTTAAGAACCCCTCTGAGTTAAATTATTGAGGCAACTACACCCATCTGAAATTGCAAAGACTTCTCCACAATAAATATTCACTTTTACTTTTTATTATCTGTGTTTGTTATTTAACTGCTTAAACTTGTAACAGGAAAGTTTAATCCCATCGCTGTCAATAATGTGGCCGAGGATTTGTTTTTTATAGTTCAGGAAGCAATGTAGTCAGACCTGAAGAAGTTCTGGTGTATCAAGTTGGCATTTGCTTTATTCAACAAACACCCCTGGCTACAGCGTCTCCTGAGGAACAACACAAATTGTTATAAAAGCATTTTAGCATTGGTGCCTGCTGTAACAAACAGGTGCTTTTACTGAACGGCAAGGGGGAGTTCTCTTTCTTATGGTGCTCACAACATGCCATTCAATGCCCATGATGCTTAGCGGTACCGTAGTTAGTCTACTTCATCTCTCCATCACTTTCCATTTTGACCTATATTGGAATATTCATTATTGCTTTGGAAGCTTTTCATTCTGACCACTTTAGTAAGAAGAGGCTTGCAACAGTTCACATGACAGATGTGTTGTGACTGCCACTAGGGGTAGTATCTTACGTTAACTAGTGTGGTGACCGGAAGTAGAGGAGAAGATGAAAATAAACAAGTAACTAGAAAGAAGTCTGACTATAGATTCTTGCTCAACTAACAATATAAAAAATTGCGTCTGATTCCTACCTATCATCTTAAATTAAATGATTCAAACCATCCCTGGGCAAAATCATGAAAATTTCCAACCTTTGATTTTGGACACAAACTAATCAAATTTGCATGACTAGGAGGAAAATAATCTGGACACAGCTATTCTTTCTTTAGCTTCAATTTCCAATTCAACTCACCACACTTTCACCATTTTCATCAGTTCCCCAACACTTCTCAAACCATTCTCCGCCTTTTCCATCATACAAGGGGATGCACCCTCATTTCTTATCCTTTTTCTTCCTCGTTCCTCACTTACTTTATCTGGGTGTCACTGTGTCAGAATGTATTCGGAGCTAAATTATTCATTAGTGAGCTGGAGGACAATCAAAGAGACGGCAGGTCCAGCTCGTGTGTGTGCTAGTGAAAGGAAGAGGGACATACCAGAGCCAGTAAAGTCGACTGGGAGACAGAGATTACAGAAAAAACCCAGAGGGAGTAATGAAGACTTTTTGCTACCCGCAGAATGCAAATGAATATCTTATTTGTAGTAGCAAATTTATAAGAAAAGTATGAGTTGGTAAATATTGATTAAAAAAGATATCCCACATTTATACTTTCATGTGTACCTTTACAAAAATATTCATACTATTATTATTTATCTAACTAATTCAGGTACTTTATTTAAAGTATGTGGTGCCACACAGCCATTTAAAGCATTTCAAATACAAAATGACTATGTTGATGGTGGTAAGGAACTTCAAGTCCTCTACTAATTTCTAAAGACATTTGACTTTTGAGTAAATGTTTGACTGATTTAGTTTTGTAATTTATTTATCTCCTATATGTACTTCATTTTCATTCAAATCCTGATCCCTCAACAATGTGAGCTTGAGCTCAAGGCTTCTTGCAAGAGTCAGATGTCAGATCCCATCTGTGACCATTCAGTTAAGCTACAAGGCTTCCCACCGCCCACTCACAGCAAGGGGGCAGTGTCCTGCTCCAGGGCAGTAATCGCGTAACCGTCTTTCCGCTACACAATCAAAATATTTCATGGCTTCAGAAGTGTCCTATCAGGCTGACTTTGAGGGCCATGCACCTTTTGCTTATGATCAAATATTTACTCAAATATAGGAGTCTTTCACAAAGGTACAAGTAGAGAGAACATTTAAAACACTGGATTTGGTAAAGGCTTGTGAGTCATCTTGATCAGATAACATTGCAGACGTTGGGGCAAAAACATTTCAAATCAGTTAAATAAGTCTTTAGAGGTGAGTTAACAGAACTACAACAAACCCAGTACTTTAAGCCACCATGTGTAATCTCTGATACAGCACTCAATCATTCGACTCAACGACTCATGTTATTTCACCTGTTAATAACCTGTCAAAGCATGTATCAGACTAACAGGAGGACCCAGGTGAAGAAGAATGCATCTCACAGCAATGCTTCTCTAGCCCCCCGCTCAAGACAAGATCTCATTAAATGGTTCTTCTGCAGGAAATGGAATGAATACCCAAAGGAAATATGCTTCAATTTGAGATGTTTCCAGATGTTCTTCCAATTAGAGTGCTTATCCACAAATGTAAAACAAAGTGCTTGACATAAATCATCACAAAGAAGACAAATCTCTCCTTTTGAATGATCGTCACGAATCATTCACTAGAGACAAAGAACTAAAACAGCTTGAAGTCGTGAAGGTGAGGAACCACTCCTGAACCGAAGTCCTCCCACATTGAGGCACCTCTGGGGAAGTAACTAACTGAGCAGTAAGGCCTTGTCTGCAGGACAATAGTGGTCTTTAATAGAGCCAATAAACCTGTACACTGCGTTTTGAAAACCATTTCCACAGAGACATGCCAAGTAGAAGGTACAACAAGAAGGTTAGAAGGTCCTTGTGTTTCACAGCAATGCCAATAAACCACAGGATTGCATTAATGCAGCGCAAAATGTCATAACATTGGTGCTGAAGATCTCGAGATCCAACCCTATACAGTAATCCTATAATAGCACCACTATTTTATCAAACCCCTGAATAGTCGGTTTCGACTCAAAACAATGGACATACAACTTGCGTCCATCGAGACCGGCAAGCTTTACCACTCAAATAGCCATTTGGACCTGTTTCCTATATTAAAAAAAAACACTGGGAGCCGCAAAACAATTTTTGACTTTTAGAATTAAATATAATTTCATATAATGTTCACTTTCTTTGTTTGCCTTTTTGCTATATATACAAACTATAAATAAAACGTCTGATAGCTATAGTTCACTCAAAATTCAAATGTCACTTTCTTCTGACCATTTTAAGATGATCTGTTCTGTTAGTTATAGGCATAAATGTACGTTAATTTTAGATATTGTTCCCAAAAAATGTGAAATTTGAATATCTGGTGAACTATCACTTAAGCATTGAATAATCATATCCATGTTTTGTATTGTATATTTACTGCAGTTTGTCCTGTTGAACTGAATAATGTTTTTTTTAACTCTTAAAAAGCACTATGTGACTCTGAAGGGCTATATATACATTAATATACATCACAATAATTGTATCATCATCAACATATTCATCATCATCATCATTATTATCATTTCCACAATGCATAATACAAAATAAAAGGACATTCAAAATGACATGATTTTTAATAAATTGCAGGTCTGCTACTGACTGACTTGCTGAAAAATATAAAATATTTTCTATGTAGGCTGACATAAATTATTGTTTAGCAGTTGTTGATTTTTTTTTAGGTCTGCACAAATTGGAAATGACATTTTTTAACAAACTAAAGTGAAATACAAAAACGTTCGCTGTTGTGCATATTGCGGTTCCTTTAAGCTCAGTGTTATAGGAACAGGTGAGGGACACGGGAGCGAGGAGTTTTTCGCTGTTGATATAACTGATAACTGATACGATTGTGATTCTTGTGCACTTGTTTTAACCTCTGGAGCTTAAAAATGTTACCCTACATCTACATAGTGTTTGTTAAATAAAATATACATTTAATGAGAGGGCTGGTCGTTTTTTTATGCATCATTTTTTTTTTTCTTAAAAATATTTACATTTGAGTTTATTCTGGACAGTGTGATCAATTTTGTTGGTGGAGAGACTTTTTTTATTTACCCCGTCTGTAAGAAAACTTTAAATTCCAATCCTTCAAATAGACCACAATGTGAAACACATGGGGGAGAGGATTAAGGTTAATTTAAACAGTGTTAAATTCCAGGGAAGACAGAGTTGTCGAGGTGGACATCGGTTTAACACTCACCTAGTTCTTCTCTCAAGACCCTAGGATAATTTGCTTGTACTAGAATGATTGGCTCACCTGATCTGTTTCTAAAAAGCCATTCCTTTCCTGGGACAGGGCCACTAACAGATGTTAGTAGAATTGAGGCTAAGTTGATTTCACAATATAATAGAACCTGCCACTGCTTTACCTCACTGCTGGACAAGTTTTAGAATTATTTCCCCATAGTCGCCCCATTCCTAATAGCATTTCTCCAAAACCTCAGTTAAACTACAATATGATTATGTAAATATAGAGCTTTTACCATTTGAGAGATATCTTGTGATTATAAGCATTTAATCTCAAATGACCTGCTCATTTGTGGTTTCTTATAAATTAGATATGTTATAAATGCATTCTTAATACGCATAACTGCTTCTGCAGTTGTTTGGAAAGGAAACAAAGGAAACAAAATCAATCATTTTTTATTAATGATTATTGCTGTAACACTGTTCATAAAAAGCACTTATAAATCCAAGTGCTTTTTATACCAGACACGTAGCTTCATTAAGCAGTGTCATTATTTTTAGAGCCCACTAGATGGCGGTCTCTACACTATTTTCCTTTGTTTTGAACAACATTTTTTCAAACTTATGGGGCCACCTATTGACAACTTTTAAGCAGTAAAGAACATAATGTATACCGCAGATCAATTGTGGGTTAGTTAAAACAAAACTAAGAAGAATGAAGATTAAATAGGTCACATCAAACATAATGCGAATGTATATTTGACGTATAAACATTAGTGATGCGCTGATGATGCTTCATGAAGCAGTGTCATGTTGTTCAGAGGTCAGTAAGTGGCGCCATCAGTTTAAAAAATAATGTGATTTTTCATTAGAACAGCTCTTTAAAACAAAGGAAAGTAGTGCAGAGATCGCCATCTAGTGGGATCTGAAAATAATGACACTGCTTCATGAGACTTCATCAGACCAACACTAATAATAATAAATATCTTCCCCAGCAAGAAGATATACACGTGTATATGATTACACACCATAACATCACTATTCAAACTGTAGTGTTCAGTGGGATAAACACTGTCTGCAATTTGTTATAATATCTATGTATTATTTTGTATGAGTGATGTATTTTTAAGAGTGATGGGTTTTTTTTTAAGGAGGCCTGCTTATATCAATTACTTAATTACTTTAGCCAGCTTTAATGTGTCTTCCATTGCAAATAAATGAAGAAGAAACCCTATTATTATTGAAAGATTTATCTTTTGTAGACAACATTAGTAATCTATAACAATTATCTGGTGTGGATCCATGTTTGCCATTACAAGCACTTATGTCACTCAAATTAATTATTTAAAAGTGAAACTAACCAAAACAGTTTTAAGGGCAACTTTTTTACAACTCACAAAATATTTGCTCGAGATGGATGTATGAATGAATGGATGGAGTGATTGACAGATAGATTTTGACATGACAATATGCCAATATAACATCGACCAAACAAACCATTATTAAGCCCTCTAGCAAGATTTCAATAACAATAGTGGAGATTAATTTATTACACCTACAACTTGACCTGCATTTATAAGAGTTATAATATATATATACAGTATATATATATATATATATATATATATATATATATATATATATATATAATAATAATTTAAACAATTTCTCGAAGGAGACCTCCTGAGGGATCAATAAAGTTCTACCTACCTAATAAGAGCATGAGCAGAAATATGCTTTAGAGGACAGTAATGAGAATGACCATTTTATGATGCCTAGATAGGAGACAATAACTCTGACACCAAGTCAAAACAGAGTTAAAGATGCTCAAGTTTCACCTGGAGTGACTGGAAAGGTAAAGAATATGACACCTTAATGGGAATGGATGTGATACAAGTTAGGGAGGCTGGACACTTTGGGATATAGAGAGGAGAAACAGTGTACAGATTAAACAAATGATGCTGTGATTGTAAGGTGTATTATACAAAGAGGATAGGTGTAAGGACAAATAATCAGCTAATGCAAAATAGCCTGATTGCATGAAATGGAAGCTGGATGCAGGATAATAAGTCAACAAGGCATTTGCCATTGTTATCTATACAAGAAATAAAAAGATAAAATAGGGAATATGTCTGTGATACTTTATAACCAACTGATATACAAGTTAAAAATGAGTATGAGACAAATTTATTATACAACTTTTTAAAAATGTAACACCATTTACAGTGCATTTTCTCAGTACATACTTTGTATTGATATTTCCTTTGCACAATCAAATCAAACTTTAATTCATCTTTAAGTCTATTACTATGCCATGATCAGTGCTAGTGGTGTTATCCAGTGTGACTGGTGCTAGTAGTGGTGTAGTATGGAAAGTGAACAGGAGAATATACAATAAACATATCAGAGATAAGATTTAAAAAGAACATTTAAAAGTTTATTAGAGAGGCTGTTACAAGATAAATCTTGCTGTTCCTTAGGATAAATGTGTGTCTTTTGAACATCATCTGTGCTAGGAGAGTGTCAAACGCATTCTAGTTAACCTCTCTGATGTCCCTCAGGGCTGTAGCAGATATTCTCTCAGTCTACTTTGCTTGATGCAGCTCCTGGAACTCAGTGGCCTTTCTCAAAAGCATTTTTTATTTTTTTATTATTAAACTGTGGGGTTACCAGAGAGAAGTCATTTCCAAATGATGGAACTGAACTGAATAAGCCAAGTAACGTCTTTTATCTTACATACTTACTGACACTTAACCTTTTTGTGCCTCTTTACCCTACGTGTTGTTAGACAGCCGTTTAAATGACATTTGTTTAACCATTTTCAACTTCATATCAGAAGCCTTGTGAGGATTTTTTCGTCAGTGGCAAATGCCATATACAAGTTGTCTGTCCTTAACTCTTTAAACTCTTAAACTCTTTTGGTAGCTACATCTGGTTCGTCATACTCTTTCTACATGTTACTTAATTTCCCTTTTAATAAAAAACTTTGGTTTTAGTTGAGGTTGTGCTAGAACAAGGTTGTACATCTGCAGCAACCATGTCAGGTGGAGAGACAAGGATGTGGTAATCGTCCAAGTTTAGCTAACCTTGGCATACTCTACCCGCATTGAAAGATTTATTTCTACCTAAAGTTATACAGGAAACCCTTTAAGACCAAACCCCTATCAAATACTAGCTAATATCATGGAAGAGATGTAAGAATCCACTTACTTGCTCAATTCATTGTTTCCTTGGCTCGGCAAGACACTGTCAAGGCTTGCAGTGAGAGGTTACACAAGAAGATGATGAGCATTATACCCACTGAGCATCGGGTAGCACATCTATGAGCCAAGTGGCTAAGGGAAAAGAGCGTCAAAACCCTAGGCTTCACTATTATGGAGGTAGATTTTTTCTAGATTTCTTTCTTTATTATTAAACAAAAATAAAGTTACTTCAAAAAAAAAATTGTTTTCTATCGCAAAAAAAAGTTGTTACAATCAAAAAAAATTCATTAAATATAAAAACAAGTTACTTCAATAAAAAAGAGTGTTATCTTTTTTTTGTGGGAAGGCCATATTATGGGTAGGAAGTTTCTGTCTTAATTATTAAATCCCAAAATAAGTAATTTTTTTTAAGGTGAAAACAGTTTGGAAAGTATTTTATTTTGAAGCTTGAAGTCTTTATTTTTTATTCAAGTATGTTTGTCATGTTGACCATGTGATGCACGTTTTTCGACTGATTGATTGGCGGGTTCTTCCCATACTTAAGGAGCGTCTCACAGAAGAATCCGCCAGAGTATTTCGTCTACTGACATAGGTTTGGCTCTTTTGTGAGTTTTTCTTGATCTTTTTTAAGCTGAAGGTCTGTCGCACCCCTGCCTCTGTTCTGCGTTCCTGTTTACCTGTTTTCAAATGTAAGTTTTTGTTTTTTGACAGTTTTTTTATGGACTGTGATTAAACTGCTTTGGGATTATTACCTGGATCTCTGATCCATTTTTGCATGGACCCAGCTACGCTGAGCTCTCCGATCACAAGGAACAAGACTCTGTGCTGTCGAGGAAGCGACACGGGACAGTCACACGGCGCTCGTCAAACTGTCAGCTGCAGTGCAAGCGGTTATTCTGCCGCAGCAGCCTCTGTGCATGCGCAGACTGCGCCGGCTCACACTAATACTAGAGGACAGCCTGCTCTTCGTAAACCAGTTATGGGGGTTTTACTTTTGAAATGCACCGTGTTTTCGACCAGCCATATCATTCTCCTGCTGTTTCTGTACAAAATTACTTTTATACAGTAATTATAATTTTTCGGGTTTTAAGCAGCTGAGAGTGGTTGGAATGGCCTACTCTCATAACTGCTTTTACCTAGGGGTAAAATAACTCTATTAAGGATCAGCTGGCTACTCGAGATGAACCAGACAGTTTAGAGGCTGTGGTTAGCTTATCCATTAAAGTTTATAATACTCCTTTTGATTGATAAACTGAGGGAACGCTGCAGGGAAAGATATTTTGTCTCAGACTACTTGTTTGTCCTAGTTGTCCTAAGGTCAGTTGTCAGGTGGGACACACCCTCTCTTCCCCTTACTTTATTGATGTAGTGAAATCCTTCATGTTGTTTTTGCTGTTAACTGAAAGAAAAAATTGGAATGCAGACCCTTCCCCCCCAGGGGAGTCTTCTAGCATCCAAAGGCCGACCAATTTACACATGGCCAGAAGAACACATGGGCAGAAGAGCAGAATGAACACACAGTATTAAATGTAATTTTCTTGTTCAATAAAATATTTTCAGAAGAAAGTCACATGAACTATATAACCAAACATAAAAGTGTTTTGAAGTTTACATGCTGTTTGAACATACATCTCAATATTGTGTTTTCATAACATGAAATGTTTGATATCATTATGATCCTTAGAAAGAGCTGAGAAAGTTATGAGAAATTAGCATTTTATGTGAGCCTCAGATCTTTCAATATAGTCAAATAAAAGAACTTTCAAAGTCAATTCGAAGGAGGAGAGAAAACCAAAGGAGAGAGGGGTGGACCATCTCTAGCCAATGAGGGGCTGAGGAATCAGATGTCAGCGAACCAATCAGTAGCGAAAACTGCTTGCTCTATTGACACTTTTTGCCTTCTCCCTCTCGACTCTTCCCTTTCGCTGAATCTCTCTGGCACCACTAAGCAACCAAACTATTCCAGAAAGATCTGTGCGTTAAAGACTTGTGATCCCTTGAGCCAAGTAAAGATACGTCTCTGGTTGGTTTTACCAACTCTCAAGGAAGATCTTTGCCAGCCTGCAACAGAGGACCAGGACCAGACCCGACATCACTAGATCTAGGGCCTTCATTCTTGCTACTCCTCTCAACCGCCTTGTCATCATCACGCCTTCCTCTCTCCTCACGATGACATAAGAACTGTAACATTGTCACTCTTGCGGTGATTGATGTTTTGGGATTTTTCAAATGGATCAGAGGTAGCAAGATTATCTTAAGATAAGTTGTAAAGCTTTCCCACAAGTTGACAATTATTAGAGCCTTCAAGTCTGTTACTTCCTGAGTAATTAATATTGTTCCTTCCATGATATCAAAGCAAGCATCATCATTCCATTACATTGTTCTTAACTGTTCCCCCCTTTCTCTTTGTTTCTTTCAATAAATCCTATAAAAAGTAGGTCAGTTGCCTTTACAATTTTTCATACTTTTGTATAATCAATTTAAGAGCCTCTTACTCTGTAACGAAAATTAATCACACAACATGTAGTGACTTCAGTTAATGAGATTGATTCAAACTAGTGTTTCATAATTCATTAGGCCAATTAATTAATTATTACCCACGTAATGTAATATTTTCCTTTGGACTAGAAATAAAAGGTGGCTCCTTTCTTCTGGAAATTTTACATAGAGGCAATTTTAGTTAAATCGACCAAAACGTAGGTGTTCTGAAAGTAAACCTTTTTATAAAGACATATAAATTACTGCATTGGCAAGGACTAAGCTCTCTCCCTAAATGTTCCCCTGGTTGAGCTTGAGCCTGACATTAATTACCAGACTAGGCTCCTGTCCCTCACTTTTTCAGGTAACCATTCTGAAGTTATTTGCTTCCTTGTCATTTCTTCTTCCTCCTTTACGTTAGTTCTTGGTCTTCCTTGGCTCCGTCTTCACAATCACTTTGACTGGGTGAATTCTTATTTTTTGGGTTGGAGTTCTTCCTGTCACTCACAGTGTCTTCATGCTCCTCCTGTAACCTCTTGGCCTGTATTCCTCAAGAGCAATGTTCCCTCTAAGCTGCGCGCACTGCTCGAACATACTCAGCGCACAAGAACATCTCTGCAGCGCACCTCAGTGAGAGACAGGTGTCCAGCCAATGATGGTACAGGGAATCTGTACATTATTGCGGGAGAGCGCAAAAGACCGGGAGAAAAGGAGCGAGCTGTTGCACAAAACAAAATCTGACACAGAGCAAGTTAAAGTTCTCATTGACAAAGACGCAACTGACTGTGATGGAAGGGGACTGCTTTGCTCGAGCAAAAATTGAGAAGTTGCGGTTCCAATACTTGAAGGAGAAGAAGGATGTTCAGTGGAGTGACCGTGTCAAAGAGTTTGACTATGGATCAGCAGACATTGCCAAACTGGCAAAAAAGTATGAGGCCATTCTCCAGCACCCACAGTTTATGGAGGCCATTAACAGTCAATATGCTGAATACAAGTACATAATGTAGCAAAAACTTAAACAGGGGTCAATCAGCACATTCTCTGATATGATGGCTGCAGCACTTGTGAGGAGCTAAAGGAGATCTCACAGCTTGTAGATATTTGTGCTACATTTCAAGCTTCCAGTGCAGATTGTGAAAGTGGATTTAGTTTAATGAATCATATCAAAACAGCGTCCAGAAATTATCTTGAAGTGGCACATTTGGAACAGCTGATGCGCATAAAGTCAAAGCAAGAAGCAGACAGAGCCATCGACCTGGACAAGGTGTACAACCACTGGAGAAATGAGCAAGACAGATGTGAAAAATAAGGTAAAATTTAAGTCAGATTTGTACATATACAAGTGACATTTCTTACGTTTTTTTATTTATGAATATTAATCATTAAATGCTGCTACTACTTGATGATTTATGGGCAGTAGAAATGCTAATAAAACAGTGTAATTCGATTTTTTACAGAAAAAGAGTTTGAGGAATTTAAACTCTATCACAAGCTACAGCACACATGTCATTGTGCAAAATGTGAATGTTTTAATGTGAACAAAATGTCTGAAAGGTGTATATGTCTCATTTCTTCAGGAACAGGTCCCTCAGCCAGGCCACAGCTGGACCCTCATCCAGGCCAAAGCAGGACTCTCCCTATGACCATAGCAATACTCTTACATATAACATACTACACATCTCATGAACAAGACTTTTATCTTTTTCATTTTAAGTAGCCCAAAGCCGGTAGCTCAGCGGTTGAGTGGTAACCCCTTGAAAATATTAAAAGTAAACTAATGGAAATTGCTGTTGTAATTTGATTAGTTTAATAAGCCATGCAACTTGCTATGATCCCATGTGTTGAACAGGTGTGATACTGGTGTGTGGCTACAGCGTGCACAACTGTTTCTCACAGTGATCCTCAGTGCGCTCAGGGAGCATGCGTATATGCTCAGACACATGAAAAAAAGGTGACATTGCTCCAGAGTAACACGGTTTGGTTGAGGTTTTTAGTAAAGAAAGGGCTCCGTCTCTGCCACCACACCGCCCTTATGACTGCGCTATAGACTTGCTCCCTGGCTCTCCTCTACCTTCCAGTAGGCTCTAGAATGTATCTCGCTCGGAAAGACAGGCTCTTGAGACCTACATAGGGGAGACACTGGCAGCGGGGTTTATCCGACCTTCCTCAACTCCCCTAGGTGCAGGGTTTTCCAAGAAGGACAAGACTCTTAGACCATGCATTGACTACCAGGGTCTAAATAACATTACTATCAAGAATAGGTACCCCCTTCAACTCATTGACCCTTCTTTTGAGGCCCTGAACAAGGCTAGGATCTTTACAAAGCTTGATCCACGAAATGCCTATCATTTAGTCCGCATTAGAAAGGGAGATGAGTGGAAAACTGCATTTAATACCCCTCTCAGCCGTTTTGAGTATTTGGTAAGTCCGTTCAGTCTGACTAATGCCCACTCTGTTTTCCAAGGATTGATTAATGATTTTCTCAGAGATTTCCTGAATGACTTTGTCTATGTGTATCTTGATAATATTTTAATCTTTTCAAGAACCTCTGAGGAACATCTCTGCCATGTTCGCTACATTCTACATTGGCTATTACAAATTGTTCATTAATGCTGAGAAGTGCGATTTTGGGGTATTGTCTGTATGTTTTCTGGGCATTTAAGAGCAGGGCCAATTAAGGCCTTATCCTAAGAAGATCGAGGTAGTTACTCAGTGGCCAGTACCTGACTCCCAGAAGCAACTTCAAAAGTTCCTGGGCTTTGCTAATTTCTATAGAAGGTTCATCAAGGGATATACCCAGGTTGCTGCTTCTCTCACACAGCTCATGTCCACTAAGAGCCCCTTCCTCTGGTCTGTCAAGGCCGAGGAGGCCTTTCACAAGTGGTGCTCTCTGTTCTCGTCGGCACCCATCCTGTGCCATCCGGACCCAACCAGACGGTTCATCGTCAAGGTGGACGCCTCCGACACTGGCATTGGTGCAGTGCTCTCCCAGCGTTTCTCTGATGATCTCTGATGATTACAAGTTGCACCCCTGTGCCTTTTTTTCCAAAGTTGTCACAGGCTGAGGGCAACTACGACATCTGAGCAGGGAACTCCTGGCATTTGTGGCAGCTCTTCAGGAGTAGAGGCACTGTTTGGAGGGATCTGAGGTACCTTTTCTAGTCTTTATGGACCATAAGAATCTTACCTAATTCAGAGATGCAAAACATCTGAATTCTCGCCAGGTCCGGTGGGCACTCTTTCTTGGACGTTGGACGCTGGATCAGATCAGTGATGGGAAGGAGGACCCTGTCCATGAATAGTTCTCAAAGTAAGCAACAGAATTTTAAAGTTGATCCTGAAAGAAACTGGCAGCCAGTGAAGAGTTTTAAGGATCGGAGAAATGTGAGTTATTCTACTTATTTTTGTGACTACTTTCAGTTTTTTTATGGACTGTGATTAAACTGCTTTGTGATTACCTAGATCTCTGAACTGTTTCCGCATCTGAGTCTCTTGACTTTGAGTTCCTGACAAACTTTTAAGTAAAAAAGGTTTTGAAGTCGTCTCTTTCAATTTAAGTGACATGTTGCTCGACTAGTGTAAGATGCCTAATGTTACCTTTCCAGCCTTCTGGCGTCTTCACCGTGGTTAAGACCCGCCTGTTTCCGAAACTAAGTTCTCAACTTAGCTGGCTCGTTCGGCATTGGTAACTCACTGTCCATATAGTATTGTCTGAGGAGAGTCTTCTGAGAAACCACAACTTTACTGGCTTGACTGGTTTAATTTCAACATGATTTCCCGAACACGCGCACATGTGACCGCTATGCTCGCCCCAAACTACGCAACATCTGCCCACACACAAACAACAAAATAAAGAGGAAAGCTGGTTGATAACACTAAGCATTGAGGATGTGGATTTATTTAAATAAGAATATTATTTCGGAGAAAAACCCGACATTTAATCTGCAGAAAACTATATGAAAAGTAAACTATGATTCACTTTAAAATAAATTGAAATTAAAATAGATCAAATGGAAAATTTGAGACAAACAGGACAAAACAAACAGGAAGTTATAGCAAATGCGTTATTTTCCAATACAAGATCAAAATGGTCCTAGATATAGTGGGAGGCAGCTCTAAAATTCTTGTTTTGAAACGCAAATGATCCGCAATCCTTTTAGCGGACACATCCCTTTGACGGATGCGCTTCCTGATGACCACAGTTTGGCGCATCAAAGTCAATTCGAAACAGTCCCGGTATCAGTCACATGACTTTCTTAAAGCGCCCACGCGTCGGTGTTGCTGGACCCATCACTAGCATTTTGGTTCCCTGCCCCGTGTCCTAACAAAATGAGTGCATCTTGCATGGCCTACAGAATAGATCTGTAAAAAGAAAGAAAAGTAAACAAAAAATAACAAATTGATTAGACTGATGGTTATATTGAGCAGTTTTCCAACAACAAAAAACAAGTCTTAATACTAAAAGTTTTCAATTGAACTCTGACCAGCATTAAAGGTCTGAAAGGTTTTACAGACCAGGATCAATAGAGCAATTTAGTCAGATAGATTGAGGTGTCCTTGTTTATAGTGGTTATTTGTTCGAGTGAACATCTATTTCTCCTCAAAAAAAAAGAAAAATAAGAGAAACAGTGCACACCAGGAAAGTCTTTTGCCAAAACTTCTGCTATAATTATCTATACCCATCTTTGACAGAGAAATCTAATGGAGTTGTCTTACTCCTTTCTACCTACTTGCTTTTTCACCTTAAGTCCCAGTTAGGATGCTGCCTGGATTATCATTTACCAGAGTTGTCAGTAAATACAAGCCACATTTCTTTGAAAGGCTTTGGGCAGAAATTTTTGTTGACTCCATTGGACAACATAAATAAGTCTATAAGTGAGTTTTCCAGCGTTCGACTATAAATAAACAAAAAACAATAAGAAACGTCTTAAGATGTTTCTTAAAGGAGTCAGTGACATCACCATTGATGCAAATTACAGATTTTCAAGTTCAAGCTTGAGACGAAAGAACTATCTCTGGAGCTCCCTCGTGTGCAGCAAGCCGAGCCGCACTGCCGTGTGAACCACTGCCATGAGCCCCAGGAGGGACTTAACAGCGCCTGCTGTTGTCACACGACGTCGAGCTATTAGCAACTTTGTTGAAGGTCCGATAATAGGCTGGATGTGGTTAAACAAAATTAGCTGCTTATTGGAAAAGGGACGTATAAGGTGATGGAGGTTTTGAATTCTGGGGGGGTTCCTGGAATGGTCTACCGCAATGTAGACCCCTTTGACATGAGAGGGAGGTCTCAGGTAGTTCATCACGATCTACTGAAGCCGTATGCCCTTCCATTACCTGGGGCCAGACATCCAGCTGCTGTCTCAACAGAGGTGCCTGGGTCTTCTGGGAACAGTTTTTCAGCATGAAGCAGGCGTGGGTAGTCAGCCTCAGAGTTCACCGGATGCAAGTCAAGTTAGGTACCAAAGAGGACGGGTTGTTTATCCACCTTCGGATCTAAGGGAGAGAAATCTTTTCAGGCTGTTGCTTTGGTACGATCTTCCTCTCTCTTTTTTCGCTTGATGGAGTCTACTGACTCCTTTAAGAAACATCTTAAGACATTTCTATTTGTTCAGGCTTTTCCTTGAATTTCTCGAACTCCTGTGTTGTTCTCAGTATTATCTTGATCTTTAAAGTATGTACTTTTTTGAGTATTGTTTTGATTGTTTAAGCGCTTTGTGACCCTGGTCTAGAAAAGCGCTATATAAATAAAAATATTACTTACTTATTATTACTATAATTGTGTTAGTTGGTTTTATGTGAATATTAATATTGATACTAGTTAGTTGAACAGGTTTCAGGGTTGTTGTTTTTTTCTATGATTGTTTTTTTTATTTTGTTTGTTTGTTTGTCTTTTCAAATTATGAAATGGGGACATTTCAACTGAAGGTTGGGACATACTGTATGTAACAGACTGTCTCTGTAAGTGTGTGCGGGGAGGTGCTGATGCACTCGCGTTGTTCTTGCAAAGAAAGTCAAATAAACGGGGTTGATGGCTGCTTGCATCAACGTACTACTGTCTCCTGTCTCCCTCATCTGCTGCTCTACATTACGGCCACTCCCTTAAAGTATTTTGTATTGTATAAGCTACTCTTATATGTTAGCTGAATATTTTGGAATGTAAATTATCTTTAAAGGTAGGACATTGTATGTTTTTGTCTGATAGTGAATAAGTTAAATAATTTGTTGAAATATAGTGTGTGTATAGGTGATAATCTAAACAGCCTTTCTTTGCAAAGTAGAAGGTCACGATTCAGAAGTCCCTATGTGCATTTTTTTCTATATATGTAATAAAATCACAAGGGTGGTATCATTTCCTCATGTCTGCCATCCATCCATCCATCCATCCATCACCTGTAAGTACTGGCCTATAAACAAAGCCTTCGGTCTGGCCCCAGGGCTCTCCAGGCACCCACCATTATTAGAGTTCATCGATTAAGCCGTAATAATGAATACCCGATGGCCTGTAGACACGCTTAAATCTCTGAGAAGACAGCCATTGATGCTGGTCAGCTCATAACTCAGTTTAAAACCATGGTCAGGAGGTAAAGGACAAGAGAAGTGATGATAAAACTGTTTATCAGGTGGTTTATTAATGGATATTTGATTGACATGTTTTTCAATTTGTTTTTTAAAAATGTTAAACACTGTGATAACCACCAGACAACCCTTTCTTTCCTGTTTTCTATAGCGTTTCTCAATAATGTATTGTTTGCTAACTTAGAGGAATTAAACCACTGCCAACAAAAATCAAACAACAAAAAAAAAAATCTCATCTGGCTTCGCTAATTAACTAGGACTTTATTGAAATTGTCCAAACCGAGTCAACATCCACCATCTCACAACGACTTAGTTCATTATTATGCATCTAAAAATAATTGCTAATTTAAATCTCTAAACTCTTATTTATTCCTTAACCATGCCAGAGCTCGGGGTAGGAAAGTGTGTTGTAATAATACAGGTGACTAGATTTAAACATAACAAACAATCTCTGGAAAAGTATGTTCAACGTTGTTTGTGAGTTAAATGACTCTTAAAAAAAAAAAAATTGTTCTGCAGGATCTAGAAATTCCATAGTGAGGTTTTTGGGGGTTTTCAAGCTATGTATCTCAACCCCTGTTAACCACAACAAAAATGTAAGGTTGTGGAAAAGGATTCCAATCTGGATGTTTCGGCCAAAAGTGGAAACAAAGGCAAATGTTCCCTTAACTGGAAATGTTTGGTGGTTGATTTCCAGGCTCAAAGATAATTTAAACCTCTTTATTCAGTTTGCACATTGTGTAAGCGTGTAATGTTAAGGTTTTAAATGGTTTACAATTTTGTGTCATAGGGAAGACATCTTCTGTCATCAAGTTAGGGGTGATTCCAAGTTCATGGAGCAAATCTTTACATTTCACCTACTTTCGAAATTTTATTCTAATATGTCCAGCATATACTATACTATACTACACGTTATCCGTATACATAAAAGTAGGAAAAGTGCAAATCAACACGGATGATTGATGGTTTTGATTTTTGTTTTAAAACAATGCCATCTTCCTGTTGAATACATGATAATGCAGGTTTGTTTCCCTATTTTATTGATTATTATTGACACAATTATATATTCCTAGAGGTTAGGGTTAGTATTTCATTGTCAAGGTCCGATCCGAACCCAGACCATTTTACATACACCATGGTAATACAATTTTGGAACACATCTTACATTCAGAAATGATGTGTGGTATCGACTAAACAAGCCTGAGATAAGTTCACTTAAAATGTTTTAACAATAACAAACAATTTCTTGGTTTCCACTATTTAAAAGGTAAGTTCACCCAAAATTCAAACTTGACTCATTTACTACTTGCCCCCATATCAACTAAGGGTTGGGGTTATTTTCAGAAAAATCCTCCCTTTTTATAGTGCATACAGTCTACGGTCTGCACTGGAAGCGCTAGCAAGATTGACTTCCGGTATAGATACGGTTTATAGTCTTTCAACGTCTGAGCGTAAAATAGACTTGCTTAATTTTTTCATCAAAAATTATTCTAGTTAAGGCTTCAATACAAGATGGACATTACAGAAGCAGTATAGAGGTTTATGGATGTTTTTAATGGTCTTTTTGGAGGAATTTCGTGCCTGGGTGCCAGTCGCTACATTAAAATGGATGTACATTTTTGCCTATAACAGAAAAGTGTATTCTTAAAATAATCCCAACCCTTAGTCGACATCAGGGTGATTAGGTTAGGATAGGTTTTCACCCCAAACAATAAGTAGCTTATGAAAAATGAATGAACGATAAAATCTAGTCATGTCATTAATATCGTGCATCTTTTATTTTTACAAATAGGAATACTGCTTGTTTCATCTTTTAATAGGTTAGTTGATGCTTCAGCATTAGGCACCATTTGCTTTTTACTTGCATCATTAGAACATACTGGTTAAAATGAGGTAGTGTCTATGTGCAAGTCGCCGGTGTTAAACCAGGGAACATGTCAAAGGCAGATGGCTGCATCCATCCCAGCCCTCTTCTTTGGTGTGTGAGACAGATCATCTAACGTTTGCGAGAGATGCCAGGTGAGTTGATTAGAACATCTGCCACCTGTTGGCTAATTATACTCTTGCCTCGAAATGGAAGCGCAAACACGCCGAAGGTTGCTGAGACTGGCCAGAAAAAGCACAGAGATATTCCTCATTTATTTATATTCATTAGACTTTCTGGAATTACTCAAAGTCCATATGTTAATAGAAAGTTGAGGGATTGTTTGTGCTGTGCATCTCCATCTGCTTTATATGCAGCAGAGCACTCCATCTTTGAACTCAGTTTTGCTTGTTTGTGTCGTCGAGTCCGTCAACTTGTTCCATCCAATCTGAGCTTTTCTGTGCCTCCTTTATCTGTCACCCTCTCTTCATGCTCCTGAAAAACAAATTGTGTTTTTTAAATGTTAATTAGCACGCCATGGCCCAAGGGATAAGGATAATGGTAGACATGGGGCGCAGTGAGAAAAATGTATTTCCTTACAAACAACCTGTGAGATTATAAACAAGTCAAAAATGCTGATATTGATGCTGCCTGTTTGCTAAAGAAACTAACTTTTGCTAAATATATTTTACACTGTAACTGGCTATGGTCATTTTACATCAAGGCCTTAGCACATACAGACATCGGAAAATTGTATACATGAATAAAATATCTTTCGATATCGAGTGACTTTTGTTTCTATGGGTAGGAGGCGGGGGACACCCTGAACAGGACACCAGTCTGTTTCAGGGCAAACAAATACATAAAACCATTCACAAAATCATACCTATTGACAGTTTCCAATCAACCTCTGTATGGTTCTTATCATGGTGTGGAACGGAGAAACCCAGGCGCAGAGGTAATTTGCAGAGACTTGGTTTAATTCAGTGGGGAAGGCAGAGGCGTAGTCATACAGTTCAGGAATCGGCAACAGAAGGCAACGCAGAGGTAAAGCAAACTCGGCATCAAGGGGCAGAAACAGGTCTATAAACACAAAAGGCAGGAATAGAGTCTTGGTCGGCACAAAGGCAAGGAGATAGGGTAGGAAGCAGGAATACTCAGCGGCAGGATACAGGTACTGGAAACTGGTGATGACAAGACAAGGACGTGACAGAGAGTGGAGGCTTAAGAACACAGGGGAGCAATCAGCAGCAGCTGGGGGCGGGACTAACGAGCCACGGCTGGGAACAATAACTACTCAGACAGGGGGGAAGTAATACTAGCACAGACACAGAAGGGAGCGGATTTCACAATAAAACCGGAAACACAAGGAGGATAATGTAGACTAATGACAGTTCTGATATACAGAAAGGTCACAAGTTGCCTCCCCTCTGGAACTTTCTTGCTGTGAGGTGATCCTTTTTACGAAAGTGTATTGTATTCACTTGAAGGAAAGAAAAACGTCCGGTTTGGTTTTCTATTAAAATATCTTTCAATTTCGAAATTGGATTGTTAAACAATTTGGAAATAATTGTTTTAAAACTGATCACTAAAAATCCAGCAGCATAATAAATATAATTTAACCATAACGTCAGAATGTTAACAAAACAATAAGAACAATAAACAAGTACAACTAATTATAGGAGAGTGACTATCAATGCTGATGATGTTTGCAATGTGTGCATTTCTGCTTCACAGGGGATTTTTCAATCAGCAGTCGCTGCAGTCACACAATTTACTTACTGTTTCTGCATCTACTTGATTTGACAGGGATCTGCATAGTAACAAAAAAGATCTCCTTTTTTTTCAATTGACATAGTCACTACAACTTCTTTGGACTAACATCGAATGTTTTACAAAAGTATACTACACTGTTAACATACATCAACTAAGGCAACATTACGTGGGGTCTCAGAGTGTTTTGGCTCTTATAGGCATCATACACTTACACCCAGGCGACCCAGCTAAGGTAGATCAGGCCCACGGTTCTCCTCTCCTCCACCACAGCCACCTTGAGCCACCACTGCATCCCACCTCACAGTTTCACACATTTTGTGCTCACAGCATGCTCGCCACCCATTGCCCCTGCACGACTCCATTAGTTCAGCATATTTTGCTCTGTTCCTCCTATTGGCCTCCTCGATATGGTCTTCCCAGGGTGCAGTAAGTTCAAGTAGGACAATCTGTTTGGAGGCCACTGAGATGAGTAACATTTCTGGCCGCAGTGTTGTGGTGGTGACAGACTGTGGGAATTTCAGTTGCTTCCCCAACTCCAGTCTCGTGCTGTTGCTAGCAGGGCATATGAAGTCCAGCAGCTCCAGATATGCACAAGGTCCCCCTCTTTTGGCAGAGGTTGCAGGCTGGAAACGTATGCGTTGAAGCTCACTTTTTACAGCTCTGCCCAGGAGACTCTGTGGTCTGCTGCATGTTCCCATTTTGTCCAGGCTCCCTGCTGCCCAGTATATTTCTAAATAATCAATACAATTATTAAAGATGTTCATTTCAGAAACTGTAAATAAATAAATAAAAGTAAATACAATGTATTACATGAAAAGTTAACTTGATTAAACTACTTGGTAAGTATTGTGTTGTCTTGTATTCTAAGCTTATACTAGAAAATGCTTTGTTAATTTAATGATAGTATTATATTTTGTGTGTAACTTACAACGTACGTTTCTGACCTGGGAGGAACCAAAATAAATACGTGTGGTGTCAGAGATCAGGATGCAGAAACATTACATCCACAAGAGTCTTGCACCCGATACGGAAATAATTAGCAGAAAACCAAAAATGTTAATACCTTGAAAAAACTTTAAACCAAGTTACAAGTTTTTATATAGAGAAAGCATTTGCTGTGTCTGTATGTATCCTTTGGGGTTTGGAATTATGTTTTATTTATTTATGGTTCTGGTAAGGGGCGGTTATCCTGAAGGTCTCAGTTGTGCAACCTTCAAACATTGGCTCTTCAAGGTTTGCACTCATTGGACTTCAGTACATGTCAGCCTCTGAGGGATACAAACAACACATGGTTGATTACAGGATTCCCGTCTTAAGTGTAAAAATACCAATTATGTTTAAGAAGTTTCTGAAATACTGAAAACCTTTTGACACTGACCTGTTTCGTAAAATGTTAAGTGAAACACAGTGACCCAAAGTGTTCAGTTTCTGTCTCTATCTCTTCCCCTGAGCTTGAATGGCACACATTCATTCACAATCAAGACCTGAGACACGATCTTTAGCCGGTTGCGGACGATCCCTCGCTGAGCTTTAAAATGTATTTCTTCTTGGTGGTTGCAATTTTTTTATGAAGATACAGCCCACATGCACCAACATTTAATTAAGATGTTATAATATTACGCAGTTATACATAGCTTTAATAGCTACAGCTGTTTTTTCATGCTAACGTTAGTGATCTTAATGGCCGTGATTTTTCCTGAACATTCATACTAGATATTAATGCATGATCACAAACACGATTTTCACTATTCTGCTGTAAATTATCTGTTGTTTATTATGCAGGCATTTTATCAAAGAGACTGACTTGGAGTGGAAAGTGGAACACCAGGCTGACACCAAGTGGAAAAACCTTAAAATAAGGTGAAATATCTTCATGTTAATATTTGCAGTATTTAATGTGTTTCTTCATTCATTCTACTTCTGCATATTTATTTTTCTACTTTTGTTACATGGACTCCCCATTTTCTTCTATCGCAACCTCTTTTTAATTCCTTGCTGCTTTTTCCTCTCTCTCTCTCTCTCTCTCTCCATAGCATACATTCATCCTCTCTTCTTTTTGGTGTTGCAGGAACTAAAAAACCCAAGGACTGGGTTGACACTAATGGTGGGAGGAGGCTGCTCTGTTCATTTGTTTGCACTTTTACTGACTTCCAATTTTTATTTAATATTTCTAAGGTTTGTAATGTGCACAGCTAAACTCCTTTCTGAAAAGCCGCTTATGTGTTTCTTGTACAACATTAGTTTGCAGGACGATTAATCCAGGTGTTTTATTTC
Organism: Callionymus lyra; assembly: GCF_982586985.1. Taxonomy (NCBI): domain Eukaryota; kingdom Metazoa; phylum Chordata; class Actinopteri; order Syngnathiformes; family Callionymidae; genus Callionymus; species Callionymus lyra. Next base: position 29,681,098 of record NC_141823.1, on the reverse strand, counting down.
AGTAGTCACAAAAGCACACCTTGATTTATATATTGCCCGCTAATGTAAGACAAGAAACACACAAGCAGTTTTAACCCTAAGAGCTATATTTTTGTGAAAATGGCAAAATTTGTATCTCAATTTGTTGTTACACTAAGGCCTTCCTGTGTGTTGTCATTTGTTCACACCATGTTTCAACAAATATTGTATTTTACTAAAAATGTGGGAGATTAACAGATTGTGGGCATCGGTTATTAAATTACACTAGTCTTGCAAAATCAGTACTGTTAATTTATACAAACCCTTGGGGAAACAACTAAACGTTCACAAACAACCGTCAAAAAATTATGTTTGTATCTGAAAATAAGCAAATTCCTAATAACACACTACAAATATACACGGGCCTGTGTTTTGATGGATCACAGACAGCATTGTTACTGTTGGTTCTGAACATGGACTTCTGTTTGAGAGCCCTAGCCACCATCCTGGGGCATCACGTACTAAGAAGTTTGTAGATCATCTACTAAATATATCCGGAAACTGAAATCCCAAAGATGCACAGCACAAAAATATACAGATGTGTGATTCTGTGCATAACACCAAGTTAGGCTCTTTTCCTACGTACTTCCCAATCGACGGAGAATTAATCGCAGACTTGTTTCTCCCTTTCCATGCCCTCTTCTACATATGCAAATCATATTTAAATGAGGGCTGAACCTGACGATCCTTCCTGTGTGATCCAGAACGAAAATGGGGAGGAGCAACGAAATGTGTTTAAAAATCTGTTTTAAAAGTCTCTTTAGTTCTGTTTCAGCTGCTTCACTTCATGCATTATTGCATTTGTATACTCTGACTGAATTATTCTTAATTAATAACTTTATTATTTGAAAACGCAGAGGACATCCCCGGCGTCTTGAACGCGATCAGTAGTCCAAGGGTATAGCGTTCTGGAGCGCAATATTGTAAAGGACGCCACGTGCCATCACAATGCGGCACACCTTCAAAGGGCTGAAAAACAATACCCCCACACTGTTATTTCCAAGCAGCGCCATCGTCCCTTCAGCTGACCGATGCTCTTTTCCACGACTGTCCGAGATAGAAGGTCATTATATCTCGGCTTTTGGTCAGTCTGAAGGTTTATAAGCGGCTTCATCAGCCCGCTTTTGAGTTGGTATCTGCAGTCGCCTTTTGTCAAATAAAATGCAACTACTTTTATTCTCTACATATTTGAATCGAACTTATTTCAAAAAATAAATCAAAAGTTTAACTTTAAACGCCATCAGTGACTATGAAATGTAACATTTGTAAGCGTGAACGCTCTAAACGCATCACACATTTTAAAATCATTCTTAATCAGTTACAAATAAATGAACTCACCCAGAAGCCAACCATCACACACAGTACCAGCTTGTAGTCTGTTCCCAAGCATGCGGCTATGCAGAATGCATGAATCATGCGTTGATCCCGGCCACCCCGCCACAATATTGGTAAGTCGCATTTGCGCATCACATGAGCTGCACATTAATTGAGTGGAAAATTTTACGGTTCACATAAACATACTCATTATGTGATGCCGCTTTTATAGCATTGTGTGTGCGGTCGATAGCTCCGATCACATTAGGAAACCCCGCTTTTGCTGCTAATTGCACTTTAATGTTGGCCTGTTTAGCTGGATGGTATGGGAATTTGACATATCTGTCTGACATGCTGATGATTTGCTCCCACTCGACCGGCATGGCTCGACTGAGGGTTAACTGGCACAGTTCAGATCGGTCAGCCAGCTCCCTCTGGAACGCTCTGGTTGCCAGGAAACCAAGTGTGGTCAGAACTTGAACTGGCACCGGCAACAAATGGCTCCTCGCTGTGCGCCTCTCCAAAGCCGGTCGCAGCTCTTCACATAGCTCTAAAAGAATCAACAATGCTAATGCAGCCATTTTTTATGCACTATTTTTTGTTAAACTTCACCCATGCATTTATACACACTTGTGTAATCACTCTTGTAATTGCAGACACGTTGGAGTTTAAATTAATGATGAAGGTTGACAGTTAATGTGTCCCCTATAGCACTTCTCAACATGGCCACTGAGTGCCACCAAATGGTCGAACCAGCTGATCTACAGATCTTGCAGGAATTACAAACTTTTTACCGCTCTTTTCAGTGTTGATACATATGGACTTTGACGTGAAAGGTGGCTCAGCGCATTTTTTGTGCATAAAACCCCTAAGTACATAAGGCCCCTGGTCTTTCTAGAGAAGTCATTGCAGGCCCTGAATGACTCTTCTGCTGATACTTCATGTTGCAGCTAAGTCTCCAAGTTGAATCACATTTTGAACATTTAACCTTAAAGTGAGTTGTTGGATAAATAATGAATAACGTTTTTAATAATCATTAAAAATCCTGAATAATAAAAATGAAAACTGCAAATTAATCTACTAAAATATACCAAACTTTTAAAATATTAGATCAGCACAGATGTCAAAAAATAATCATAAATAAGTAAACGTTCAATTAAAGATGCTATCACTGCTGGATTGAGTCAATATTAACATTTTAACTTAATTTAATAGCGTTCATGTGAACTTGTTACGTTAGCATGTTGCCAGCTAGTTAAGCTTACCTACAAAAGTACACACTTAAAAACGCTTAAAGGCAAATCACCCTTCTTCCTTTGTTTTAAGGACCCACTTTGGTGATTGAGCTTGAGGAATGAGGAAGCCCAATAAAGCAATAAAAGGGATTGACCCTTAGTGCCTCACTAGATCGTAGAAATAAAGTTGTTTATTCAACTTCGACAGAACATGAAACAAGGTAAGCACAACTTTGCCACGTTGGTCAGAAGTTTAAGTCAATGCAATAGTGCTGTCTGGCCTCTCTTTAAAAATGTATCTGTAACAAACTTCAATGAAAACCTCTTGAATGTTAGCATGAAGACAGGTACCACTATTATGTATGCAAATGTAGTGTTACCAAATTGTACAGTTGCGATACAATAGTAAAGCAAGTTGATCAAAGTAATTGGGCAGTGGTAAACATTTTTCCTACAATTTGTCTTCCAAAACTTTAGACTTTGGCTGCCTTTTTCTTCACTATTCTTCATTTTAAGACCCGTTTCACTGCTCAGCATGTTGACCCTCCAGTCCGGATAGTTATATGGGCGACATGCTCATAAAGCTGCCATTGTCATCCTTGGTTGATTTAGCAGGCACATAGTGATAACAGTGCAGCATTAGAAGGTCTGATATCTGTCAGCTAATACTTTGTTTGAGTCACAGTGGCTGTGTTGGCTGAATGGTTTTTCGTTAAGATAGGAGGACCTTTGTCTTTTTAGCATACTCAAATGTCAACTGACCAAAGAAACTCTGCATTCATCAAACCAGCCATTCTCTCATCTTAGTAACTAGATTTTGATCAACTATTATGTGTCCACAATAGCATCCATGTCATTTTACAATATCAAAAAGTCTCCTTCATTATAAACAATAATTAATACCAGTTTTAGAACAGTTTTCCTTGTTATCGTTTCACACCTCCCACAATCCTAATAATGAATAAATAAATATAATAAGCTTTATCTCTTGATGCTGCCCACGTTTGCTTTTTGAAAATGCCACACTTTGTAATGAATTCACCTTCATTGAGCAGCACATAGTGCAGAGCCATTTTATCAGCTGCAAATTATTTCTCTTGGGAAAAGGATGGTTTAAAGGCCGATTTTATTTCAACAAAAATGAAGTTGCATTTTGCTTTGGTAAAGGGCTGTTATAAAAAAAAAAAAAGTAGTCATAGACATCTGTAATCCCCTACTTCACATACACAGTGAACACGTTTTTATTATAATTATTATAAAAAGTCTATAGGTTTGCAAGGTGAATCAATTAAAAAGATTTAAACAGCCCAACCGCCATGTTCTTCAATATATATTTTTTTTTTTCTAGATCACTGGCTTCCAGTTTCTTTCAGGATCAACTTTAAAATTCTGGTTCTTACTTTCATAGCTATTCATGGTCATGCTCCTCCTTCTATCACTGATCTGATCCAGCCTTACACCCCAGCTCGGGCTCTGAGGTCTGTGGATCAGAATCTACTGATGGTTCCTCACACACGGTCAGGATCAGAGGAGAGAAATCCTTCCAGGCTGTTGTATATACTTTATTGAATATTGTTTTGATTGTTTAAGTGCTTTGTGACCCTGGTCTGGAAAGGCGCTATACAAATAAAAATTACTTACTTACGAGAACATGGAAATCCACCGTTATCATGTTTAGTGGGATTTACATTTGGGGTCGATATCAGGGGTAAAAAATTAGTAAACTCTAATTATTGGCAACCCTTTGATAAATTGACACACATTGTATTCATTCCATCTGATACAGTATTTTATCAGGTTTTCTAAGGTTTATTTATTCCTGCCTTCACGTCCTGTGTCATTTTATATGCTTGACCATTTCTTACAGTGCAGTTCATTCCTTGAATAAAAATATAATGCAATTATAGTACGCAAGGTCCTTGTTACAGGCTTAAATGTCACTTAAGGCAGCCAATTTAACATATTCAGTGATTAACCTTAAGTTTAATTGACCACAATCAATCATCTCATCCCATGCCAGGTAGAAAGGCAACATTTAATTGTAAAGTGCTGCAGAGGTCAGATATCTGCACCCAAGCATCACCAGAAGGGAACTGGGGATACAGAGGGAAAGCAGGGTGAAGCAGGGCAGGTACCCAAAGGAGAGGAAACTGCCACAGAAGGTATCCAAGCAAAACCGACAATGCTGAAACCCCTTCTCTCTGCTCTGTAACCTCAAACAAAAACCTATTTTCATGGAGGCACAATACTGACCTCATCCATCAAGCAGGAAATAGTAGGAAATGGGAACTTACTTACTAATTAACCCCATTTCAGAGAAAGCAACATGTGTTATCACAACATCACTCATTGTGTTGGGTTTATTTAAGATGGATTCTGTCTATACACTACAACATTTGCACAAATTAGATATAAATAATGCACACATCTAATTATTCTTTATTTATAAAACAGCTTTTAAACAGCTGGTCATATTTAAAACTTCAGTAAATGAATCTATTTCATTTTTCTTTTTAATGACTATATATCATAACTGTTGACTGACCATTTTAATGTGCACCCATTGTTTCTTATGCCACCATGAATGAATAGTCACTGTTCAGTAATCCTCTATGCAACAGAAATGTGAGAAGCAGTAAGTAAACCCATGGAAGTCCAAGTTGAAGACATATGCTGAGTCAGTTATGTAAAATAAGCCATTATCACAAAATATTGTATTGTCTATTGCATCACTAACATTATGTCCTTCAACAATCTGTAATAAGAGTAAATGCTTTTAGTTGTAAGGTAAGGTAAGGTAAGGTAAAACTTTATTGATAAATAAATTGTTTTTTTCCAATAGCCAGCAATTTTTCATGAACAATAAAAAATAATACATAAAAAATAAAATAAGAAGAACATAAAGAGAAAGATGACACAATCTAAGTCTAAAGATAAAGACAAAGAACATAGGTCAAAGAAAAACAACAAAGTATACAAAAACTAACATAGAACAGAACATCCAGATACTCTCACTCCACTCCTGCCCCCAAACTCAGAATTGTACAATTTAATAGCCCGAGGAATGAATGAGTCCCTGAGTCTATTTGTTTTGCACCTGGGAAGGAGCATTCATGCACTCATTCTGCTTCTCTGCTCACTGATGACAGTGTTCAGAGGATGACTGTCATCATCCATGATGGACAGTAGTTTGTTCAATGATCTCCTCTCAGCAACTGTCACCAGTGAGTCCAGTTTCATTCCAACCACAGAGCCAGCCCTCCTGATCAACCTGTCCAACCTGTTGACACTCCTCTTGGACACATTTCCACCCCAACACACCACAGCATAGAACAGGACACTGGCCACCACAGACTGGTAGAACATGCAGAGGAGCTTCTTGCAGATGTTAAATGATCGAAGCCTCCTCAGAAAGTACAGTCTACTCTGAACCTTCTTATATACATGGTCTGTATTGCAGGACCAGTCCAGTTTACTGTCCATCCACACACCGAGGTACTTATAGTTGTCAACTATCTCCACCTCGTCGCCTCTGATGGACACTGGACGTGGCTTTGTCCTGGACCTCCCGAAGTCCAAGACCAGCTCCTTGGTCTTTGAGGTGTTCAGCTGCAAGTGGTTCCTCTCACTCCAGTCCACAAAGTCACTTATCAGACTCCTATACTTGTCTTCGCTGTTGTCCCTGATGCATCCAACAATGGCAGTGTCGTCAGCATACTTCTGGACGAGACTCAGCTCTGAGTTGTAGCAGAAGTCTGAAGTGTAGATGGTGAAGAGGAGAGGGGCCAGTACTGTCCCCTGAGGTGCTCCTGTACTGCACACCACAGTGTCAGACTTGATATCCTTCAGCCTGACATACTGTGGTCGATCAGTAAGATAGTCCGTAATCCAGGAGACCAGACCAGGGTCCACATGCATCTTAGTCAGTTTGTCCTGCAGCAGAGTGGGTTGGATAGTGTTGAAGGCACTAGAAAAGTCCAGGAACAGGATTCTCACTGAACCGCTTCCTTTATCCAAGTGGGAGTCGGTCCGATGCAGTAGGTGAAGGATGGTATCTTCCACACCAACTGCTGGCTGGTAGGCAAACTGCAGGGGGTCTTGCGCGTGCTGGACTTGTGGCCTGAGATGTAGCGATGGGAATTCTGGCCGTTTTCTTTCGGCTCAGCTCACTTAAAAGATCCAGTTCTTTCTTCTCCCGAAAGACTCTTCAGGTTTTTTTGTTGCTTTAATCAATTTATTAAGAACAACAATATAAAATGCACAAAATGAATTACTAATTTGTCAATAAATTAAAAAGAAAACATGTTTTTTAATTCCTATATCTTTACTATATAAATCTGCTTTTATTTATTCACTAGAACATGTACGAATGTAAAAATATATATATTAAAAAAAACACAATAAAAACAACTATTTACAATTCAACTATTTAAATGTTCAACTTTTCCCTTTAAAATTAGAAAAGTGAAAAATCACAAATAACTTTATAAAATAAAGATTCAAATTTGCAAATCAAGAATAAAAAAATAGTACTCAGATCTTTAATTAAGTTAAGGTTCGCATTTGGAAATACCAAGACAATAAGAGGCAGACAGGAGAAAAGTTACAAAAATCCCAATTTAATAAACACAAGACCACCAGGATGGCAACCAGGTCCAAAACGGTGATTTAAAAAAAACAAAAAAAAACAATCACGTCCAAACACTCGCCAAAAACGGAGTAACAAAAAATGCTGACTAGAAAATCGTCAGTAACAACAATGTCCAAGGAACAAAGATGGAACAGCAAGCAGGTAGTACTGAGTGGAGTCAAAAACTTACCAGATGGGGCTGGAAAACGAGCTGACAACTGCTGGCTGGAGATCAGCCCCTTAAATCTGTCCGGGCTGATTCAGGATCACCAGCAGCTGTGCGACTCTGCCAGGAACTGCACCCGTCAACTGCCAAAGAAAGGGAAAATGGCGAAGCAGGAAGTACCTTGACAAAATAAAACAAAACAGAAGTGGATCATGACAGATGGCTAAGTATTCCATCAAGCTTGAGCTCATCGTGGCTGTACATATGGTTTGTCATTAGCAACTTTCCCTATTATCGGTGATAAAGGTCAACGGTGGAGGAGTTCAAGGGGGCAAAGAGCAAAACCGAATAACGGAAGACCCAATGGGAGAAAGAGGAACAATGGTGTCCATCCTGCTTGTGCAGGGCATGGTTATGCTGCCGCTAAATGTAAATAAGGCTTAAATAACAGTTAATGTCTTTTATAGAAACCAAGTATTGCATAACACTCAAACTGCTATATATGATTAAACAATACAGCTGTTATGATGTTGACAAGATGCAAATATTTACCACTGCACTCAGCTGCTCCTCTATGTGTTGAATTTAATTGCAAATTCATGAAATCTTTTTTTCTAGGTGGAAGGTGTTAATGGTCTGGTCTACTACTTCTTCACTCCAGTGGGAGCTCAAGTAAAAATGTGATAATGCAAAGTAATGCAACATTAATCACCCACTTAGCAGTGGAACTCCCCTACAGCTCACTTACCAACATAAGTAAGATAAATCCCGTAAGAGCACTATAGCAATTGTTATCTCAAGCACTAAAACATGATGAATAATTTGATATCCATTACGATGGTAAATTAGACATTAGCCAGATGTCCTGATTATGCTTGAGCATAATTATGAGTTGTTGAACTAAAATCATTGTTTGTACAAATGCAAAGGTTTGAAAATAAAGGAAATCCAGTGCTATATATTTTTTTATTTAATTGTATAATATTCATGATCTCGGTGAAGTAAATAAATTACAGAACCACAAACGAATAAAGTCATATATTTAACAGTTCTCACTTGTGAAGCACTTGTTCGTGCCAACGAGGCACCCGTGGCACTTTGAAGCAGTCGTAGAAAAAGCCTGCTTTGCTTTGTAATCAACACTGGCGCTTCTCAATCGAAACATCACAACTTTAATGATATGCAATTATACAATTACTTGCAATTTGTTGAAAGGGCTCAAGCTTAGCAGGGGTCCCCAACCTTTCTTGCACTTTTGTTAATATTTTTATATATGGATGACTTTGCATATTTCATGGTTATCATTGCACTTCAAACGTCAAATGTATAATGTTGTCGTTTTAATTGAATTACTGCATACAAGACTTAAATTCATTGGTCATTTGATTATGTTTCATATATCGGGTTTATTTTTCTTTAAAAATAGTTAATGTTGAAGTTTGCAGCATGTCATATACATGTGATCATCTTCATTTAAAAGCCATTAGTTGACCTATGTTCTTCTCTTGAGTTTTAACTTCAAAATATAATAGGTTCTTCTGCTATCCATGTTTTCAAACATTGACTTGCACAGCACTCATTATTCTTCACTCCACTAACAACTTTTTGATTGTCTGCAAGAGCGTGTTTGCAATGCTCAGCTGAAAGAAAACTCATTATAATACATATTAGCTTTGAGATACCTGCAAAGCAGAACAGGATGTGTTGCCACAGGCAGAAATTGCATTTCTGGCATCCAGCTGGATGATATGTAATTCATAAAACAATACCCTCTTTCAATTCAACATGTATCTTCCAGATTAAGCTGTGGCTGCTAATGCCAGGATGTAGAATATAATTTGCCAAAGACATGATGATAGTTTCATTGCCCTCAGGATCTTACTACTTAACTGTGCTCATATGAAACTATCATGGCCCAGCAAAATTCTGTATGTAATTAACCATTTAAACATGACGCAAATTCGAAAGGCAAGAACATAAAAATGATGCTGGCAAGCTGGCAAGGTCTGTTGGTCTCTTGGAGCAGCTGATAGGTACTGGCAGACCAAGTGGGCTGAAGTTTTGGCAGTAGCTAAGGCAGAAAACCTTGAGGTAGGAGGGATTTCTTAAGGTCATGGAGAAGCACTTTCATCTGACGTGCCAGGATGGATAAGAACTTCACTGTCAACAGTGTGTAGTGTGGTGGTGGTATGCTGCTGAACATATCTTGCTATGTTTTGGATTGGTTGAGGTATTTTTAATAGCTCCTCAATGCCACCAACGTGCCTTCCATGGTGAGTGTGGGTTCACACCACTCTAATGTGGGCTCCTCTATCTCTTGGTTTTATCTGGCCATGAACTGGAGTGGTCTGAGACCAAGTGAAGTCACAGGTACAAGAATCAGCAGCAGCATACTGGTTCATGTTCATGAGTGAGGTTGACCAACAATTGGACTGGGGCAGCTTCTGCAGTTCTGTAGACACTGCAAAAATGTTTAGTTGGTAAAGTAAGAGAGAAAACCAAAAAGGCAAAGCTCTCCCTATACCGGTCAATCTCGGCACCAACCTCACCTTTGGTCAAGGTGGAAACTCAATACAGATGCACCTTATGATTAAATCCTGGTATTGGTACAGTCCGTGCAAGCCTCTCACAAGTTTTTTAAAACCGCTTTACTGTCTGTCCTCAAGGAAATATTTTTCAGAGAATGCTCCAACTGGAACTATAAGAAATTAAGTAGAAAACTATCGTTGGAACTAGAAATTGGTTTACAACAGATATAAACTCCTGAAGTTTGCAGATGACACAACCGTAATCGACATGATCCAGGACGGCGGCGAGTCTGTATATCGTCTTGTGGTCGAGAGGTTGGTTAACTTCTACAGTCATCCAGTCAGTGCTTTCCTCCTCCATCACTATATGGTTCTCAGCGGCCACACAGCAGGGCAGGAGGAGACTTATTTTATCTTCTATTTATCTTGTATATTTTGTAAATATTGTATATACCTTCTAATCTTTGTTACAAATTCCATAGTTGTCCACAACCACGAAAAATTCCACGTACGTATACCAATATGTACTGGCGAATAAAGCTGCTCTTGAATCTTGAATCTTGAATATGGCTTCGCTGTTTGTCTCTGTAACTGTTAAGCTTCACAGTACACTGGAATAATACAAGCTTCTCTCCAGTGCTGTGCTCCAATCTAAAAACCTTCATGAAATACACAACAGTTACTCCATCTCACATCCCACTCACCAAAGTGCCCTTCATTTTGAGAGACAACACAAGAAATGTTTAAAAAGCTAAGCTTAAAAAAACATTCGGGTGCCGTGTTTGCACACAATAAAGCTTGTGATAAATGAAGGAGTGCTCGAAAAGCGTAGTGTGGGGGATTACAAGTGGATGACACAGAGTGGGACATTTAAACATTTCCCACTTGCATATTCTTTCTTTCAAGATTTCCAGGTGGGTGATACAGATGCATGAGCGCATGGAACATAATGTTAATACAAGGAGAAACAGCAGCTATATAATGAGAGACTCTTGGAGCAAAAGGAGCTATTTGCCCCCGATTCTCACATAGACTGTTCTTGCCCCATATGAGGAGTTAATACCACTACCCCACGGCAGAGGGTGTACCTGGAAAGAACCCCACCTAACTGAGGGATCATGTTTTACTTTAATACTATTCATTCTCTTTTACCATTCTTCCCACTTTTAAACCAGCTGATCAGGCTCCTTTTCCAATCCAATGATCACTGCTCTTCCATAAATTAAACCGTACATTTGAGTTATATATGATTGGAAACTATTGAGTCACCAAGATGCAGCAAACTGACTATCATCAGTGTCAAGCCCCTATCAGGGGGGGATATTATATTCAATTCTCACATCTGTAACCCCCTATACATTCATTTCATCAGCATAGGTTGATGAATTAATATCATGTAATACCACTCTATATAATAAATAATTAAATGTAATTCTAAAGTGTGTCAAAGTATCTCCTAATTATTTTTTGTTGTTCAATTCTGTTCTATTTTCTTTTAAACAGTTAATGGTTTGTAGTTTCATAAGTAATAAATATTTTGCCTTTTATTTAAAGCATGATCAGTTTCAACATTAATATTTTAACACTGGTATCAGATCTGGACCAGAAAATAAAAATTGTGGGTACAAGTGGCCAAAAACTGTTTTTCTCAATTTGTTGGCTAGGTTTTCCCATAGTAGTAGGATTAAATACACAGTCATTCAAAAGACATTCGGAGTAGAGCCACTGCTCTGCGAAATTAAGGAGTCAGAGAGCTAGTGTGTTTGTGTGTGAGATGTTTATACGTTTAGTCAACTTAAAACAGCTCTATGCGATTTTTAGTCGAGCGACGCCAGTGGACTAAAGTGGTAGTGTTTAGACTGATGGGAGACCACATTTCCCATGAGCACTCCCTTAACGTCGCCATGTCCCTGTTTGCAGCAGTTGGACGAATTTTCTGTTTCCAGACTTCCATTGGCTGAATGAAGGATGGATACCGATGAGGTAATGAATCAGATTGTGGATAACAAAATATGACATGTTTTGAAAAATTAATAAGCGAGTCAGCAAGAAGTATACGTTACATTCCGGTTAATTTAAAATGTTGTGAAAATCGTAATTTTATAAGTTATTCTTCACTTGGACACTGAATCATGGAGTTGGATATGATATGTTCGTCTTGAATCCTGTACTGTGATTTATTTTGGTGAGATCCCTTCCTGTTTTGCTTTTGACTGGGTTTGGCTCCACTCTGATCGCTAAGATTTGTTATTTTAAAACGAGTTTGCTCCTGACGTAGTCAGTGTTTTTTGTTAAAGTAAGTTTTTTCTCTCTTTTTTTAGTTCGCTGGCCTGTGTTTGTTTCCAGCCGTGCCTCTGTCTCCTGTGTTCCGGATTTTTGTTTTTGTCCATGTTGGAGCCCGTTCTGTATTTACATCTTTTTGGATTTCATTTATTAAAGACATTGACTTTTGGAATTACTCTTGTTTCTGTGACTGTTTCCGCTTCTGGGTCCTCGTTCCCCCAATGACAGAGTTGACCTGTAAGGTTACATCCCACGGCCACTTTGAAGCTTCGCTAAATCTCACCTGGCACCAAACTCAAAGGGGAGATTCTTATTGAGCAATATAGACACTGGCAAGCTAGGAACCTCAGGGCCTTCACCTCCTACCTTCTTCTAGTTCACAGCCTTCCAAGAAAGTTTGGGGCTATTAACCCTGGCAGCTTGCAGCCCTAGAGCATAGTAAGTAGCTCATTTAAAGTGTCTTAACTCATTAAAAAACTTTTGTTTTTCACTGCGCACTGGTGTAAATGACTGGGCAACAACTGAATATCTTAAATGATTCATAGTTATTATGTTGTTTTACATATTTGAAAAAGAGCAATATGAATAAAAGATAAAATATGTATTCCTGCCTCGATGGAACTCTCATTTTCCACTCGGAGCTGATTTTTATTTCTGCATAGAACATTGTTAAATATTTATTCCGACTATTAAATGATCTATGAGTGTTTCTGTCACTACTGTTTCTCAGGACTGAACATGAGTTGAAAAAAAACATCTTCTCAATGTTGTGTTGGGAAGGCTAAAACTTAAATTAAATGTTCCTTTGTTTGATTAACTAATAATATTTTATTAAGTTCAATTTTAAAAACATTTCAAAACAAAAATTAAAAACTGAAATTTGTTATATTTGCAGCATTCGGAGGTTATATTTATTGAAACCAAAGGGTATTTCAGTAAATACATCTTAACATGCATAGTTGTGCCTTCACAAATCTTGCATCAAACTTCTGTGTTTCTGCTTTAATTTATTTGCAAGATGTCAGAAAAGCCTCCCAGAGATGCTATTTTGCCGTGAACAGCCTCCCACACCCTTTATCTTTTGCTTGAAGATGCTACAAAGGTTGTTAATAGGGTTGAGGTCAGGGGAAGATGGAGGTCACACCATTAGTTCCTCTCCTTTAATACCCATTCAAGCCAATGACACAGAGGTTTTCTTTGTAGGAGGTGCATTGACATGCATGAAGATTATTTTGCGACGGAAGGCACAATTCTTCTTTTTGAACCATGGAAGATGGTGGTCAGTCAGAAACTATACTTTGCAGAGGTCATTTTAACACCTTTAGGTACCTTAACGGTGACTACCAGGTCTCTAGCTGTCATGCCAGAACATAACGCGACTCCACTACCTTACGCCGCAGCCTTTTTGGGACATCATGGTCCTCCACCAACCGTCCATCTGGTCCATCGAGGGTTGAGTGGCTCTTATTAGTTACGAGGACTGTTTGAAAATTAGGCTTCATCCATTCAACGATTTCTGCTTGCAGGATTCTGCACCTTGAGGTTCGCAGGAAGGCACCAGAGGCACCAGCGGCTTCAATACCTGTTTGTTGCTTTGCAATGCCATTTAAGCAGCTGCTCTTCTAAACCGATTCATTTGTCTGGCAAAAACCCTCCTCATTATGACTAATCTGCAAGAACCAGTCTGTGCTCTGAATCGGACAACGAATCGGAAATCTCTTCACAGCACGATGATCGCGCTTACATTTTCTTGAAATGTCTAATGATTTCACCATTTGATGCTTTTTTGTCAACAGAGACAAGTATTTTTCCTTGGAATCAAATGGCATACTAATTTTCGCAGGTGTCTAATATTGAATTCAACGATTCAAAGAGCAACAATACCTTACATGAGTCTTTCTGGAAAATTAGACTTGCTTTGTGACTAATATAAAATACAAATACCTCCACCAAGATAATTGTTGCTTTAAAAAACATTAACTACTTGTACAAATCACACCTTTAGAGTCTATTGTTTCCTCATCTCTATAACAGATCCCTTGAATATGTTTATAAATTGTAACATTTTTGAGGACAAATATTACTTTATACAATAAGTCATGGGCGCACCGTGGCACAGTGGTTAAGCGGGCTCAACTCACAGCAAAAAGGTTGCTGGTTCGCCAACTTGTGACCTTTCTTTGTGGATTTTGTATGTTCTCTCCGTGTTGCGTGGGTTCCTGGCACTCCAGTTTCCACCCACACGCTGAGTTTGATTGCACTGGTTGGCTCAACTACATGTGCTGTGTCTCAAATTGCGCACTTCTATAATTTCACTGCTTCAACAGTACTGTCTCAAATCAAACGCTGCCACTACACACTTACTGGAAATGACTCAAAAGCACTTGGCAGCGATTTCCAGTAATCAAAACAAGTTATTAAGTTGTTTGATTTTTTTATTATTGTTTTTGTGTTGTTTTGTGATAAAATTTGTGTTTTCTCGAGACATTTACGTCAGTATCCACTCGGCAACGTGTTTTCCATTTTGCGTCATCTACGTCTCTAAGATGGAGGCTGTTGAGGGTGGAAAGTGTCCATCGATTCACACTCAATTTTTAATACAGTGCTCTAATAGGGCTGGATATTGGAACCTAATCATAGTGTAATCATTTTTATTTGAAGACTTGAGACCTGATTTGGTTTTGCAAAAAAGACTAAAGGAATATGCTGCTTGGCAAAGTGTCGGTGCTTTTATAGCCTGAATGATATCATTTGAATATAAATTTTGCACATAAAGCATCTAAATAAAGGAAAATATTTGCACTTACGGTGCACGCAAATACAATCCCTAACGCTACCCAAAAAGAACTTTCATTTTTAAACAGTGTCACAAATACTTTTCTTTTCTAATTTCTCTCAAAAAGGCTCCATTACATTTAAATATCCCTTCATCCTGACCCCTAACCTTCTGTGCTTAATATTGATCCACCCAAGAAGGTGTTGAATATATCACCTCTCCTTTAGATCCACACAAATACATCTACCACCCTCAAAATTCAAATATCCCTTGGCAATTCTTTGCTTAGTAGGAATATGACAGAAGGGAAATAATATAGAAAAACATTTATATATGTCAAATTGTACCACTTTTTGTATGAGTAACAACTGCCAGCTAGCCCAACCATGCTGGTATTGCCATATCAGTCACAGCCATAGTTCACTCTGTTTTATGGTAATCACCATCGTTATTGCTCACTTCAAGGAAAACATGCACACATACCCTAAAGGAAGGGAGGCAATCATCCTCCATCCACACATACCATGACATTTTCCAATATCTCCACACTATGCAGGCACTATTCAAGTTATTTGTTTTCTGCACTCCATTTTTTTTATCTGATTTGGAGCTGACATCATTACACTCTTTCTGGGAATTATTTTACGTAGGCCTTTTTTTCATATGCTATGTGGAAAACAATGAGTGTTTTTTCTGCATTATTTTTAGTTTAAAAATAAAAACAATTTCCAAAGTAGATTATAACTACAGAAATAATTTATATTATGTATTGCAGTCTTTCAATACTCTGATGCATTTGTATAGGATATGTGACTTTGTGAGTGTATTTTTAAAATGAAGACACAGCTGAATCCTGTAATGTTTTAAACTATTTTAAAAAAAGCCTGTTAGACATTAGTTATTCTTCCACTAAAAAAACTGCATGTTGATTTGTATTATTTTACCAAATTGTTTTATCAACACCCACCTATTGAAGAAATTCTTGCGTGAAAAGATTTTGGCGCAACAACACAAAGTTCCTCACCTGATGATAGCATACATAATGCAAAGTGTGCCATGACTGAAGTAAACCTTTTTATTTTGATATTTGGGACACACCTCAGGTAAAAATCATAATTAAATGTAGTTGTTTCCTTTTTGTATTTTAGAAATGAACAACTATTGCCATGAGAGAGACTCTGTTATCTTGAGAACACTGTCATCAGTGAGCAGAGAAGCAGATGGAATGCTCCTTCCCAGATGCAACACTAATAGACTTAGGAACTCATTCATTTCTCGTGTAATTAGATTGTTTAATTCTGAGTTCAGGGCTAGAAGAGGAGTGAAAAGATGATATTATTCTATGTTAATCTTTTTATCCCTTTCTTTGTGTTATTTTTCCTTGATCTATGTTCTTTATACTTCGATTTTGTCATTTCTCATTCTGTTATTTTTATTTGTTCTTGTTTTTGTTTTCATGAATCTATCGTCTGTGTTGCTGTGTGCTGGAAAAACAATTTCCCGAAGGAGATCTCTAGAGGGCTTCATAAAGTTGATCTGTCCCTCCGTCCGTCCATCTGTCCGTCGGTCCGTTCGTCTGTCTATCTATGAGTAATTATTGTCATGATCTGCTGTTACCCCCCTTTGTAATGTTAAAAATAATAATTCATGCCACTGCATGGATGTGTTTCACATGCTCAGAAGCATTGCATTGTGGGTAATACACAGCTCTGAAGTAAACATCGATGTTCAGTCGATCCCTCTGCCCTCGCAGAGTGGACTTCAGTAAGTTCGCTTGAGGTGTTCTGGGTTTTGGAACAACTTAAAGATAGCAGCGGGGAATCCCCCAAGGGGCCCGGTGCTCAGGGCAAGTAAGCGAGGGCACGTAAATCAAGTATTGAAACGCAACCCATTCCATATCCACAGGAGCTTGATTCAGGACTGCTGTGCATGTTGCTGATGCCCACAGCTGTAGGTGATGATCCTCCAGGCCTGTGGAGCATGAAACACCTTCCAGCCTAGATCGACATGCTCTCTACATACAGCAGGTGTTCACCTCTGTTTCAACATCATCCCTTTGTGTTTTCTTGTGTATTAACTTCTTGTCCTTTTGTTTGTTTTTACTTTGCAGTGCCTGTTTATAGTGTTGTTATCAGTGGGTTTGTTATTGACCAAAACATTTCTGGGTTTTTTGTTGTTATTTAGTTTTTAACTAAGTAAACCCAAGTGTGGATAATGAATTGTAGCAGAAAAACAAAAAGAAACAAAGGATTGCAAAAATGTAATTTGTAGCCTGTGACCTTTTAAGTCCAATAATCTATGTGATCTATTGTTCAACCAGTAATGTCTTGAAGTGAAATATTCATTATTTTCTCCAATTCCAGAAATCAACTGATTCAATCCTAGAAAATCAGAAAAAAAGACATGCAGCATTAAAAGATGCCTGTTTAGAACAATATAAAAGGTACATGTGCTTGTCCAACATGGTTTCCTACAGTAGATATTGCATCGTTAGACAAGGTTTAGCAGAAACAGAATGAGAGAATGTTTTTAAAGTTAGGTGTGAGATCATTATTTAGCAATGACACACTTACCAAAATGTTTAAGTAGTTGTCAAGGGCACTAACAAGGATTCATTTAAGGGTTAAGATTTGCATTCAGGCCATTAACTTCTGAAGTGTATTTAAATTAACATTTTATCGGACTTTATTGACTAGTTATCTTGTGTTCTTCTCCATAAAGATCAGATGTTATAGTTGAACTTATTAAGTATCTAATGCAATTCACATCAAACATTTTAATTTTTCTTCCTGAAGGCGTGCCTTTTGCCACTAAGGTAATATTTCTCTCTCTCATATGCCTTTTACACTGTAATCTGCCACTGCTCTAGTGTTACCCCCATTTCTAGACCCCCTCTTCTGAGTCGTTCTGCTGCTGTTTCAATAGCTCTTTATCACAGTAGAGGCAGCAGACTGCTGAGACGCACCGTTGCACCAGCTTTCTGTGCCAGAATCACTTCTGACATACACACAGCAGATGCCAGAACAGACACACAAGCCGTGGGAGAGGCGGCTGCCACTGCTGATCACACTGAGCCCGACACTGATCCTTGCATCCACGTGCACAGGCTCATGTCCCATTGCTGTCTGTATATCTAGTACTAGAAGAGCTGAAACACCAAGTCAGAAACATACATCTGCGGTCTAGCTGAGCGAGAGAGAGAGATGATCGAAAGCCAACTCACACAGTCTCTGATTATCAAACTCTGAAGCAAGACCGGAGCAGGTGACGATACAATTCATAGGAAAGCTCGTTAATACCTGAAATACATCCTTTATAGCTGCTGTTATTGATCGAAAAGTCAATAAGGGAACTCAGCATGGCTGTGCAGCTGCACTGGTCTCACGATTGGATTTGATTACACTGCATCATGATTCATTACGATTAACATGCTGGATTTTTATATAGCAGAAATGTGATCAATTGAGACAAGCAAGTTATTACATAAATTTCAACTCTCTCTGTTCATTTTCCATTAACTGTTCTTAAAAAAGGTATATATTATAATGTATAACAAAATATTAAACGTAAATATAACAAAGTGCTGTGAATCTCTTTGTAAAGGAAAGTTTTTGAAACAAATGAGCAAACATTTAGTTTAATTAGCTAACATTTATATATAGGCCTACCTTTGAGAAGAAAAAAAAAACTAAAATAGGAAATAAATAGTACTTCCTGGAAGTGGCAAGTAACACTAAACATTATAAAACATCATACATAAGACAACAGGCAGCATGAACATCACCAAATTATGATAAGCTGGACAATGCTGAACAAAAATATTCACCACAGGCTTACACACAGCTGCTCAGTATAATGTAAAATAATATACATTTATAATTGATTATTTCTCATGATTGCATCAATGCAGAATCATTGTTGTCTGCATTGCCATGCATTGGGACAATGCTTATTTCCTTGAGCCCTACAACTCCCGGTTTCTATCTGAGCCTTCTCTGCTGCCATGGTGTCTGCTTCTGCATCACTGAGCAGTAAAACAAGCCAGTGATGATCTGTCTTACTTAACACAGATGCCTGTTGTTCAAACCTGGGATCTCATTTCTCAGTTCAACCAGGATGCACTCCACCAACTCCCTGCGCTCTCTCAGCCATCATGGGTGATTGTTAAGGGGCTGAAACAATCCTCCAAGCAATTTGTTGCCACGGACAAATTAATCTAATGAATTGGCTAAAGTCAATTAGATGGGAGGCTCAACAATCCTCTCTCTTCCTGACTGCGTACTGCGCACCTTGTCAGGTTATTCTATTAACCCTATATTATTCGATAAGAGATGAGGAGTAAATAAAGCTTAGCCATAACAACCCTCCCACCCCCGTTGCTTATGTCAACGACCAGGGTGGAAGGAGTGAGACAGTCTCACCATTGAAAACATTTGGCGAGCCTGGATAATGCTGCAGTCGGCACCATGTGACCCATATTGATAAGTTATCCGGTAAAAACACACGTGTGATGATCATTTTAGACAAACGAATAACAGTTTGTGATTTATTTAGTTCAGACCAGAATGACAGCTTCATCCATTTGAATCTCATTTTCATCCTCGCTTGACCTTTAAGCATTTGTTTCAGAGAAGAATGATAAAGATTGGACCTCATCAGCCTAATTACCAGGCAGCTCTCCCGCCTCTGCCGCAGAAGCCTCCGCCACTCAATCCATGATAAGAAGCTCTGTGTTGCAAGGACACAAGAAAGAGTTCACTCATCCAAGTTCAGAGGGAAGAAGGTATTTTTATTGTGTGACATGATGTATGGTGGAAGTAAAGGTGTAGGACGAGGAAAGAAAGAAAACTGCTGCCACTGTGAAGTAGCACAGAAACTTTACTTACTCCAATGAAGGATTGACATCATAAAAAAAGAATGAGGACAATTTAAAATAGACTGAATACTCTTATTCGGATAATGAATGACCCAAATAGTATTTCTCTAGGTGCTTCCAAGTGTGCAAAGTTTATTGAGTTATGGGAGGAATATTTATACCAGGGACACATTCACAAGATTATTTAAGTTAATTCAATTCTACATTTCTGTCAGATCATAATGTAATCTCAATACACTTTACAGTTTAAATAAGACTATAGGGGAAAAGAACCGGTCCCAGTGAGGAAAAACATCCTTTTAGAAGGAACCTAAGGAAGAACCAGACTCGGTGTTGACTGAAAGGATGAATTGAGAGAAGAGAGGAGAGCATAGAGCAGGGGAGAAATGGAGAACAAAAGTATTTATTTAAACTGCATAGGTGATGAACAAAATACAGGAAAGAAACATACATAGAGAGAGCTTTAAAACTCCTCCCCCCAAAATCAAAACCTATAGCAGCATAATGAAAAAGGGCTGGTTCAGACAGAGCCTGAGTCAGTGCTAAGTAAAGTTAAGTTTTAAGATTACTCTAATAAATAGAGAGGGTGTCTGCCCTCCACACTGAAGCCAGCAGTTGTTTCCACAGCAGAAGGGCTTAAAAAACTGAAGGCCCTGGCTCCATGTCTACATTTAGAGATGTGTGGTATAACTAATAGTAATGCCTTACAGGTTAAAAGGATTTTAAATTGTATTATAAATATTACTGGAAGCCAATGTAAAGAGGACAGCACAGGAGAAATGTGATTGCGCCTTTTAGTCTTAGCAGGACACAACTTTAAATGGGTATGAGCTGAAGAGTTCTGAGAGACTTTTTTGAGCATCCTGACAGGTAGAGTAATCTAGCCTAGAGGTAACAAAAGCATGGATGAGTTTCTCAGCAGCGTCCAAAGGAAGGAAATGCCTGATTTTTGTAATGTTACGAAGGTGATATTTGTTTTATATGCAAATTCTAAATGATAAATACCTGTCAAAGCAAACATGATTCTTTACAGTCGTGATTGGCATGCACATAATATATTGTGTCTGATAGGTAAGATTTAATTCCAGTTCCACTTATACTTGTTTCGTTTTCTAGTCTCTGCAGAAGAATTTCGTGTCAAAAGGGTCAAACGACGCACTGAGGTCTAGAAGACGAGTTCTGAAACACAGCCCTGATCAGAGGCCATTAGCAACTCATTGCTAACTTTACCAGAGCTGTCTGCAGTGGTGTTCCCTAACACCTAAACCTTCCATTCAACCACGCATTTCGAAATAATTTGGATTTGAATCTGTCCGTCCGTCTGTCTAACTCGGTTCATTTTAAATATTAAAATCATATTTAAATGAGTCCGGTTGAATCCTCGCTGTTTGGAAAAGCAAAGTCGGATAGTAATGAAATGTATTTTACAGACAGCCAAATGGAGGTGTAACTTGCTGAAGTGAAGTCTTGTGAGAAATGTGCTATTTGGCACATTGTCCTCTGAAATCGACTGCGAGCACAAAGTGATTTGGTGAGAGAGTGTCTGTGTGGCTGTCAATGATTTGTGGTCAGAGAGGCCCACACAGGCAAAAGTTAAAAATAAGTGGTCTGACATTAAAGTAGCTGTCAAGCTGCGATGGCTGCCATGTCCCCAAAGTATGATCAAGACAGGAGGACGGACCTGACTTTAGCTTACCTTACAAATCTGTTCGTACAGTAGCCTGGTCAAGCCTGTACAAGATTAAAGATTGTGTGTATTGTAGTGAAGGTATATATATATACATATACATATATATATATATATATATATATATATATATATATATATATATATATATATATATATATATATATATATATATATATATATATATATATATATATATATATATATATATATATATATAGCTCAGATGGTAGAGTGGTTGCCTGCAGTCCAAAAGGTTGCAGGTTCAATCCCAGCTCCAGACAAGCTTGTGTCGTTGTGTCCCTGAGCAAGACACTTCACCCTGATTGCTCCTGATGGTGAACTTGGCGCAAGTGTGCAGCCTACTCCCATCAGTATGTGTGAATGGTTGAATTTCCCCTCGCGGGACTAATAAGGGATTCTAAATAAAAAAATATATATATATATATATATATATAAATGGCCTAGGTTTGAGGTTGGGATCGAGGTTCACCTTCCAGGATGACAATGACCCCTTACACACTGGTAAACCATTTGTCATTGTCATACTGGAAGAATAACCTCCATCCCAACCTCAAATCACGCACAGTCATGTAAAGGTTTTGCTCAAGAATAGCTTAGTATCTAGCACCATCCATCTGTCCCTCAGCTCGGACCAGTTTCCCAGTCCTGCCTGCTGAAAAACATCCCCACAGCATGATGCTGCATGATCCGGCTTATTGTCGTCCTATGTACAGAAGCCCCAGTCTCTGCTGTGGAACTCTGCAGCTCCTCCAGTGTTACCTCAGGTCTCTGTGATGCCTCTCTGAATAATGCCCCTCTTGCCTGGTCCTTGACTTTTGGTGGGCGGTCGTGTCTTGGCAGGTTTGTTGTTGTACCATGTTCTTTCCATTTGGCTATTATAGATTCGATGGTGCTCTTAGAGATCATCAAAGATTTGGATTTCTTTTTATAACCTAGCCCTGACATGTATGTCTCAACTACATTGTACCTCACTTGCTTAGAGAGTTATAATATCTTAGAGCCTTGACAAGAGGATTTGTAATTCAAGTAACATTTTGCATGACCTTTTTCATCTCTGGAAAGTCATAACTCATTTCTAGCTATGGATATTTTCCCCAAATTCCCGATCAACTTCTGTATGTTTTTGGACATATTTTGAAATCTAACTTAAAAATTGCTGGGCTTTTTTTCCATTAGAAGTTTATTTCTGTAGGGAGAAAACAACTTTAAGCCAATTAGGTTTTCCTAGTACAGATGGTATTTATCTCTAAACTGCACAGGGAGGAAAAATGCTGAATCTACATCTGTGTTTCGCAAATGAAGGAAATACATCAAGCCAGGTGCTTAGGTACGTAATCATTTGTGAAAGCAGCAACTCCCCAAAAGTCAACAAAATCAAGCATTAATTAGAATACATTCATTTAATTTAGCCATTTTCTGCCTCATTCAACACACACACAGGCCTTAATTCAAATTGAGATGATGTTCTAAAATTTTTGTTTTAGTTTTGACATTATTTAAAAGACTTAAAGACAAAGCCTGTTTCTATGAAATATTCATTACAGCTCCAGGTCACTTGCTTCCATAGCCGCATTCTGAGTATTATTGTGGGCATCTGGATGCATGCTACCCACAGATGTCCAGCCAGCAGTTAGGGATTGTTAAACTCGAGTGTTAGTTGCTCACCAGTTGGCTCCATAAACCGGTAAAATTAGATGTGGCTTATTTCTGGATGTTGTGCTGCAGATTGTGATTCACTGATTTTATGACACAATTTGGTAAACTTGATGTTGCATGTTATGGTTTTGCCTGATTTAAACCAACGCCATTTGCTAAGGACTCTAATGGTGGGGATGCAGCGTGCCAACTCATCTCATTCAACTCATTCAGCACAATTAACAGAACGTTTTGCCTTTCGCTAGACAGCAGTGGCGGCTACCGAAGTTTTCAGTTGCTGAGGCTGCTTCAAATTTAAGAGAAGGAGCTTTGAATTTTGGGATGTTACATTCCGGAGGGTCACCTAGCACCACCTTTGGTGAAGCCCCTTATTACGTCATAATGGATTCCGCTGTTGTAACCCTTTTTCCGCACTATACGGCGCACCGGATTATAATACACACTTTCAATGACTGGCCTATTTTAGAACTGTTTTCATAAATAGGGTGCACCAGATTATAAGGCTCATAGACTAGAAGATACTGCAGTCAAACGTTTGCGTGACTCACAGCCATGAGCTTGAACTCTTCATTGTAAGCTTGTCTCTTGAAAGGTCTTTTTATACACACACAAGTTGTGTGAGACTGTGAGTAAAGGCAAAAAAGCGACTGACAGGAGAGAAAAAGATATTGTCTCCAAAAGTGTACGTTCTGCACATGTGCTGGACGTTATTCTCCCTCATAACAGCATGTGGCTTTGCAACCGTGCTCATCTGTATTTACGTCACAAAGAAGTGAAAACTGGAAATGCTTTGAGTTTAGACAAGAGCGGTCGGAGTTTTCACCGGTTGAACGAAAGATAAAATTAAAATCCGATGGATAACGACACGAATATGAAGCGACTGGCATTGTCAGCCCTTGGTCTTCTTGTTGTGTAAGAAAGACGTTGCAGAAAAAACCCAGCTTGTATTGTTTCAGCCCCCCCACTGACTCTACAGGGGACAATGCCCCCCCACCCCAGCCTGTCCTTCACACCTCTCCAGGTGAGAAATCAGCTCAGGAGAACCAGGACAACAAAGGCCCCTGGACCAGACGGCATCGGTGGCAAAGTACTCAGGACGTGCTCTGACCAGTTATGTGAAATTGTTGGACTTCTGTTTAACATGAGCTTGACCCCGGGAAGAGTTCCACTACTGTGGAAGACGTCCTGTGTGGTACCGGTGCCGAAGACTCAGCACGCTAAGGATCCCAGCTGCTACAGACCTGTGGCCTTGACATCCCACCTTATGAAGGCTCTGGAGTGGCTGGTCCTTAGTTACCTGAGTCCTCTGGTGCGCTCCTCCATGGATCCGTTGCAGTTTGCCTACCAACCTGACATCGGCGTGGAGGACGCCATCATCTTCCTTCTCCACCGAGCACTTTCTCACCTGGAGTCCCCTGGAAGCACTGTGAGGATCATTTTCCTGGATCTAAGCAGTGCTTTCAATACCATCAGGTCAGACATCCTGAGGGACAAGCTGGAGCTGTCTGGAACGGACACTCACCTCACTGGACTGGATTGTGGACTACCCCACCAACCGTCCACAGTTCGTGAGGACCCGGGATGGTGTTTCGAAGACTGTACTGTGCAGTGTAGGGGTCCCCCAGGGAACAGTGTTGGCACCGTTCCTTTTTTCACTGTACACTGCAGACTTCCAACACCTGTCTCCCACCAGTCACCTGCAAAAGTTCTCGAACGACTCCGCCATCGTCGGCCTCATTAAGGACGGGGATGACGGGTTGTACCGGGGACTTGTCCAGGACTTTGTTGACTGGTGCCTGGAAAACCACCTCCAGATCAACTCCAGCAAAACTAAGGAGTTGATTGTGGATTTCCGGCGGTGTCCCTCCATCTCCCCCTCACCACTGAACATCCAGGGACAGGACATTGAGATTGTCACGTCTTACAAGTTCCTGGGTGTTCACCTCAACAACCGCCTGGACTGGGTGGATAACACTGCTGCTCTATATAAAAAAGGCCGGAGTAGACTCTACCTGCTCCGGAGGTTGAGGTCGTTTGGTGTCCAGGGGCCACTCCTGAAGTCATTCTATGACTCAGTAGTGGCCTCTGCCATCTTCAACGGTGTGGTCTGCTGGGGGAGCAGCATGACAGCAAAGGATAGGGCTAAACTGGACAGCCTTATTAAGTAAGTAAGTAATATTTATTTATATAGCGCTTTTCGAGACCAGGGTCGAGACAGGGTCACAATTAAGAAGGCCGGTTACGTCCTAGGGCGCCCCCTGGATCCTGTGGAGGAAGTGTCTGGGAGGAGGATACAGAGCAAGCTGGCCTCCATGAGGAAGAATTTATCTCACCCTCTCCAGCACACACTGAGGGCATTGAGGAGCTCCATCAGTGATAGGATGCTCCATCCCAGGTGTGTGAGGGAGAGGTACCGCAGGTCCTTCCTCCCTGCTGCCATCAGACTCCACAACAAGAACACAGCCAGATAATATTTAACAGCACCTTTTCTTCTTGTTATTTTTGTAAATATGTTAGTGTATATATATATAATATAGAGCAGATTTTTATTCTATTCTATTTAGATTTTTTTCATTTTATTTTTATTTCTGGGTGTTTTTATTTTTTGTATATTGCTGTTTAAACCGAATTTCCCCTCGCGGGACAAATAAAGGATTCTGATTCTGATTCTGATTCTGATTCTAAAGTCCTGGATCACACTGCAGCAGCTGGGAGGAATTTTCCGTATTTTTGTCGAGCATCGAGCAAGATATAGGGAACTAATTTTGAAAATCTAGAATGATCAATAAAATCATTCATATGAAAGGACCAGATTACCATGTTTAGACTGCACCGCATAGAAACACCACAGGGACTCGGTGGCGCCGACCACAAAGGACTGCCCGACGGCACCAGACTTCAGATAATCGCCCGTGTACAACCAGTACAAACCAATTGATCCATATACAAGGCGCTCCGGATTAAAAGGCACTTCTTTTTGAGAAAATTAAAGGCTTTTAAGTGCGCCTTAAAGTGCGGAAAATACAGTAATAACTTCAAAACATCATCACGATGAGGGGCTTACTGCATCTTGGAGAGGAAGACTTCAACATGTGAGTAAGTCAGGAAAGTTGTATTTTCACATTAGTTGCTCTTTACATTGTTACTTAATTTAAATAATATTTCTAGGGGGAGCTGGGTGGGTCTATGGCTATTTTAGGGGGAGCTACATCACCACCTAGCGCCTCGCGGGCACGGCCACTGCTAGACAAGTTTCAGTTGTGTTCATTTGATGGTTGTGCTCAAATTCAGTCACATGATTCATTGAATTGCCATGATTCCTCTACTCAAAAGCATTGTGATCTTACTTCTAGTTTGTTATATGATTTATTTTGGCTTAAGTCAATCCTCCAAAAACATTGTGCAAAAGCTTAAACATATTAAGAAGCGAGAGCTCAGAAATCTGTAAATCAGAAAACATACAGATTGATTTTAACAAATAAAATGAAAATATATTAAAAAAAAAACATTTAGGGCCCACTTAGCCCAAGTCTTGTCCTTACAATTTCTGTTGTTACTGTTTAACGAAATTCTCTATTGTGTAATAAATCTTTAACAGTTATGTGGTGCCGCATGCTCTTGTTCACATAAACATCCCGAGGATTTAAGCGAGCCAGCAGGTCAAAAGGTCGTAAAAGGCAAGCATTGAATAGACAGCAAAGCGATAGAGTCAGGGGAGATCGTCGGCAGTGCTGAGGTATTGACACGCGATAATGTGGGACGATGTTAGACAAGACAGAGACAAAGAGAAAGCAGATTACTGCAGCTCGGAAAGTAAAACGACGAATGCTGGAGTTTCTGGTGAAGAACAATCTAGCAGTTTTTTGTTTTATTAAGCGTGATATTATGTCAGTGTGTTAGGCTAATTTTGAACTGAATAGTCTGGTCAAATTTGATTTTACTTGTCAGTTTTGGTGTCATCAACTTCAATCCCAATTTTGTTTTTCAAAATGTCAAGTTTTGAGTTTTTTATGTCATATGTTCTGCAACAACACTACTTTGTTTTGTCAACAAGATGGTCCCACATTGATGTTTTGTTTTATTAGTTTTCCATGAAAACTAATGTCACAGACTAATTATAGATTTTAATAATCAATATAATGGAACATTCACAAAATATTTTCTTTATTTTCTGTGCAGCCCAGTAACAAACGCCTCACTGACTGAGGTTCTGGCCCCTGACCCAGTGGTTGAAATAGCTTTAGAGGTTAACTATGGCAAGATCAAAGAGCACTGTTTCCCCTCTCTCTCAGAAGAAGGTTGCCAAAGTTAGTTTAGAAACTTTTTGTTGCTTATTTAAAACTTTATTTAGTACAAACATTTAAAATCGCCATGATCCATATATAAAAGTTAAATTGGAGTCAACTATAGATTTTTGTGTGTGCCTCAGTTATGTAGCCAAGTCGTGACTGTTGCTTATAGAAACCAAGATTAATGTGCGCATCCACACATTCTGATTAATTTACCAGGACTCAGAACTACTGCAGACTGAGTATCTTTTGAAAAAAAGCCACCACAGGAAAAGATCCTTGAAACTAAGTCCAAAACAAACACATCCAATCTCATCTACATTAATCTGAATAATTGATATAAAAAGAAAAAGCCTGTGCAATTAAAAAAGTTGTTTGCCAGGGTTATTTCTATAATTTAATGTTAGCGCTGGTAAAACTCTGTCTCCAATCTGAAGTGTGATTGCAGGGCATTCAGCAGCTGATGTAATCTAAACACTCATTAGCATTTCCCATTAGAAGGAGTGCCGGGGCGGCCATATTGAACAAGGAAGGGTTGCCGGTTCCCAGGAGGACGTGCATATTGCCTTTTTATATCTTCAAAATGTTTTGTGTGTTAATATTCAGGTCCTAAATGAAGACGTTTGGACGTGTCGAGTCTGTGCAGATTATGCACGGTGCAATTTTGCTGCTCATATTGCCATGAAATTGTGTTTGTGTTTAAACACTTTTCAGACCAGCTCTTATCGTAGACCTGACAATTTGAACAAATTCATTGCCTCTTTAAAAAACAAAATACTTCTGAAGTCTCAATAGAAGCAGAGCAATAGTCTCATTTCCATTCCTCAAAACATTTGGTAGGTAGAAGAGCTGCGGAGTCTCAAACATATCCATCAGAATTATTCTTTTTTAGATCCGAGAGATATCTTTTCTCGTTCCTTGACATTTATACTTGGGCCTGGTGATGAAAACAACATCTTGAGGGACAATGAAAAACAAAAGACAATCAAAACCATGCAGCTAACCTAAGTCATGTCAATCCATATGCTTGTTAGGGCAAGATAAAGATAATGTATGAAAACCCTACTGTCTAAAATACCCTCTGGTAGCCACTACTGTTACCATGTGTATAAAGCACAATGATGTGTTACTCCTGCAGCTGTGGCATTCCACATCAGCGATTCAGGGTAAAGTGAAAGATCAAATTATGATTAAAAGCCTAGAGTAAGTTATTTCAAATTTAAATGTGGAGTCTGGTTCAGTTGACAGTGTAAAGATAAGAAAAGTCAAGATAAGATTACATGAATATGTTCTTGGACAAGAGACCAAGGCTTTTAACTAGAAAACAATATGAATTTTGTAAGGGAAAGGTCATTTAAGTTGAACATATTTTTCTTCCATATGTTTATGACCATTTGTAATTTTGACATTTTATTTGTAAAATATAATGCAGTTATCAGACAGTTGCTACACACACTCAGAAAGGAAGAGCAGGAGGTGTGTTCCCATAATGTGAGACAGCAAACCAAAACATATTACTTGACATAAGATGATACAATGATGCTTTATTACCATTTGTATGTGTGTGTCAATTAACTGTTTCTTTGTTTATTCTGTAACCTGGTTTAAGTCACACCAGGCTTGGCTTCTCAACCAGCAATGCCTCCTGAGGTCCTTCACAAGATAATTATTTGATTATATTATAATTAAATGAAAAACTACATTATATAGCATAAGACCAGCTTAAAATCTTGAAGCCAATCCCTGGAAGAAAAAATATTTAGATGGAATCAGAGGTCCAAGAACCATCAATCAAGTCATTGCAGTATAAAAAAGACGACAACTCCCCAGCTACTGCAGCGATCAGTGTCCACTCGATGCATATACTTGGTTCACAGGTTTGACACAACTTGTGCTTTTGTCACAGCTTCACGAGTGTGTGGAACAGCCTGACCTGTTGGCTGTCACTGAACCCCATCTGTAATACTTAGACTTACATGAATCCAAGTCAAAGCAATGTTACTATTTTCAATCATTGTGTAATGTTGTAGATTTTTGGAGGTAAAAAAAAAATGTTTTGTAAAAAATAAATAAGGTGAATGCACAACAAAAACTCTGTTATTTGCAGGCCTATTGTAATTCCCGACCACATCATTTTCGATTGTTGTGATTCAGCATCTTTAAGCTGAACTTTTTAGGATATGAATGAGAAAAATATCAGGTAGGAAAAATGCACTCCTTGTCGGGAGGATCGGAGGTGTGTGCATCAGTAACAGTCAAGTGCTGATGCTGAAATTGTGGCTCACCTGCAACCTGTATTTACCTGCTATTTTAAATCACCACTGCCATTATTCATTTGAGTACATTTACAAATGCCACTACAGAACATTTAGTACAAGCATTCATACTATTATAACAAAGTTTTAATCTTACCTACACTAGGTTATGACGGCAAAAGAACCCAATATTAGAATAACAATGCAGATTAACGTCAATAGGACAGTTTATCCCCACAAAAGAATAAATGCAAAAACATAATTTATTGAACT
The DNA here is from genome assembly GCF_982586985.1 of Callionymus lyra. Lineage (NCBI taxonomy): Eukaryota > Metazoa > Chordata > Actinopteri > Syngnathiformes > Callionymidae > Callionymus > Callionymus lyra. Next base: position 29,651,088 of record NC_141823.1, on the reverse strand, counting down.
CTGGAGTTCCACACTATATATATTCTCCAGCCCAGCATTTCACTATTACACTGATTATTTTTATTTATACTTGAAAAGTTATGGGGAATTTCTGCTGATGATCACTTTGTCCTTTTCATAGAAATCATTAAATCTTATGACAATACAGTTACTTTTCAGGGTATGTTGAATGCCTTTTCCAGGATTTCTTACCTCTTTATTTTTGGCTTATTTGTTCATTGGCACGCTCTTCCCCAAAGGTTTTTTTTGTTTGTTTGTTTTCAAAAGCTTAAGCTTTTTATGTTCAATTTAGAGAATAAATCACAGAGTCAGAAAAAGACCGCTCTTGTTTTCTTCCAACATCCAATGAAATCATTCAAGGACAAACTCCAATGTGTATATTGACAGAAAAGAAAGAGTCTTTGGTAGCTATAGCTATTGATGTACAAGTAGTTAAAACAAAATAATAATAATGAAAAACATGGGGAAAATCAAGAAATCAGCTCTTAAATGGAACTCTTTTTTTTAATAAATTCTATATACTGTATTCCACACCTGTGGTTTCATATCTATACAGAAAACACGTACAATAATCAGCTAAATAGACAGGAAATTGATTAAAAAAAATATCCCTGTTAATACATAATCAGTTCTCAGAACAGAGACATTTTTGAATTATTATTTTAAATTATCATTTAGTCATCATCATCACTGATAAGATAATTTCTGATTTTATTTTATATCAGACCTTTCCACCACTCGCTGCTTCTGATAATATTTTTCTCTCACTATACGATAACAATCTTCTTATTGTTATATTTATATTGCTATTTTGAGAAGTCGCTTTAAGCCAGCACTGTATGGTGTGGGATGACCACATAAGAATGTATCGGATGGTTATCAATTGCTCCTAAACACCCTCCATGTACAAACTAAAAAAAACAAGTACATAGTTTAGCACCTTTGGAGGACTCCTGCCCCATTGAACTTTCACAGTTTGATACGAGTCCCAAAAATGTAAGATTCCAATCAAATAAACAAGACCAAATTTATTTAGTTTTTTTTTTCTGTACAAACTTCTGTTTCTGCCTTTAGATATGTACACCTGCAGTCCATCCAAGAGAGCAAAAGGGCTGTAGATCTCTATGCTAGACATTTACTACCGTATAACTTTGAGCTAAAAAACACACATTTTATGTTGTTGTGAGTTTCAAGAATGGACCGTTCTATTTTACTTTATATACAATTATAGTTATTTCAGATGAAATAAATAATGTTTCCGCTGTAATGCACCCAAATTGTTACCCGTTATTAAACTAGTTTCAGTTGATAAATAAAAACGAGGCGAATGAGATTGTATAGATGCAGCAAAAATCAAGATCTGCTGTAAAGGCCAAATTCTGTGTTTGCTGCCAGTTTACATTAAAAGCAGGAATGATTCCATCAGTACAAAGTACAGTACAGTTTCAAAGATCCAAATAATTCTCTCCCACAGCTCAGCTATACTTTTAGAACCGCAGAAATAGATTCATTTTATTCTTTTATATTTTATATTTATATATTATATTTGTCCGGTCAAATGTGTAATAAAGGAATATAAATTGAAGACACAAGACCAGTTTAAAATTTTCTTTCCTGGATAATGTTGTATTCTTTAATATTGTGTGGTAAATGAAAAAGAAAAGTAAAATATTTCTGTTACACTATGCTATGTTGTGTATCAAGCATTTGATAGCCGATCATCAAATTGCATCAAAAAAAAAAAGGAATATGAAGACCTGTCAGTGTGAAGTTAAATGTTGGCGGCGCGAACAGTCGCAGTGGCTCGTAGCTCTCCATTTCTGTGCTTTTTTTGTTCAGTTTTGGCATACCAGAAAAGATCGCCAGAAAACCGGGCTCTCCGTGGATTGTTGTCAGCCCCAGCAGACGCCTTAGACAGAGGAGGCACAGGAACCAAACGCACAGTCGCTGGTCCGCACTATTAGCTAGGCTAAGGCAACATCCACACATACCAACGCTACCCAGCATCATTCTTACCAACGGCAGATCCATCACCAACAAAATAGACAAACTAAGACTACAGATCACCGCAAACAAACTAATCGCGGACAGCTGCATTCTAATAATAACAGAGCCATTGAGCTAGCAGGCCGCACAGAATTCCGTGGGGATAGGAACAAAGACTCTTGTCCACAACAACTGGTGCACAAATACCACAATTTTAGACGGACACTGTTTTGATGATTTGGAGTGCCTGACATTTAGATGCAGGCCCTTCCACATCCCACGTGAGTTTACTTTTGTTACTGCTGTGTGTACCCCACCAGATGTTAATGCTAGCATAGCTTTAGGATACCTACACAGAGCCATCAGTTAGCAAGAAAACACTCACCCCAAAGCAGTCCACATTAATCGCTGGTGATTTTAATCATGCAGAATTAAAATCAGTTCTCCCCGAGCTAGAACAACACATCAAATGTGCAACCAAGGGAGCAAATACATTGGACAATATGAACTCTAATATAAAAAAGGGGTTTGGAGCGACACCACTTCCTCACGTAGGTCAGTCTGATCACCTATCCATACACCTAACACCAGCATACACCCTACACCCAGAACTGTGTTGACAACATCACCATTGACAAACGTGTCCAACGTGTTTACCCCAACCAGAAGCCTTGGATGACAGGAGATCCAGCACATGACCAACTACAAGCCCAGCAGCAGAGCGGCGGCTGACGGCGACGCCTCACTATCAGAGGAACTGAACTATTGCTTTAAGTTAAAACTGAAGGAGCCTGTCACCATTCTCCCACAAGCCCTTAACGACAACAACACCCTTCCCTTACAGGAGGGTGAGGTGTGTGCTCAGGGCTGTGTACCCGAGGAAGACTGATGGCCCGGATGGCATGACAGGAAGGGTTCTGAGTGGATGTGCAGAACAGCTCTCCAAGGTCTTCACAAAGATCTTCAACCTGTTCCTCGCCAAATCCATGATCCCAACATTCCTGAAGTCTGCCAGAATCATCCCGGTACCAAAAAAGCCAGTCGTCAACGACCTCAACGACTATCGCCCGGTCGCTCTAACACCAGTCATTATGAAGTGTTTCGAGAAACTGGTCCATATCAAAGCCACCCACCGTTGACCCACTGCAGTTTTTCTATAGAGCTAATAGGTAAACAGAGGATGCCGTTGCCACTGCTCTACAAACTGCACTGACCCACCTTGAACACCCAGGAAACTATGTGAGGATGCTCTTTATCGACTTCAGTTCTGCTATTAATACCATCATCCCCAACAGTCTGGTCACCAAACTCACAGGCCTCGGACTCTCTGAACCCATCTGCCTCTGGATCAAAGTCTAACCGCCCCCAGACCCTCAAACTGGGCCCTCCACCCCCATCAGACTCAGCACCAGCTCCCCACAGGGCTGTGTGCTGAGCCCCCTCCTGTACACCCTCTACACCCATAACTGTGCCCCCACCCACTTTACCAATACCATCATCAAATTTGCAGACGACACAAGCCATCAACTGTAATCGGAATTATCTTAAAAGGAGACGATACAGGAAGGAAGTCCATAGACCGGCAGTGTGGTGTTCAGACACCTCATCTCTGAACACCACAAAAACAAAATAACTCATTATAGACTTCTGGAAAAACTAGGAAGCCCCCAACCCCTACTGATTAAGGGGGACTGTGTGGAAAGAGTTCCAGACTTCACATTTTTTGGCAAGCACATATCAGAGGATTTCTCCTGGACTACAAACACCACTGCAATAGTCTATACTGTACACATTGTATTTTTTTATAACTTGTGAATTTTGTGTTGTTTTCTTATCTCGTTTTAACCCTTCTTTTATATATTTTTTGAAGTTTGATGTGTTATTTGCACTTTTCATTCAATTGCACAATTTGCAATGACAATAAAGACATTCTGATTGTGATTGTGATTCTGTTTTGAACTCCAAAAAAAAAAAAACATGTTTCTATATTCAGTTGTGACTTTTGTTTGGTTGAGAGATCCAAATCATCCAGTGCTCTCTACTAGTGTCTTGCTGCAACATGGGGTGATGGAGAGAACACCTCTCAGTTAGAGGATGAACTGAAGACAGGTTAAAACCCTGGACTATGCCTGACTTTAAAAAATGTGCAGAAATTTTTTATGCACTGTTTTTTTTGCAGCAGTGGTCCAGGACACTGTTCTAATATCATCCTGGAGGTGAAGATGCTGGATGTGGAGGCCTGTGGCCATTATTGTCAAGTTCTCTAAAACACTGATTAATGGACACTATTTGAGAGGGATAGGCATTTTGTCCATAAGTACAAGTACAAGTATAAGACACCGTTGCAACTAACAGAATTTCCATATATTAAAGAATGAGAAATAAACAAGGAATCGGAAATCCTCCACTAGGCAGTCCCACTGTTCCTCTAAAACACATAGTTAAACACCCTAACTCATAAGCCGTCAGACCTGTCACACAGTAGAATAAAAACTTAAAAATCCCTTCTGGAAAACATTGTTTCAAAAACAACAAAAACGATTAAAGTAATAATAACGGCATTGTAAGTCGTATTATGATGAGGTATATTTGACAGCTGTCAACAACTCTTTGCTTCACCCAGAATTCTAGGAGTGAATTTTCAGTGAACCATTCTGCTGAAATAGGAAGATTAAAAAGTAAGACAATCTAAATCAACAGGTAAACTTGGAAAGCTCTGTAGCAGAAGTATTCTCTCCTGTCTCTACATACAAAGTTCTACTGTTCAGTCAAATATAAGACAGCTATGTCAATTCTTTTCCCAGACAACCAGAAATCAGCAACTGCTCTGGGTAATACACGATGACTGATGTGTTGCACATGCTGCCTGCTATTTGTGCACACAGACTTTTTTCATACTCTTTTTTGCAGTTTTGATCTATAGCATCAGAGATAACCCATTCCTCACCGATGTTTTGACTAAAGTGCTAGAGGGAAGAAACTTCCTGCTATATCTGTGAGTTCTTGATATTTTCTGCATAGCAGTAGCACCTAATGTTTTTGTAATCAAGGACTAATCAGTATTAAACTAAGATCAGATTTGTTTTTAATGAATCTGCCCAAAAGCTGAGATCAGGCATGAGGATAAGTGCATGGTTTGTAGTTTAAATTTAAAGGTTGCAGTTTTACTTTTTAAAGAGATGGAAGCTTTTAGTGTTATCAAGCCTGTTTCTTCTCTTACAACCTTTGTTTTAAATAAAATGTCCCTCTTTGTACTCAACTCTTGACAGGAAGGTTGGTTTTCCACCTGCCTAATTTAGTCTTTTCATCTACATTTGGTCACCTATGCTTTAATAAACAGCGTTCAACTTGGCTTGACATTACTGTGTTATGTTGTGTTTCCCACATACTACCTACTCACAGTGGGCGGGGCCATCAAAAAATAGCACTGCGTTACTTAGAGACAATGTTGTACACAAAAAGGTCTGGCCCTAGTCCACCAAAAAAACTTTTCAGTTTCCAAATACTGTACACCTGTTTTGAGTGGCTTTCATGAATGGCGGGCGTGATGAGCCTTCAGGGGCGTCAATCCATTAGTGGCCGGAAGTAAGTTCATACTTCACTAGCAAAAAATTGTATCTGCATCAACGCACCGATCAGACACAAACTGAGTAAAGTTGGGCCGAGCAAAGACGGTAGAAAAGTATGGCGTTTTATTTGTGTCTATTTGTTGAGCTTGCAGTAAGACATTTTGAGCACCTGAGAATATGTTTTGAGCGTACGTAAGTGACAGGTTGCATTTTATTTTTACTCCAGCAAAAAATAAAGTGGTTTGAGCAAACAAATATCTATTTTACGTTTAATAAATATCACTTTGGGCACGCTTTTGCTGCTTTACGAGTGCTCAACTTCATCTCCCTGCGCGCTCAAATTTTCTTTTTACGATCGCTCAACTTCTACACAGCACTTCATTTGTGCCAATGAGCCAACCAATCACAGAGACCGGAGAAAGCTTGTTTCTGATTGGCTGTTTCCAACGACAACAAGGTGCCAGGAAAAGTGTTACATTCAAGTGTTTCTGATCATTAAACAGTACCGCGGTGAAGTTAGTTTGATATTGGATATTCGACAGACATTCGCTCCAGCAACCGCCAAGTCATTGTCCGCTACATGCCCGCAGAGAGCTCATTGAAAGCGGCTGATAGAACTGCCAAGAGTCCCTGACGCTCCATCGTGCATCTGTTAGGGACCGTCAATTAATTTTACTTTGACAAACATTAACATATGAAAATTAATAAAAAATTGTTTTGAGAGATGCATAGTAAAAACAATGAATACATATTAAAAATATGATTTAGTTCTATGATCTCAGTTATTTTTAATTGATTTTATCCCAACATCTTGAAGCTATTGAGCGCACAATGACTCGGCGGTCGCTGGAGCGAATGTCGAATATCCGATATCAAACTAACTTCACCGGTACTGTTTACTACACTTTTTCCGGCACCTTGTTGCCGTTGGAAACCAAACAGCAGATCAGAAAGAAGCTTTCGCCAGTGTCTGTGATTGGTTGGCTCATTGGGACAAATGAAGCGCTGTGTAGAAGTTGAGGGATCGTAAAAAGAAAATGCGAGAGCGCGCAGGGAGATGAAGTTGAGCACTCGTAAAGCAGCAAATGCGTGCGCAAAGTGAGATTTATTGAACGTAAAATAGATATTTGTTTGCTCAAACCACATTATTTTTTGCTGGAGTAAAAATAAAAAGCAAACTGTCACTTACGTACACGCAAAACATATTCTCAGGTGCTCAAAATCTCTTAATGCACGCTCAACAAATAAACACAAATAAAACGCCATAGAAAAGGGCCATAAATCTTAACTTTAGACCACAGAAAGGAAGACAACATAAAAATAGGACCAAAGCTAGTATCACCTAGTCTTGTTGACCGCAAGGTTAACAGCTGATCTAAGATGGCTTTGCAACATACATGATTTTAAACAACATTTCCTATCATAAATTAAACTGTTTATTTTTTCTTTAAAAAAATATTATAACCAACAGTTGCTGTGAAGCATAAAGTAACTAACCATTAGGGCCAATTTAACATCATCTGTTTGCCAGTTGTGTGAAGCTCTTTGTTCTGTTTCACAGACACATTTTAAAGGAATCACTGATTTACTCAGTTTGGGTTTAATCCTTTTACTCGTCTACTCTGCACAACAAACAGAAGCACCATTTGACACCACTTTTAAGGCAAATAATGAACTTCTATTTAACTTGCAGTCATAGATTTGGAGATAAACCCTCGCAAAGAATAGCCATTTTCTGAATAATAGATGATAGAACCCAGCAGCTTTAACTAATGGGGACATTTGGTTATCCCTCGGGATTGCAAGTAAAAGAATAATGTGAATTTAATCGTCTGAATATCTCTGAATAATCTAGACTGACGCTGCCTGTCAGGCAGCTGCTAATTAGTGGAGGCAAGTTAACGCCTTGTGATGTTAAAATTCAAATGTGTCTGTACTTGAATAAATAAGAGATAAATTAAATGATAATGTGAATAGTCTTAATTTAAGAACCCTTCAAGAAACCTCAAAGACTTACTCAACATTACTCTTGGAAAATAAGTCCAGCCAATGACAACTTCAAGAAAACAAAATATCCGACCCCGGAGTAGAAACATTTAAAGGAATCACTTGTTGGAGCTAAATGAGAGTGGCGATGAGAACCGAGTTGTCTTGATGATACTCCTTTGATATCTTGTCTCTGTGCTTCAGGTTCTTGTCCTGCTGGTGAATTAACCCTCTCTAAAGTCCCTGGGGCCACATGTACTAAGAAGTTGGTAGACCTTCTACTAAATATGTCCTGAAACTGAAATCCAGTAGACGGCGCAGCACAAAATTTCGATGTATGAATCTGTGCGCAACACGAATTTAGGCACTTTCCTTCCTACCTCCCAATCAACGTAGAATTTATCGCAGACTTGTTCAGTCCGTCATTTTTCTCTCCGTGACCAGAACAAAAAAATGAAAACACAAATGTTATTTGTTTATATTCTTTGATTTATACATTTCTGACATGGATCACATACTTACATTTAAATAGTGCAGGCGAGCTCCAGTGTAAATGTTTATATTTTATATACATAGTTATGAACACGAATACTTTATTTAGAGACGATCACGGGCTTATTTGAAACGTCTCAAAATGAGTTTAACAAGAATAAAACTGTAAATCAGTAACTGAAAGTGCTCAGTGTTGATGATGAGGATGATGAAGATGATCTGAGTTTCATATAAATGTGTGACGCAACTGCAAGACACACACAAGTTTTTATTACATTTAAAAAATAAAAACCTTTTGTGTACAAATGAACAAATCATGTGACAGTGTATTTATATGGGTGTGTTTTTCAAAGAGATCGCTCTGATCACGTGATCACACGACCTCAGCTGCTTCAATTCTGCAGTTTCACTTTGATCAAACGTTGTTTCACAAACATCTTCATGACTTTTGTTGACTTGAAGCATCATACGTGAATCTTTTTTTTTATATTATAAAAATAAGCTCATAATTCCTTCTTTTTTTCTGAATAGCGTAAAATAGCAGATTGAAATATACATTATAAAATGATCGATGTTTTCTTAATAAATAAAGATCATTAATTTGGTGAATGAGGACATATTAACTTGTGTATTTCCAACTACTGTGTGTTAATTTATAATCAATATTGATCGTTAATGTAACTCTGATGTGAACATCTCATGACTAGTGAGGCTGACATGCATCTGAGCAGCTGATCTGGGCGTACGCGACCTACATACCGTGCGGGAATTATGTACTTCTTACTGCTCTTTTCAGTGTTGATACTTTTACGTAAAGGTGGATAAGCATGTTTTTTGTGCGTAAACCCCCTTAGTACATGAGGCCCCTGGTTATTGGAACTGTGCAGCAGGTTTTCATCCAGGATGCTCTTGTATGAATCTGCATTCGTTCTTCCACTAAAAACATCCCTTAAGCATTGACTTCTGATTTTTGCCAAACATGAGTCACTAGTAATGGGTAGTTGAGGATCAGCTATATTCTGAAACAGTGTCTTGATTTTGAAAGGCCACCTTTGGGGATGATCTACAACTTAAATGAAACATGGCATCATTATCCAACCGAGAGTGCCATCTAGTGGCCTTTCAAACTGTATCAAGATACAGCATCAGCTGCCTCTTGAGGCCTCATTAATCAATCATTAATTTACACTAAAGAGTTCAATCGTTGCCTGCCATGTGAGTCTAGATTGCCAGCCAGTTCCATTTTTCTTTACCTTTTATGGCTTACTGGGGCCACTATTTCCATCCGAACCTTCAAAGCAGCAGACATTTCCCCCACTCTTCCCCAGATTTGTGCCCAGGGACAATCCTGTTTTCGAAGGTCTACGGACCATTCCTTTGACTTCATGCATAGTTAATACTTTTGCATGACTTGTCAACTGTGGAACCGTACAGTGTGGCGGTTAGCTTCATGGCCAGTTCTAGCAGAAACACATATTTAAAAGATTGCTGTTTCCCTGTGCTATTCTTTATAGACTTTAAGAGGCCGATGTAATCTATTTCGGAAAAGACGAATAAAGTTGTTGTGAAGTGGTTGTTTTAAAGTAAGAGTTTCATGTAAAAAGTATTGTGAATGTGATTTGTTTAATTCTAGTGTTAGTGCATTTGTTTACAATGTTTTTTTATGCATTACATGTCTGACCTCACTGATAGACAAGATTATATATTCATTGTTTGTTTCTCTGTCTGCAACAAAAGTACATGAGAAACAAAATCCCTTATACATATTGTGTTATTTTAAAAATAAAAAATCTGAATATATCAGATTAAGTTACATTGTTTAAGGGAAAAATACTTATTTTTGTCCAGATCAAACCATACCTGAAATACTGTCATGTATTCGAATGTTTTACTTGTGAGGTTATGTGGCAGACCTGAAACAATAATACAACATGAATGGAATTTTGTTCTTACCCGGATGTAGGTAAAGCGTGGGCGATAAACACTGACAGGAATAAAGAAGACAAGGTGGATGCAAGTGTCACAGAAGTATAAGCATTTGTGAGGACCAAGGGGATCATTTTACACCATGTTTCATTCTGTACCAGGAAAACATATTCCTGATTCTTCAAGAGAAAGAATGCATTTGGGCTTTTACAACAATCATGGTCAGATGTTTAATGTGATTAATGAGCAGTAACCCAAATTCAATTGTAACTCTGATGCTTCTGTTTGGAGTTTCCATGCTTGTTTTCTACTGTGTGTACTATTTAAGTTTGCTTTCAACCTGCCTGCCTCATTGTTCTGTCACACTGTCCTGCCCTCTTGAATTCATGCTCCCTGAAATGCTCCTTGAGATACACTTTTCAACATTCCCCATTCCACCTTTGAACGGAATCCATTTATTTGAGCTCTACTTGTAATTGCTTTGTACAGTTCATTGAGATGTTGAATTATACCTACAAGGTATACCAGTCTGACTCACCGATCATCAGTTGCAAGCATCTTTTGCATAATCAGATCTGCAATTTGTCAGAAACACTTAATATTCATTCTGCAGCTCATACACACAGGTCTTGTGGCTTGCTGCAGCTTCAGACCTACAGTAAGTACTTCCTTCTTTTAAGAAATTCTGAGGTTACCCTTAAAAAATCTCCTGTTGTTTTTAAAACAGTAGAAAACACACAACTTGCAATGTAAATTTACTTCTGATAGAGATATTCTCTACAATGCTTTCTATATGTGATTTCTCATATATCGTATTATATATCGTTTTTCATGTAAGTTGCCTGTTTTTCTGCGTTCATGCAGGCAAGACTTTTCCACATTCTTGTTTTAAAAAAAATGGACATTTCTTTGGAAATGCTGTTCACAAGGGTCCGTCACCTTGTTAGATAGCCTTTAACCACAAACCAAGCACCACAGAGTCAGTTATGTCGCAGCCACGATGAAAGTAAATCCAAATATCAGACAGCTTTCAGTGTATCATCTCACACCTCCATGCTTCAACACACTGTCTTTGTCTTCAGTTTTACGCCAATTAGTTGAACTATTTCCTATAGCACATCTGACAATATCTCATGGCACAGAGTGGTTGAAAAGTATAATCCGAAGTGACAGGAATCAGGAAACTGACTATGGACCAGTGCCCTGGGGGTGAATAATGTTCTAGGTTGGGCTCTTTTCCAGTACATTTACTGGAAATCGAGAGAATTAGTCGAAAATTGTGTAAACTTAGACAATATTAATAACATGTAGAAATCAACACTTTAAAAGCCAATGGTGAATAATAATGTTTATTGTGCGCCTTGTTTAGATACAAATGACAACAAATTTTAGTTATACTTTAATTTACATCATACAGAATAAACCAATTTTTTTTTTTTTAAAGGGAAAGCTATTAACAACCGGTTTCTATCAAATTATAACAAACACACACATACACTGCACACAAATAATTTAAATAATTTAAATTTTTTAAAAAAAGTAAAATTAAGATGTCAAGAGCGGGAATTGAACTGGCGAAAACTTCAAAAAATGTGTGCCACTAGTTGAGCTAACCTTGTGAGCGGAGGCGGACGTTTCCTATTAAGTGTGATAATCAGAATGGCAGCTTTTTCCAGCGCACCGAAATCATAGTCAGAGACGACGCTTCTCTGCTAGTTTTGTATATGATTGGCTGAGTTACATAAACGTGATTTTACTGACGGGCTCTTCAAAAATCGAACCTCAGATAGACCGGATATGACGAATGACGTCACAAACCAAGATTATAATCAGAACACATATCATTGCAAATATAGTTTATCAGTTTGAAACCTTCTTCTTACAAAATCATCACTGTTATAATTTTAAACTTGAATAGAATAGATAATAAAAATAATAATAATTAAAATATAAAGCGATAAAGAAATAAAGCCATAACGCTGAGAGGGCGCCCTCTATTGTTAAGGAAGTTTCTTGAAATGTCATCATAAAAATAAGAAAAGAAACAACTAAAGTAAAGTAAATGTTATATGAATGTTGTTACTTTTAGTTAATATTGGTATCAGGAGTATCATACTTTCATTTACCTGAAACATAGCTTAATACATTACTGCACACAAAATGTTAAACCCCCACCTGTGTGTTTGCAGAGCTGCCCTGCTGTGTTTGATCGATCCTGTTAACCCCGAATAAAAAATAATGTCATTTTAATGCAATGTTATCTCTTTGGTATTTCTGAATTTTCCCTGTTCATGGCAAAGCCTATTAAGCCCCAAATGAAAAAGAACACAATGCAATGAGAGGTCTCTTAGAAAGTGTTCCATTGAGTCCTTGTAAATAAAAATACACACCGTAAAACAGAAGAGCGGCTGAGAAAAATCATTTAATAATGCAGGAAGGCTGAGATGCTGTTTTTCACACTGGTGGGAGTCTCCAGCAATCACATAAAAAGGTGCAAACACATTCAAGAACAGTATATTAATACACGATCACAGCTCACATCACATACACATAATACTCAACCCCCACCTGGATCTCTCAAAAGATAATTAACTGATCTTTCAATACTTTTTCATCAACCTTGGTTTTATTCATTTATTCTTTCACATTAGCTGCAGTCAATAAACATGAGAACAATACAATATAATGTTTTTGAAATAGGAGTATGGTGAGTTGTATACTGGCATATTATTTCTCACACAACAAAAACACATTTTTATCCGTTAAATTTTTTAGGTGTTTAATTTTTTTAATTTTAAAACATGTATTATTTTTTTAAAACAAGAACTGCAACAATCAGTCATTAATTTGATATTTTTAAATAATGTTTAAAAATTGATATAATGCTAACTTAAATAACTATCTAACTAAATTAATTAATTAATTAATTTTTAATCAGCATTTATGCTTGAGTAAACAGTGAATATCACATTGCCACCAAATAAAGGAATCAGTCAAAGAAATTCAAGCACTTTTAAATCATATATCAACCAGATCATAACTTCAATAAAGACAAGATAAGAACTTGAAGGTGTCATAGCACACTCCAAGATCCATCACCAACATGGCACCCTGGGGCAGAGAGCAGTGGCAGCTTTAGAGATGTGTGTCACCTGGAAATGCAGGAATAGAATTGGAGACGTCTTGTCATCTGAGCCCAGCAGACGTTGGCCAACTAGACATCCGTGTTCAGATTCTGTGAAATTACCCCTATGGTCTCACCACTATTAGGCTTTTTCCTCTACCTGCTCACTGCTCCAGAACCTCCAACCTCCATTCCAAAATAGTAAAAAACAAAAATCTGTTTTGAGTTGATCCAATAGGTCACCTCTACAACATATATTTTATAAAAGAGGCACTAGAAATAAAGCCAGCAATACTGTTCCTTTATGTTGTCAAACGTTTACCACGCATGATAAAATACAACATGGTTAACACATAAATACTTTATTCAGATGGTAAATGGTTCTTACTTGTAAAGCACTTCATGTGCTTGTTCAATACTCAGTGTATTTACACAATACGACTTCACACATTCAAACACAATCCGATACTGATGGGAGTAGGCTGCGACGCAGTGCTACAGCTAACCGTCAAGAGCAATAAGCGTAAATCGTCTTTCTCAGGGACACAACACAATCCCGGCCTGGCATTGAACCTGAAAGATTCTTAGCCACAAGGCGACCACTCTACCGTCTGAGATATGCTCAGGGCTATTGATAATTTATGTTATTGCTACTGGAATTCTACTTGTGTTTTGTAGATACATACACTGCCTGGCCCAAAAGCCATACATTGTTATTCAGTTTTTTGGTGTTTTTTTTTTGCAATTTGTTTTTAGCTGGACAGCCACAGACCAAGTTCAATTACATGTAACTTCACCATTTAACGAATAAGGGCAAGGGACAAGTCAACTATATGCATTTGAGATCTTGCGAGATCTTTATACAATAGTTAGCAGGCCAGATTTAGCCCCTTGGCCTTGAGTTTTATGGTGTCGGACAATTTTCTTTTACATATTCAAGCTAAACCTTCAGCATTCTGTGTTTTTGTATCGGATATCAATGATAAAATGGTTGCTCATTATTGATATAATGCCAGAAAATAACCAGAAAAACACGTGATGATGGACACTTGGTGTGTTCACGGCAAACTGATGACATTTGTCAAGTCGCTTACCCAGCCAAATTAAAGTCCTGTCACTCGTCTCGTGGCAGGCCCTGGAGGGAGGATCTCTGGAACTTTAATATGCAAGAGTTTGTCTGCATGCGGCTCTCACTGAGTGTGTGTGGAATCGTGTGACAGTTTGAGAGTCGCCTCTAAGCTAGAACACACACAGGGATGTAACCAGTGTCATTAAAGCCCACAAGCATTCCGATGGCCTAATGCTGTTGTCAATCCCACAAATGCGGCTGTCAGTCCAAGCGTGTGTGTTCTGCCGGAATAAACGCCTCTACCCTCAAACACAACCGCCGCAGATTAGCAGGAGGGGAGCAAGACCGCTGACAAGACAGCGTCAGGACGGAGAGGAAAGAAACACTGTGTCCTCTTCATTACAGTACTTAATGACTCGATGAAAATGCTTACATCTGACCACGCTAAGAATGGACAAGGACGCGCATGTGACTCACTGCTGAGGTGTTTAAGTCTGCAGAGAAGACACGTAACAAAATGTTCTGAGGGGACGAGAAGATGATTTCAAAGGCTTTGTAGTGAGTCATCTCAGTGGGAAAATAGCAGTAGGTGACAGATTATACTAGTCATATTTAAAAGCAGCTTGAGCACTAGAAGCATTTTTACAACTTGAATATGCAAGATGTTAGTCTGGCTTAAAACTAGAGGGAGGTTGGAATATGACTGACAGCGTACTTCGGGAAGACTCATGCTGCCTTTAGCAGGTGTTCCTGTGTTCTTCACTTTTTCCAAATTTAAAATCAAAACTTTGATCAGACAAAATCATTTGAAATACTTTTATGGCTGTAACTTTTGACTGACCAGAATACCACTGTTTAGCATTAAACCTCCCATGAAAATAAGGATTCACCAACGAACATGATGAAGTCGATTATTCATTAAAAATGTATATATGTATTAAAAACAAGACGTGTAAACCTTCCAAATGTGCTTCTTGCTCTGCCATAAAAAAAAAATCTGAGTTTATATTTAATACAGAGTTTCTTTCACTTGATTAACTATCCCGCGCAGCGGAGACACTTCCTGGTCGTTAAAAGGAAGATTGATCTACATTTTTAGAAAAGCTGCCACTGTTTTTTGCAACATTTAAATACAATTTTAGCTTTAATTAAAATAATCAGCTTGATTAACTTCTGTTTTCTTGAATATGCATCTTAAGAATACGTGCAGCTTGTTGTGGTTTTCAAGTTAAATTAAGTGGGCAATGTTTGAATGAATTTATGTTGTTAAAGAAAATCATTTATTTACTACGACGAAGGTTCTGCTGAGGCGAGCGCTGAGAGCCGAGCGCCATGATGTTTGCAAGAGTTGACGGTTATTGAACCACAGGCGTGATTAATTGAGCTTCATCATTGAGAAAACAGACTACATATGCCAGATAAACTCAGTGCACAGGGGGACAATGGCGACAGGTGGAAGCTCAATCAGTATGGAAGGAGGAACACGAGGTGAGCAAGCTGTCACATTCAATTTGATCTCTCCTGGGATAATCTCATTCACGTTACGAGGAGCGATTAGAGCTCTTTTAAAATCAGCCATAGATGATATCGTCTGATTCAAAGGAGGGGTTAAACGTATGTGGGTAAGAGCCAGATCCATGTCGACTAATCTACTTTTAATCGACCATAGACAAGGTTACAGTTCTGTGACTTGACAGGCGGAGCTGGATGCAGTGGTTCAGGCCTACCTTTATACTTGTAATTGGTCAAATCCTCAACTAATTGCCTGACAGATCATTACAGCTTGAAACTGGGTATGTGTCGGCACGAGGATGGTGAATGAAAGGCATGGATGGAGGGACAGTAGCAAGAGTAGGAAGAGGATTAAGGATAGTGCTGTGGCCATATAATGAAGGATCTCACAATGTCTTTGTGGTGACATAATAGAATAAAGAATGAAATAAAATTGTGAGATTATATAAAAAAAATTCAATAAGAGACACAACAAGTAAGTGGCACGTAAATGAGTAGTTAATAACATTAAATTCAATTTAATAATCATCCATGTGGATTATGTTTAAAGCCTATTAGTTTAATGTGAATGTATCTTGTGCACATTTTTACTGCATGATGTGATGGTGACAATAACTGACATTTGGCCACTAAACAGAGGCTTTCGAGTCTAGTTGTTTCATGCCTCAAAAATGTTGTGGCAAAGTCATAGTGACGGCAGCTTAAACCGTACACAGGAACACATGCAGTCCAGGGAGAGTGAGGATGCTCTGAAGCCTTATCGCGGCTCCTACAGCAGCTGGAAACTCTGCTGATTTTATTGAATGAATTTAAATCACTTAACGCTGCTACCTGCTCAGTCAAATAGCTTAGCTACTGTGAATCTTCTTATATTGAAAAAATGTCACCTTTTTCACAGAGAAAACGCTGCTGCACAACACTGGTAGTTAGTTTTAGCAGCTATGCGATATAACTAGTTTGACAGATGATGGTGTTATAAGTGATCATTTGATTTTGAGTTTGGTCCTGTTTTCCTCTTATATTGATCAACATTATCTGAGTGTCAAGAGGTCAAGGCCTCATGATGTCACTGGACGCCTAGGAGGCAGGAATGGTACCTGTCAGGAGAGTTAATGGTATCTAATCACAGACGTAACACATATTGTATGTTTGGCTAAAAGGGATGTCACTCCTCACTTGCCGCCCTCGAGGACATCTGTTGCTTTCAAGTGCTGTCGGTTAAATGCACTCGGGAGCAAATTCACTGTGACAACTGCTGGTGACAAGCGACCAGGGCGGTAGATGCCAGTTCATCAGTTCATCTTCATCAAAAACCTGCGTGACCAGGGACAGAGAACCTGATGTTAAAATCGACATCCTGCTGCTGGTGGTGTTAAACGTTCAGGGACTTTGACTCTGCCAAATATCCAACAGAAGGGCATTTTTAACTAACAGATGAGCAGGAGAAACCCTTTCATTTTTTTACCATCTTCAAAGTGGAGAAAAAACCTCTACAGTAGTGAATATTTCTATAAAATGATCATTTGAGCAATACAATTTACACACATTTTTTTTGTTTTACATTTTGTTGACACACTCTGCTTCATTTATTTTCATTGAATAATTTTAATCATGCAGTAAAGGGTTACATGACAAATGACAGTCGAATGCTAGTTGAGGATTTTAACCATGTAAGTCATACAAGAGGAATTTTTCCCCATACATCTACTTGAAAGAATATTACCTGATTAAATGTGTTGCTTTTGTATAAGCAGGTTGTGGACACAGACAATAGTCTTAAATTCCTAATAATTTTCAGTAACAAATATTGGATAAACATATGTCATGTGGTGGTATGGATGGATCTAGTTTATGAATTTTAGTTTAAAAACATCTTTACATACTCATCTTTGAATGTTTTAAAGATTTCGGGAAACAACTTGTTTCACGTTGCAGTCTATATTTTGCAACTTTAACTTATCTTAACTTGATGAATGCAAAAATATTCAACATGGTTTGACTCAATCACATTACTGCTACTTCGCTGAATGAGAACACATCACTAGATTGTTTTCTAACGTTAACGTTTTGATTTTAAATCCCTATTCCAGTTAAATAGGGCTGTTATTTATGATCTTTAAATGTGAGCTTGCTTAAGAGTTTAGAATGAATTATTAAATATTGAATTATCAATGACTATAATGTATTAAAACTCGTACAAGCAGTGAATAATTTTGTGTATTTTCTTTATATTCAAAATATACTGCAACTATGGGGTCATCTTCCCTCTACATACTCTACAGAGTTTCCAACTAACTTATAGATAGAGGGCATACATTTGTATCAAATGTGGAACCATTTGAATTGAAAGACATTTGGATCTAATGGTATCTGTGTGTAAAACTGCTGTGCTCTTCAATATACGAGGAATGTGTAATTAACCCATCTGAGACTGAGGAATGTGCAGCTTAAGACTTTCTGCAGGGTATAAAAATGATGACAGATCTGAAAACAGTTGCACTGTCACACATTAAAAAGATGTCATGGATATTCTGCAAAACCTTTGTGGCACAAGTGAAATGGTGTTAACGGGGGAATGTTAAAGATGTGTGTGAGCGAGACAGTTCAATTTTGTCCTCAGCCATTAAAAATATTGGTTAAAGGTAGCTATAAGGTAAAGTCACGTGTTATAAAACAATAGATTTAATCTGTTTTTTTGACTTCCTGTGAGCTCTAGTGAGGTGCTGGTGAGCAGTTTTTGACAATTGTTTAAGCTTTAATCATATTTTTTGGACTTTCTAAAATCTTGTCATTTGTGCCACTTTAAACATCATTAAAAGAAATACGTATTCTTACATTTTTTTCTCACTTTTTTTGAACATTTGAAAATCTTCTGCTGTATTCAACAATACAATTATCCCCATTATTTTTTAATAACCTGTAGATAAATCATCATAGTGACAATACAGAGGCGTATTAAAACAATGACAAAGTATATAGGTGATGATAGCAGAAGGATGTCCACATAAATACTTTGTTTTTCTTGTTATTCTGTAATGGTACATAGAATGAAAAACTTCTGTTGGTAAAATGCAATACAGCCTGCCGAGTAACTGATAAAAACTGCGGTGTCCCTGAGAATCTCGGAAAATAACCAGTCCCATTTTGTTGCAGTTTGTGGCAGATGCGCGCCTCTCATTCCATCGACTCACACCGAAAGCTATTTTCTGTCCAGAGAATGATGAGACTGCACACCTCATCAATTCACTCGGTCTCATTCCTGGAAAATTTGGAATACTTTGTCTGGTTCACTTTGACATTTTAGTCTGTTTATTTAAGTTGAGACATCTCGGTCCCACATAAATGATGGTGTAGCCATCACTACATATACATACATGTATGATACATACATACATACATAAATAAACAGTGGGTGATTTTCTTTCTCATAAGGTCCCCCCATTAAGATGGTGGGTTGAAAGATGTATTTGGATCAACCAGCTGTCAATCAAAACAGCTGATTTGCCGTTCCGAAAGATTGCTGGATAAAACTAACGAAACTAAGTCTGATCGCAGTTGCTTTTCTGTGGTGAGGTGGAAAAAAGTAATGCATGATGCAAAATATGGCAGAAGAAGCTGTTTCACAGGTTGACAGTTTATTCATTCAAGTTACAATTGTATTCCCAACAGCAGGACAAAGTATTTGTTTGATGAACGTTGAAAGGAATTACCTCAGGTTCAGCTCAGAGAAAACAAAACCTTATTGTTTGATCCTATTGTTTACACTAACATTTAAAATATAACTTTGCAGTGGTTATGCATGAAAATATCCTGGGTGTGTGTTTGTATTTTTTGTAGTTAAATGAGCAATCTGTAGTATTTTCTAGTATTCAAATGAAGACTAAAAGTTTCTCTCCATTATCTTTTTTTTTTCACACATATTTGATACATTATCTTGGCAATTCAGTGTGTCTGATGTAATCCCCTGAAACACTTGTCTTGTTTTTCTTTATTGTGATTTATTGCATCATGTTTTGTCATTTTTTAAAAATGAAATATGTCTTAATCTAGATGAGTAAAGGGACGGGTTTTGGGGTTTTTGTTGTTTTTTTTGCAATAAACTGGTATTAAAATAATAATAATTATTTACATACAATGAAAGTGATATAAAATTGTTATGGTGTTTTCATAAAGTGAGGCTTTATTATGATGATACTTTTTTCATGCATCAGGACCAATCAATCGTTAATTAATTTAGGCCTAAAATCATTCTGTTTCTCTCCCTGATATTCCTTTAAAAGTTGAAGTAACATGAAAAATTGAATCACACCTCAAAGTCAATAAGTGAACAGTACCTGTTGGTGGTAAAGGTAAGTCACTGGTATATTGCCAGTGAGTTTGTGTTAGACTTGAAGGATTTATAGCAGTAGTGTGTGTAAAAGAATGATGTTTGCTGAGGTTCTGAGGACTCACACAATTGTCTCGTTTCACTTTATCCCTCCATTGAGGCTTTTTTTTTACTTCTCTTTTTATCATCGCAGTACTGTACACATCCTGTCTCCCGCTCTCAAGTATTATTTTGGTTAGAAAGACTCCGGTTTCGTAGTGTTTGAATTCTGTAAGGAGGTTGAAGTGATGAACCCTCAGAGATACTGAGCTGTCCTTCATTATTTAGAGAGCACAGCCTCAGCACACTTAGAAGTACCGCCGCAGCCAGCGGTTTGATTTAAGTCCCCCTGTCCTGTCTCCCATCCTCTGAAGTATCATTAATTATAAGCTCAGACATTTCCTTTGGCATTCCGGGCACAGCATGTGCGGGTTCAAACACAAGCCCGTTCAAATCAATTTCACCACTTGGTTGGTATTCAAGAGAGATATCAAAGATCTGCTCTGGGTTATTGTGGACTCGCAGACTCTCCAGCTCACACATTGGTAGTCAGCGTGGCTCCAGCTCTTCTCCTCTCGTCCCATGGTTCCTTTTCATTGCCTACAGTAACTCTCCTTTGTCTTCGTCTTTCTCTTCTCTTTCCCTCCCAGGAGCTTTTTACTCATCCAGCGCACGGCGGCTCATGCACCTCCTCTGCATTCAGCCTCCTGCCTCCACCCTTGTGCATTCCAACATCCTCATCTAAATGTGCTCGCCTTCTTTCATAACCAATGTTGTGGCCGTGATCCTGGCGTCTCCGGGCTTTCCATCAGCTCTCCTCTTTCCTCAGGAGCTGCTTTTTTCTGCATCACATCATTCTCCGTTTCAGTGTTTCCAGCCTGAAGGATTTCATTTAAAATGTCTTCTGAGCATCATGCTTGCGTAGACATGGAAAATTAATGTGCAACCCTTCCAAAACGAAGACAGGGGTTTAAAATAGCAGGAAATCTGAGTCTGCTTTTGAATATTTAACATTGAAAAGCATGACTTATTTTAGGAATTATGTTCATCACTCAAGAGCTTTCTCTTTGCACCCACTCGATTTAGGTTGATTTACAGGCCAGAGGAAAACTGAATGAATTGGCTGTGAGCGTCACCAGGAGACCGACTGAACATGGAAAGGATTTTCTTTTTAATCTTTTTTTATTATTTGGTGTTTTTTATGTTTACGGACCAACCTGATGACTCTTCTTTCATCCAACCCCGCATAAAATGGACACGACTAGTGCAGTAAAATGAAGTGTTTGCAGGTTTCTCATCTCGAATCACAGCTTTCACCCTGCTCCACCAGCCTGACCCCAACTTTGTTATGATTAAACCATCAGGGGCTTGGCCCCATTTCCCAGTGTTGCATGTTAATATTGCCAACTCCCAAGGACTGCACTCAAGTGTTGCCATGTCATGACTTATTCATAAGACGCACCAGACATAACATCAGAATCCAGATTCCAAACCAGAGACTCGTACGGACACTCCACTGCTTCTTAAGCATGTTTATCATAGTAATGTATGCTGCTCTTTTTTAATAGTTATCTCTTCCCATATATTACACCAGAAAATATTACAGTTTTAATAACACATATTATTGTGTCATATGTATTTTCAATTACTTTTGTGCTGCATCCATGTTATTTTGCATTAAGGTTTCTGTTTTTTAAGTCCCTTTCTAAACACAACACTCATTTAGTGGTGACTGGTATTATATATTCTAGGTGCTTCCCTTTTTATATATCTACATATATAGAGAGAGCGAGGTGAGATATATGTATAGGTATATACAGTATACATATATATAGATAAATAGATGTAGATATATGTAAATTCTTGTCCATTCACAAGAAAATGATCTGTAACCCAGTCATCCAAACTCGGCGTCTTTTACATCGACTTGACCAGTGTCCTCTCAATGGCCCGCAGAGCTAGACTGCCTAACTACCTTGAGCCAATGAGTTGTGGGTGTGAAACTTAAGTCACTTCTAACAAGAATAAGAAGCTCTTCTCAACACCTTCAGATGAAGCTCCAGTCGTTGCCAGTGATGGCAACAGTTTGTACTTCAGAAACAGCAAGAAATCATATCTTTTCTCTTTTGCCCTGCAGGACCTTGTTCTAATATAAGACTTTCAGACCAATGTTTGCATTAAAGTCTTCTTGATTAAAAAAAACACCCCCTCACTATTCGTGTTTAACAAAGAAGAATTCACTAAGAGGATCAGTTTATTTTTTGGATCAAGTCAGAACAACGGAAGGAAAAACTTGAATGTTTAACAATGGATTAATCCGCAGACAGATCATCGGACCATCAGCATGCAGCAGCCAAGCATCTGGTAAATACAGAAATCGTTCAGACCATGGTTCAGAGAGCTAAAACAGTTAGACACCTTTGGTCTAATTGGAGAGAGAGTCAAGAACAGGGCAGCAAACATAAATTCAGCCCCTTCACACTCGCCCCTCCCAAGCAGACCTGTGGGAGCAATTCAGGTTTATAAAGAAGATGTAAGACGACAACTTAGATAAAAGTCAAGCGATTTGTACTTTAGCGAGTGTGAATGATTGACTAAATACATACAACCTAATACAACTGCAGCATTAGTATTACCTTGACCAGGTTGGTTGGTGTGACACAAAACAAACCATGGATAGCGATGTGCTTGTAAACACAAGTTCCTCCTTAACACCATTTTCATAAATTACAGACTTGGTAAAACTGGGCCTGCTTACTGCCAAGTACTGTAACTTCCTGTTCTATCACTGTCAGAGTTGTTTTACTCTTTCCCTTCACACTCTTTTAACCAAAGACCACAATCTCAGGAACAATAAACACAGAGTCCAATATCTCCAGAAATGTCAAACTGCCCAAAAGGCAACATGTCCACCTAACTGGTGTAACTGAGTAAAACAGTAAAAAATGAAAAGGCAGCGAACCGGGAAAAAAAATGGTAATAAAATACAGAGGTCAAAACACTTGCTAGAAAAAGACTACAACCAAAATACTTGTCACTTGGGCAGGAAGGCGTATACTAAGTCCAGGAAAACCACATATCATAACCAAACAATGATTTGATCTGGCAGTCGATTGCTGGTCAACTCAAGCTGTGTGCCATTACTCAGGATACTTCTGAGATAGAGAGAGAAAACAGGAAGTAACCATACCAAATAAAACTACAAAAAAACTGGCATTAAGTGTGACTTCTGTCATTGTGCAGCAAAACAATACAAAGATGACATTATCCCTATAAACCTTATTATAACCACCATCAGAGTAAAAGTTTTGTTTAGTAGAAACCCACTGGCTAGTTCTAATTCAGTTTGCTTCTAAATGTTAGTGGACATCATCATCAGTCTGGTCTCAAATAATGTGCCTGCCCCACAGATACACACACCCTCTCACACATCGAGTGTGTTCTAGTGACAGTTGTCTAAAAATCAGAAGAAAGAAGAGAAAAAAATGTAAGAAATTGGACATGACATATATTTCTACAAGTTTACTTTTTTATTACAGGCACATTTTCAAAAATGAATTCGACCCAAAACCACCGAGTGCATCGACACTGAAATGTGCGGATCACGCATCGCAGACTATCACTTTTGCAGGTCATTGCTGTTACCATGGCAACTCAAGACAGACTGAGTGGCTGTCTGAGCTTGTCTGACTTTGAGGCCTCACACTATTGCCGTATTCTCACATAAGAGTATCGTTCCAATGACCAATGAGTGTTGAGATAGCAGACGATGGGCATCAAAAAGCTTCTACAATTCCATTAAAGATACTGTGGGAGTTCAGGATGGTTTTTCAGGAATCTGTCACTTGGCCCTGTGGATTACTATTTCATCCATTAGAAAGAATACATCCACATCACAGGTGCTTAGAAAGCGTTATTTATTAGTTTGTTAACGTTATCCAGTTTGCCTGTATATGTCATCGGATGGTATGGATTTAACAAGTGGACCTCAAAGACTGAATTACTTTTATTTTTGGAATCATTAAAATCACAAACTGAGCCTGAGAAACCTGGGTGTTGTATTTGACAAAGACATGTCTCTAGTTCAACACTGCAGAAAACTGACAAGAAACTGTTTCAAGAAAAATCTCTAAACTTAGGAAAATGTTGTCACAACATGATCTGGAGCTTGTAATCCATGCGTTTGTTTCTTCTCGCCTGGACTATTGTAACAGTTTGTTTTCATGTCTTAACTGTCTCGCCTGCAGTTAATACAAAACTCTGCAGTGAGAATTCTGACCCACTCTAGTAGAAGAACTCACATTTCTCCGATCCCTAAATCTCTTCATTGGCTGACAGTTTCTTTCAGGATCAATTTTAAAATTCTGGTTCTTACTTTCAGAGCTATTCATGGTCAGGCTCCTCCTTACATAAGGTAAGGTAAGGTAAAACTTTATTGATCCCTCAGGAGGTCTCCTTCGGGAAATTGTTTCATCAGTGATCTGATCCAGCCTTACACCCCAGCTCAGGCTCTGAGGTCTGTGGATCAGAATCTACTGATGGTTCCTCGCACACGGTTCAGGACCAGCGGACAGAAATCCTTCCAGGCAGAAGAAACTTTTATTCGTGCAGGCCTTCCATTGATTTTCTGGAACTCCTGTGTTGTTCTCTGTGTTATCTTGACCTTTTAAGTATACATTTTATTGAGTATTGTTTTGATTGTTTAAGCGCTTTGTGGCCCTCGTCTGGAAAAGCGCTCTATAAATGTTACTTACTTACCTACTTAAATATATCAGGACCAGTTTAAATTTAACAGCTTAACAAACAACCAGATAACAGTTGTTTTTTTATGTCAATGCAGCCGAGTAAGAAATATACAGTATATATGGTATCTTAGTACTGCTGTTTACTTCACTAGTACATGCCAAACTACTGTGCCTTGAACAGAGAACATGTGTGTTATTATAAAACTGAGAGCACTGAGTATTTTCTCACTGGTTATTCTGATATCATCCAGCATGCGTAAAACCACAGAGATAACATTGACAAATGATAATGAACGCAATGAAAGACAGGAGTGGTGAGAGATGATAGCAGTAGCGATGGTAAGTATAGATGAGAATGTAGGCGAGGGAAGTGCCTGTGGACAGTGATGACACTAGCTAATGAGGAGTAGGCACAAATGGAAGATGAAAATACACTTTCAACATGTCATGTGATAAATGATGACAGCGTCTAATGACTTTTCTTATTACGGTTAATTGTTTGTTTTACATACAAGTCATCATATCATTCCAGATTCGCCTTTAATATTTGCGAGTTAAATTGTTGCTTTAATACCATCACTTGACTTTCAATAGTAATGAAAATGATACTATTTAACGTCTTAAAAGGTTTTTATGGCAACTATGATTATTTTACAACAGCAGCTGCACTCAACAGTCAGTCAACAAGCATCTGCACCGGCTGTGGCGAAATCTATTTGCACAAGTGTCATCGAGCATTAGTGCTTTTAGAGGAGGCAAATCATTTTAGAGTGCCTGTTCTTTTTCTACATCAGCATCAAATCCTGTTACTGTACAGCTGCAGAGCTTCATGGCCAAGCAAAGCCAAAGGTGTCAATGGACCCAGTAGGTTCCTAAAATGTTCCTGTAGGTGCTTCACTATCTTTGAGGTATTTGTTTCCTGAAGTAACTGGGATTATTTATTGTTTTGATTCCAACATTCCAACATCATAAATACAAGTAATACTACCTCAAATAATGCATAATTAACCTTGATTACATAAAAATTGTAACAATTAAAAACTACTTAAACATTAGGTCTACAGAGATTGAACTCTTGGGTCTCAGCTGTAAATATCCATGACGATGCTACTCCTGATAACCCTCCGTGTGACCTACAGCACACTATGGTGCGCCGTGTTCTCCGCTGCAGTTTAGCTGCCATGACCCACAGTAATGCAGGAGCTGAGGGTACTTCTATATAGAAGGCTGACCAGACTTGGTTTTCAAGGCCTCCTTTGTCTCCTGAGGAAGAAAAGCTGCTGGTAAGCCTTCCTGACGAGGCAGTATGTGTTGCACCCCAGGTGAGATCATCGCTGAGTTCGACCTCATAATTATTCATGGCTGGAGATAACCTCAGCTGCAACTCTGATATGCTGGGGGAAAAGGCACAACGTATGATTTTCCTGATCCTACATGGTTGCCACCTGCGGTCTGTATTCAGATTCATTGTTGTTAGTGATTTATTCTAAAAGTGTTTTGTCGCCGGACAATCCCAGGTGAAGCAGTCTTCTGTCAGGGTGAACAGGAGGGGGCTTAGTCCCCTGGAAAACATTAATTCAGCAATTGACGTACATTGTTGGACTTTTGAATGAAAAATGTAGCATGTCTTTTTCCGGCAAATAATGCAGCTACCTTTTAATTGTTCATGACATTATTATGTCACCATATACAGAAAAGAGCAGTGTGACCAAATTTATTTTAAGTAGTTTGTAAATCTAAGGTATAGCCACAGTTTTGTGTATATCGGTTATAAGTTATGTCAGTTTGATTTAAGAGAAGTCTGCAGTCATTTTAACTTCTTTCCTGCCTGGCTCAGCATCAAGCAGCATTTATACTGACTGGACTAACATATGTTCAGAAACGCCGTGGACTATGAATAATTGATTGACGCTAAATGTCACATCATACGCGTGCACATACCCTCATCACATGGAGAGAGGATCTGCATGTAGATGGATGGGACTCTGATCTGGAGGAAGCGCTTGGAAGCAGCTTGGCTAAGAGCTCTGTAACCTTTGCCTCCAGTTTTGAGAATGAGATGAATAATTTAGAATATGAAAAATATGAAAGACAGAGAGGCTGGTAAACAGCGTCTATGGCTACAACATTGTTCCCTATTAATTATCAAACTTAATCTACTTGGACATTCAGGCTCGCAACTTAATGAAACCCGCTTGACAAATCAACACTGCCACCTGTAGTTCCCCACATGCAAGTGATTTTGTTGTAATGTAAAAACAACACCCCAAAGTGTAAAAGATCCTATAATGACACTCTCATCCTTCATGAGTGCATTGATTAACATTTTCATCATTTATGTGTCACCGTCAGCCACGTCACTTTGCAAAAGTGGAAGAAGAATTCCATCGTGCCGCAGGCGGCCACTAGGGAGACGCACAGGCTGAGTGCGTGCAATCCGGCAGGAGGTCAGCCTGGGTGTAGCAACAGTCCCTGAACACACTCTGCGACTGCATGCAAACATCACACACTCACAGGTGCATGAATAATAGAGTTTCCTGACAGGAAATTAACAAACAATGGAAACCCATCGAGACATCCCCATAACATATTCATCTACTTTAACGCTTCCGTCTGATTCCATCATAAGCTCTCTTCAAGAAAAGTGTGTGTGGGCGTGCTGGAAAGTGGCTTTGGACATCCCTGTTGTGTAAACTCAAGCGATTTAACCCTTTGCTGTCCCTTTGCCGCTGTCGCACCTTGACGTTATTCAGGTATTAACATACGATAACTGAGTCAGGATGGCAAACAGCTTAGGGTCTCTTTTCATATAACTCAGGAACTGACAATGTTGTTGGACATTCACTGAATCGCAGGATGTCCCAGAGGGATTAAGAATGTTTGTGGTGTGAAAATGGTCTTGTTACTTAAAGTGTACAAGTAAAGTGTTCTGTTTGTGTTTCTCCTGGTCAATGTGACTGCAGGGATTTAGTTTTGAGGCGGGAGTTACGCCCTGTCAGGACAGTATACTGGGGAGCCTAGGATAGGATATGTTTGATATAGAATTGCATAAAAAATGAATATGATTAATCCTGATTAATTTTAAATACAAAACAATTCAACAACAATGTGTCTTTTTATGAGTGAACAAATACTGCAAGCCTTATGTTGAATTACATAACTTTACAGCTGCACAGAGCAGTGACAAAAGTGTATTTTACTGACGGACTGTATTGACCAAATGTGGGGGGATTGTCTGACTAGCATGTTTATTGGTTGATGTTCAAACTGAAACTGATCATTATGTCATGATCTGAATGAGAGCAACTAAGTGCAGGAGAGAGTGACCATCAGACACATTATACAATAAGAATGAACAATTAAATAACTTAAGTCCAACTGATAAAATCACAAAGATACTAAACAAAGATTCCAGATATCTCTTAATGTCAAAAACTACCCAAAAAATATGCGTCTTCTGAACTGAGAAATAAAACAGAAAACAACAGGAAAGAACAACGAACATGGAAAAATAGAAGAAAAGTAAGAGGGCGGAACAAACCCTAGAAAAGACAAACTAAAGCACTGAGGCACAAGAGGAAAATTTAAAAAATGTTTTAAAAAAAAGTAAGAAAAAAAAAAGGAAACATCATCAAAAAGAAAAAGAGAGAACAAAATAAACCAAAATAAAAAGTATGACATTTCCCTAGTAACTAGTTACTGAAAGTAACTAGTAGCTTAAAGTAACTGAATTGCTGCACAACGCCACGTGTTGTGGGTTGATGAATCAGTATCAATTATTTCTGGAGTCGCTAGATGGCACTCGCTTCTCAATTATCTAAAGCTAGTCTATTGAACCCTCTGTTTCATGAAGCTTCATCAGACCCTTCACTACCGATCAAAACACCTTTTGCACAGTCTGTCTAGTAGTAGAAAAAGTCGACCGGAACGGTCTTTCAAGTTTAAATAAACCTTTTATTCTTACTTTTCTACTTCTAACAATCTAGAGTGGCAGAACAGCGGGTGAATATAAATGAGTAAAAAGCCTCTTTCACACCTGCAGTGAGCTCACTGACACTCATGCCTGATGGACGTAATGGTGAACATGAGCAGGTGGTGGGATAATTTAAGAAAAATAAAAAGGGCATCAATGAAGCAAATGAGGAAACGAGGAGTTCAGCGAGGGTAGGCAGCAGAAGCAAGATTGCTCCAGTAGAATAACTGAGGAACGTCTGTTGGTTTTTGTGGCCGCATCCTAAATAATGGATGAGATCCTTCGTAGAGATAAAACCAAAACTCCTCGCTGTTACAAGGACAGGGGTTGCAGTGAATATTAACTAATCCTTTCATTCTGTGTGATCATGCGAGGCCCCTGTCACCGTCAGACTGGCAAGCGTTCATTGAGTTGTGCAGAACATCACCTACCTGCGCTCTAATGAGCAGCGCTCGCTGTCGCATAGAAGCTTGTGCTTTTTATTGTTCTTCCTCGCTCTCTTCCATTATGCCACTCTGTCCTCATATTCTGTAATTGAAAAGCCACCTTCTGTTTACTTATTTATCACAGCCAATGCAAGTACACTTAATCAGCCGTGTGCATAGCTCATGTCCAGTGCTGTCGCTTTTTGATTAGGCTGTTCCACGAATCTTGTCACACAGACACTTTTCATTATGAACACTGAAGCATTGAAGAGATTCCCACACGTGAATTGAAAGTAGGGAAACATTGTAGCGACTCATTTATCTAAGTGTCAGACGTTAGATATTCACTGATGTAGAAATTAGGTTGAAGTTTATACGAGGAGAAAGAAAAGTATCTTTTAGTCATTATAAAAGGCCGTTTTTTCAAACACAAATATAGAGTTGGTTATTACATTTTGGCATGAATACATAACACTATTCAATTCCAAGTTTTTCTGAATCTGCAAATAACATAGCTGTGGCCTAGATTTATTACTGGTGTCGAAAAAACCCTTTTCTCTTTTCTGTCTTTGAATGTCTTCAACTGGGAAAAATTAATCTATAAAAATCTCCAGAATATATGAAAAGCCTTTAGCCAGCCCAGGTCTGTGTTCACATCAACAGATGATACAATACTGATACCAAAACTGGTTGTACACACACATCCCTTGAAAACCCATTCTGGTACATTGAACTAACTTGTTGATGCGGTCTTTTCCGCTCAGGGCTTTTTCACTGCACTAGGCCTCTGTGGGTATCATATCTTTCCAGCTAATGTTCAACAAAACAAAACCTGGTTTTGTTCATGGGTTGCTATGGCAACCACTTTACTAGGTATCGTGATGTGCTTGGAGATACCTGAGCAAACTAGAAAAGGAATGAATCAATACTTCATTTTACACAGATGTAAAATAATCCACATAAAAAAAGGTGGTTAAACAACATAATTATACTATATATGTTGGGTTTTGACATTTTTTAACATAGAGTTCTATGAATTGTCAAAGATGGCATACTTCATTCACAAAGATTACATTCTAATGATTTGAATGAAATAGGATTCATGTTTCATATTATGTGTAAAATTAATATTTACGAAAACGAAGAGATTTATTTTGACTGACACCTCAGGGAAAGCGCATATACACAGACGTGGGCGTTTTTTGTTTTTCTTTATGAAATCCATTCACATACACAATAAACATAAACAATGTTGTAACACATATAAATAACTTGGTTGTAAGAGAAAAAAAAAAAGTTTGTTTTATCCAAAAGTCATTTTAATTTCTCCTTGATGTCTGACACTTTTGATGTCAATTCCTCGGCCACATTCTCAATGAAAGTAATTTTGTGCCTCTATGGTGTGTCCATCTCATGTATACAGAACTACACAGACATCAAACGTGCCTGCTGCCAGCGACGTGCCAACTGTCTCGACTTCTGTTGCAACTTCAAAACAACTCCACGTTACCATTCTATGACAAGCTCATACACAAAAACAACACTCACTGATTATTACTTCACATTGCATGAAGTTCCTTTTTTTGGCTTTAATTTATGGTTTGCTGGATTCATGCCTGGAGTATCTATGGTAATGATGAGCGCTTCCTCACCTTATGTATGACATTATGTGGGAAACACTTTCACACGTGTGATAACTTTGTAATAAGTTATAAATGTAAAAAACAGACCGCATGTAGAGATCTTTCCATTACCCAGTTTTACAAAAGAGGCCAGGGCCAATCAAGTATATATAGTTTTGAAATAATTTTGGAAGCTGAACCGCTGGCACTGTATGCTGTGGTGATCCTCTCTAGGTGCCTTAGGCATTGATTTTCCCAGGACTTGTGCCAGTACCTAATGTGCATGTCTCAGTTATTGGCAGAACAAACTCCATGGCAATGTCCTGGAGTGAGGTGGCTCCAGGTCCTCAGGGTGCTGCAGGTAATGAAAAACTAAGCGAAAATGATGCATACAATTTAGTCAGGATGACTCCAAAAAAATATAGTTGAAATGTCATTACAAATAAGTAGTTGCCGTTCTCTGTATGCATACATGTATCTATATGCATCTACTTTACTGGGTTCTCACGGATTAGCCTGGGTTTTAGATGCTAAGGTCCTGATTTATGTGGGATTTAAAAATACTATTATTGTTTTTGCTGCTGGCCTTCAGCCCGAGTTATGGCACAGCAGCATTACTCAGGTATTAACAGCATCCTCTTGTTGAAAATATGTGCTCACTGTTGGTGTCAGCCTTATCACCCACTTGACCTCCTCCCACTGGTTTATTCTCCACTACATCTCTCGACAGGACGGCGGCTTGACAGCGGCGCATCAATCAAACTGACAGAGATCTGTCGAGGTTCATCACAGCAGATAATACTGGTTCCACTGCCATGGCTGCATGACTACACCTCCGCCCACCTCCATGACTATTAGCAAACGCACAAGTAGACTCCCTCCGACAGCTAAGGCTTCAAGGGCACGTTCCTTTGACTATTCACCAGCGCTGTGTTTTTCTAATTTCCTCCCTTCGCCTCGCAGGTGAAAACACATTCAGCGGGAGAGCATTTGCCTGACTCAGGTGAGGTGGGAGCATGTCAACTGTGAATTGACAAATAAATAAGAAAGCTGAGGCTTTCAAAAAGTGCCCCTAAAGGCCATTACATTTTGAGCAAATCATTGCTTTGTGGAAGTAAGAAAAGGACATTTGTTTTGTTTACTGGAGAGAAGAAAAGAGAATTGGTTGTAAAAATGTAAGGTCCAAGACTCATTACCAGTGTTCACTCAGCTGTGGAGTCACAAGTTTACCATAACAAAATTTCCATGAGTATATATTTTTTCTTAAAAATGTAAAATGAATATTGTGTTGAGGTTTCCGGATTTTAATATTGAAATATATCACAAGATCCACACTATTTCTATAATTACATCTCAAACAATGTGGCCTCATAAGACAAAATACAAGAAACGTCTGACTCTTGTAGTGAAGTCCTTCATGTTAGTTTTTGCTTCTACTGAAACACCAAAGTCCTCGTTTTACGACTTTGGAATGCAGCTACCCAATTATTTTTAAAGGATTGCCTCCAACCGCGATTTGGAGTTATTGTATAATAGCCCGGTGCACGGATAATCTGCCCACGGGAACAATAGTGATCAAGTGACGTTACTCATTACTTGGATGTGGTATATGTTTATTTGACCTATTTTAATTATTGTGTGTAGAGCAGGAACAGAGATTTCATAGGTTAACAGTCGTCCAAAAGGGGGTGAGTTCTCTTGTGACTTAATTCTGTGCCACGAAGAACGGAAGCGTAAGTCCGGCATTATTCCCAGAAACCGTTTCCTTGTTGTTAGCAACCTTTGCTCACCTACTATAAAGTTGCTACATACTCTTAATGTGCTAATCTGCCGTGATTAGTTGATTTGGCTGTTTCACTACTAATAGTTCAACTACTATAAGTTGTTTAGCATTATATGCCGTAGTGCTACATTGATTTGCTAAACCATTTGAACTCATCTGGCGATTAGACAGTCTCACTGCTTTTGTTACTAATATCTTAGAAAGTTATTGGTTGTTTTGCAGTTCATGCTAATGTTACACTTGGGTGTGCAACCATTGTGCTGTGTTGGTCTATGATACACCAGTTGTTAGTCATTGTATAGTTGGATCTGTGGAATGTTGTTGGTTTTGCAGTAGTTAAGCTAATGTCGTAAAGTTGGGCCTCTGTGCATATATACTTGCTAGATCTCAGCAGCAGTGGTAAACTTCACTGCTTGGTTAACTGTTCATGCTAATCTACCTTCATTGTTTTTTTGTTGCATCATGTACACAATTTATTTGCTGTTTGGTTTTCCCCATTCCACAAATAGCTTCTGCTTGTTCTGCGGGTGCTGTGGGACTTGAATTGCTGACTTTTACATTTCACCTTAATTGGATTACAAGTAAATGAGTCCTAATAATATTGGCCTAGTAATTACTTAAGCGTAATAAAATAAAAAAGAAGAAAATGTACAAGTTCAGCTGTCTTGCCTCAAGTAACAATTATAATAAAATTAACAAGAAATTAATTTTACAGACATATTGGTAAAAGGGTTTCAAACAAACAAAAAAGATTTTAGGAAAAATTATTCTAAACCCTGATAAAATGGATGAATTGAACAAATTAATAAAAAACAAACTCAAATGGTTTAGAACTAAAGTAACACCTGCACCAAGGGTTACAAACATTACAGGGGAAAACAGCTGACTGCCAAACATGAAAATATGGGTTTGCCAGAAATAAGGAAGGTGTGTCAAGAAGACACTCCAATCTTCACCCAATTTATCAACAAATGTGAGTCAAAAGCGACAGAAGTTGGTTTGCGTTCAGAAGCTTTCACCAATAATCCCTCAACTTAGTTAAAAAGCTCAACCTAATTGTAAAAAAAAATAAGCTAAAAGAAAAACAATGGCAATAAGAAACAACTCTGCTGAAACATAGAGAAGCTCTCTTAACAGAGAGGCTCGAGTCAACCAAGACTCATCTTGATAACGGTGAACTCAGTGGGTCGAGACAAGACCTCACTGATCATAAAACACTGGATAAACATCAGCAGCAAGACCTCAAACAAACGCAGGTTGAGTCCAAGACCTTTCAAGAGGTGTGTCGGGTTGAGGCAAAATAAGATTTGTGTCTAAAACACACAAAAAAACAAAGAAGTCAAAGCCAGGTCAGAAGCATCACAAGAAAAACTTCTTCCACCAGACACACTGTTCTCTAAAAATTAACCCTATATTCACAACTCTTCTATGCACCTTGTTTATTTTTAATTACTGCCAAAACAATTGTTGAAATTGTCAACATATTGCTTTTGCTTGGTGAAAAAGTGTAATGATTTCCTGATAGTTGTAGGTAGAGGATCTGGCTTTTTACTCTTTTTTTTCTTTTCCAGTAGATTATAGATCTAGTAGATTTGTCTTCACTTGAAGTTATATCATTTTTTTTATTTAAAGGTGTAAATTGTCATAAATTTGTTTTGTTTTTAACTATTTGTATTTGGTGGCTTTTTTTTTATGCTCATCATGCATGTAAAAAGAAATCTGGTTCTTTTATTGTGAAGATATTCAACATTTAAATGTTTAAATCTACGGCTGGTTCTCAATTGATTATTTAATTTACTTTAATTTTATATTACAGGATAATTTTTACATGCATATATTTAATAATTGTTCATCTTCAATATCTACTTGATAAAGTTTGTTATTTAAAACGTTATTTTTGTAAGTACAGTGGGGCAAAAAAGTATTTAGTCAGCCACCGATTGGGAAGTTCTCCCACTTAAAATTATGACAGAGGTCTGTAATTTTCATCATAGGTACACTTCAACTGTGAGAGACAGAATGTCCAGGAAAAATCCAGGAATCCACATTGTAGGATTTTTAAAGAATTTATTTGTAAATTATGGTGGAAAATAAGTATTTGGTCACTTCAAACAAGGAAGATCTCTGGCTCTCACAGACCTGTAACTTCTTCTTTAAGAAGCTCTTCTGTCCTCCACTCCTTACCTGTATTAATGGCACCTGTTTGAAGTCGTTATCTGTATAAAAGACACCTGTCCACAGCCTCAAACAGTCAGACTCCAAACTCCACTATGGCCAAGACCAAAGAGCTGTCGAAGGACACCAGGAAAAAAAATTGTAGACCTGCACCAGACTGGGAAGAGTGAATCTACAATAGGCAAGCAGCTGTGTGTGAAAAAATCAACTGTGGGAGCAATTATCAGAAAATGGAAGACATACAAGACCACTGATAATCTCCCTCGATCTGGGGCTCCACGCAAGATCTCATCCCGTGGGGTCAAAATGATCATGAGAATGGTGAGCAAAAATCCCAGAACCACACGGGGGGACCTGGTGAATGACCTGCAGAGAGCTGGGACCAAAGTAACAAAGGTTACCATCAGTAACAAACTACAACGACAGGGAATCAAATCCTGCAGTGCCAGACGTGTCCCCCTGCTTAAGCCAGTGCATGTCCAGGACCGTCTGAAGTTTGCCAGAGGGCACATGGATGATACAGCAGAGGATTGGGAGAATGTCATGTGGTCAGATGAAACCAAAGTAGAACTTTTTGGTATAAACTCAACTCGTCGTGTTTGGAGGATGAAGAATACTGAGTTGCATCCCAACAACACCATACCTACTGTGAAGCATGGGGGTGGAAACATCATGCTTTGGGGCTGTTTTTCTGCTAAGGGGACAGGACGACTGATCCGTGTTAAGGAAAGAATGAATGGGGCCATGTATCGTGAGATTTTGAGCCAAAACCTCCTTCCATCAGTGAGAGCTTTGAAGATGAAACGTGGCTGGGTCTTCCAGCATGACAATGATCCCAAACACCGGGCAACGAAGGAGTGGCTCCGTAAGAAGCATTTGAAAGTCCTGGAGTGGCCTAGCCAGTCTCCAGACCTCAACCCCATAGAAAATCTGTGGAGGGAGTTGAAAGTCCGTGTTGCTCGGCGACAGCCCCAAAACATCACTGCTCTCGAGAAGATCTGCATGGAGGAATGGGCCAAAATACCAGCTACTGTGTGTGCAAACCTGGTAAAGACCTATAGTAATCGTTTGACCTCTGTTATTGCCAACAAAGGTTATATTACAAAGTATTGAGTTGAATTTTTGTTATTGACCAAATACTTATTTTCCACCATAATTTACAAATAAATTCTTTAAAAATCCTACAATGTGAATTCCTGGATTTTTTTTTCACATTCTGTCTCTCACATTTGAAGTGTACCTATGATGAATTACAGACCTCTGTCATTATTTTAAGTGGGAGAACTTGCACAATTGGTGGCTGACTAAATACTTTTTTGCCCCACTGTATATTGCAGATTAATTAATCAATTGAAACGATAAATAAGTAAAGTGCTTAGGAAGCACTTATCTACAAACAAAGGCGTAAGTTTATTTTCGAGGTCAGAATGCATGCACTCTGTCAAGTTTCTATGCTGCTATGATTGATGTTGGCAAAATGAAGCATCAGAAGCCGTCATTGAATTTACGGCGATAATGAATTTCTGTATAAAGAATCTCTTCCGCCACATCTCGTCATGTAATAAAAGGGTTTTGTTAAATACACTCTCAATTTCGTCCTTGGTCTGCCTCTTCATCACTTCCGCCAAACAGACGAGCTTCCCTTCAAAAACAATCTTCTCGAGCTGGTTCATGCTTTATTTAATTTCTGAGTCATTCAAGACTATGTTGCAGCAAACATCTTCCATGAGAGCAATGATGCTGCTGTGCTCCACATGTGTGAGTCACTTTGTTTTTCCTGCAAAATCCAAAGTGAGCATAATATTCTTTCCAATTATAAGCAACATTATTTGAGGAAAGCAACAGAATGTGAATCATTTCCGGCTCATATAATTAGAATTAGAATAAGTCCATTTAAAATAGAAATTGTGTGGAGAGAACACACAGGAGAGAAAATGTTCTGGCACATTTCGGGAACATGTCTAGCCTCTGAAAACCAGAAACATGGGGATGAAAGCTGAATAAAACAATCTATTCTGCCGCAGCGTGGTTGTGACCGAGTCATCTGTACCAGTCATTAATTTGCCACCGACATTTGATCACATGATCAAGACATGACAGCTTTCACTGCCTCCCTGCACTTGCATCCGATGATTTATTTGCAAATGCTGGTTATTGCGTGATACATTGAGGTGAACAAAAAAAAAAAAAGAAAAAAATCCTTCTCAATCAGTGATGCCTGTCACGGCAGCTTTTGTATGCCATGTTACCATCTATCAGACCTGGATTTGTAAGAGGTGACAGGTGGAGATAAGGCTGGAGATACATGGAGGTTTGTGAAGTGTCGGATTGAAAAGAAAAATAGACGAAGTAGAAGTTTCAACACGAGCACAGTGTGTGCCGCCAGTAGGAACGGGCACTTGGAACATGTTGACAAGTTTCCCAAAAACCCATTTCCTACAGCGCAGCTAATACTGTGCGCTGTGAAACAATTAACTCTGGGGTCTCCAGGTCTGGACACAGTGAAAACGTTTCCTCGCACACGTCCAGTTTAAATGAGAAAACAATCTTTTGTGATCGTCTACACGAGATACTGCGTGGAAGACAATTGTATCATCAGAGGAAACTCTTTACCTGTGATCCATCCAACATCCACTGCCTTGGCCGATTCTCATTTTCTCCTCAAGAAACATGGATTTACAAGGTTTTATATCACCTTTCTGTCCTGCTGGCCACTTCTTTTATGAGTTGTCTCAAGTTTTTTTTTAGAAATGTGAGACTACAGAAGTCCAATTTAAATTCTTTTTTTTTCAAGCTGAGAAGATGGATTCAAAAAAGATTGATTATTTATTATATTCTTGTTATATTAAATATTGTAGAAGGCATTTTTTTGTACAACATGGACAATGTTTGAGAAATGTTGCGCAGAATAACAATTATATTTTTACCAACTGATGTGGTTAAGAACTAGAGCTTCTTCCTGCTGGTTCAAGAGGCCTCTTGGGACTATTAGTCACATGTAAAGCCTCGGGTCTAGATGATGTAAAATATTCAATTCATATCAGTGTAATAGGAACGCTCTCTCAACACGTGTGCTTTTTAGATTAAATATGATGATGATCTTTTTCTAACCAGGAAGAGTCGGCGCTGTCCTTGTGTCCCCAGATAAAACCCCAGAACTTCTCAACTGGGTCAGTCCTGCTGTCAACCCAAAATTCTTAGTGAACTAGTTTTCACTTCAGAGCTTCATCCTCGTTTTTTCTGTCATTCTTCATTCTCTCTGGCCATTAACCTAAAACCAAAAGCTCTTTATGTAGAACAGGGAGTTACATTGTGTGCCTCTGGAGCCCTTTCTAGATCTTCCATCACATCGCTGTGACTCATTTTGACTTTCAATTTCAAATCACGACATTCTTTCATAATTTCTTAGAAACAAATAAATCCACAACACTGCCTGAAAATTTAAATCACATAATTTTTGGCTTGTTTTGTTTAACAACACACATCAAAAACAACTTTTTTTAAAGTACCCTTTTGACATTATTTTTATTATGAATATATTTTCATATTTTAAGTAATTCGTTTTATTTTAAACAGTCATGACTCTTGTATTAGAACTTTATTGGGTTTTTTTAACGATCGGTAACTTTGCCTGGAGACCCTGTTAGAGAGAGTATGTGAATGTCCATACGACCACCAAACTACTTTACATCCATGTCAATTAGGACATGATTCCCAGACATTCGGGGACACTTTCAAATAATACTGATCGAGCTGCAGTAGGCAGTAGCTGCAGTTTTCCTAAGGCTATGGTTACTGACTCCACGGAACCTTCTTCGGGGTCACTGAGTACAATTCTTCTATAGAATTAAGCAGGAAATTGACATTCTTTTATATTTGATTGAGTTTTTATTCAGAAAAAGTCAGAGAAAATGTAATAAAATCAGCCATTCACTGGTTTCCTTATGGCTGTGCATGTGGCTAGGAAGCATAGAATTCTATAAAATGCATTAAGATTGAATTGTCCCTGTGCCACTTTCTCAGATGACCTGTTCTTCGAAGGCGAACGTTATACACGGAATAAAACTCATGTCAAGGTTTCATCCCTTGATATTTATGGATAGATTCTAACTTTTGCCAATCTTTCTTATTGGTTGTATCAATGCTATTAAGATGCTGTTATTGTACTTCCTTAAACTGCATATTTATATTAACCTATGTAATTTTTTTTCCTTTTAAATGATTGACTCCATCATGATGCATTATTTTAAGAGAGGCCAACCATTAACACAGGCTTTATATTTCACGAAACTGGCAGATAAATACAGCAAAAATGAAACTGCACGTCTGACAAAAACTCTTAACATTTAGAATCAGCAGGAGCTATTGTCTGGTTTCTTAGAAACAATTTGTCTGTTAAACATTTTTGCTAGTTTAGAGGGGGGATTTTTTTTTTTTAGTAAACTTAACTGAAACAAGTTACCTGCTAATGTCGCAGCTAATCTGGTCTTTACAAATTAATACATTTAAAAAAGGTTAATAACCTATTTAAAAAAATAAAGTAAACCCTCTGTTTTTTGGGGCTGGTCAAATACCAGGTCCATTAATATTATAAGATCAAAAACTGCTGGATTTCCATTTTTTTCAACATTAATAATATTAATGAAAATTAGGCATTCTGTGTTGGCCTTGACTTGCACCAACACTCTACACCTGCAGCAGTATTTTGAGGGACAAATTTGCAGAGAAGTTCATTCAAAGATTTCAAAATTCCTTGAAAACTCGAATAACAAATTAAAAAAACATGCTTGGAGAACATTCAATTTCCGACCACAAGTGAAACAGGCCATTTTTAAAACCTAGATAATGGACCGGGTTTCATAGGTCGGGCCAGGGTGGGCTTTAACAAGAATGGAAGAAGATCATTTGTAGGCTTTTTACAGGAATACTTTCAATTTGTGCTAGCACATTCAAAAAGGTATTGTGTGACTCCTGTGTCTCGTCTTCTTACAGTTTTAGCAAAGAGACCCAGATTTTCCTCTCCATAGCTACCCTATCCACATTTTCCAGAGGTGTCCCCAGGTCAGCAGGAAGACCTATCTTCTTTGGAAACATGTCCTAGATTTCCCTCATTTACCTACAAATTGGACATTCCTTCAACACCTCACCAGAATTGTGGTCGCTTGTATCCGTGATCTTGTTCTTTTGATCACATCCCATCGATACGTTCACAACATCCATGCTGAATATTTAAACGCTTGATGGTGTCAAATGAACATTCTACCTTTTATATTGTCATCGGGCAAGTACCTGGAATTTCAAGTAAACAACAGTTAACACAGACATTGTACAGTGTCTCTAAAACAAGTGCGCTAACTTAAAAGATCCAGGGTAAAGTACTTTTAGTAATTTTACCAGAGATGCATTTTCACGACAGCAGTGAGGAAACGACTCAGTTGACTGGTTACGATGGTTCTGCTACTTCCTGTGGTCTCCGAATCAGTGGGGTTTCAGGACACAAGAGGATGCTGGAAAATCAGTGATGAAGAACTGAGCAGCTCCTTCATTGACATTCTGACACACCTGTGATTTGTCAAACAATAATATTTTCCTCCTGCAGCTATGAGTTCATCCACGACTGCACTGTAGAAAATGTGATCCAGATTGATGTCTTACCCAATCAACCGAGAAGTCAATAGATGGGAAATAATGTATTTGTTATTTAGGCATTACTGTCCTAAATGGGAATTCAAATGTGTACTTCACCCAAGTTCAACATCCTTGCCAGTTATAAACTGTGTGAACTGAAGTCGTCTGCATATATATAAGTAAAACTTCCCTTCAGTTCTGATGACACAAAATGGATGTATAGAGGCATCAAATAGCCTTCCACGTCCTTCCACATGTTCTGACGTATAATCATGAGAGTGAAAAAGCATGACTGAGAGACACGCGTGAAAGCCTATTATATGTTCTGCACTTTGTAGACTATACTTAAGGTGTGTATTTATGCATTCACATGCTCTAAAAGAGGCAGAAACAACCCCATCATTTTTTTCAAGGGCAGCATTAGCCGCATCCTTCTCCTCACTTACGCTGCCTTGTCTTCAGTAGGTATCCCTGTTATGCCTCAAAGTGTACTATTACTGCTGCCTAAAACATCACGAGGCCTCGTGGTGGGCTTTAATAGCCGTCGCTGGTTTCAGGGCTCTACTACCTCCACTGGTGGTCCTCCAGTGCAGCAGATAGAATTCAACTAGGCTGTTAAGTTCCAGTGTAAATGCATTTATACGCACCTATAAAGAAGTCAGTGACTCCCTGCTCTGTTGTAGCCACTTAAGATGTTATTTGGCACATGCAGGGAGAGGCGGTGGGCTAATTTACTAGCTGTGTTAATGGAGAGAAAAGAGCTGGGTGAAAAAGTTTGTACAAAAGGCAAGGACAGAGCTACATGGAGGAAAGGTTACTTTCAGAAAAACACAATGTCTTGAGTTAGTAGCTCATCACAAATCGTCCTTTTTCAGACGTAACTTTTTTCACGCCACTCAAAGTCAAGCATTTAATTGCATCTGACAATGCCATTTGTCTCCAATAATGATGCCTTCAGCTCAGGAAACAAGCCCGCACAGCACAGTCTTTTGTGAACTTTTCTACTTTTACAATACCTGATGGGAATTCACATCAAAACACGACAAACCAGCGGGATCTTTTTAAATGATCCTCACCTTCCTCGTAAGAGTCTAATCATGTACACTGAGTTAGGTTACCGCCAATGGCAGACATCATTAAGGAGTTTCTAAAAGTAGTTTTCTATCTAATGTGGGACAGAACTGTCTTTCTCCAATCACGAGTGGAAAAGGATCCTCCCTTACAAGATGTTTCAAGCCTCATCTGGTTCCTTTCCACACTCTCCAGCAAATGATGACATTCCTATATGCGTCTCTGAAGGAAACAGCAGCCATCTGTTTCATTAAACCACCTCTATCCGTGTTCAGGAGCTGATCTTCATCATGTTAGAACCATTTCCATAAGGAGGCTAAATACTACTGATAAATACAGTGTGTGTTTTCTAGGGTCATTTAATTTCCAAAATAAATGACTTTTTCAATACATAAAAACATCCTGCTTACAATTCAAATTGCCTTTCGTAGAAGCATTTTCATGAAATGCTTGGGGACAAGTTACATATTATTTTACATTGGTGGTGTTTGAGATTACCATCTGGATTCTCTTATTTAGGTCGGCTGCGGAACACAACTGCAACCTGCAGTCCAAATTAAGTGTGACCATTATTTTTTTAAAGATTTTTATCATCATTTAATTCACTAGAAATGGAGGGAAATTGGTTACGGGAAGACTATAGTTATAAATTAGCATTTTGGGGGAGGTTTGCATGCTCTTCTACGTACATGTGGAACACCTGAGGCAATAGTTGACAAGGTATTATTGTAGATTCTTAATAAATAAAAGGTGTGAAGTGAAAAATAAAATGGTTTGAAATAAATGTAGCCACAAACATGAGCGATAAAATTGCATTGAAAAATAATATCACTTTAGCTACTTTATTATGTACAATCTATAATCATTTGTCGTTCTTCAGCAACTTACCCAAGTGTCCTCA
Organism: Callionymus lyra; assembly: GCF_982586985.1. Lineage (NCBI taxonomy): Eukaryota > Metazoa > Chordata > Actinopteri > Syngnathiformes > Callionymidae > Callionymus > Callionymus lyra. The sequence continues at coordinate 29,608,735 of NC_141823.1, read as the reverse complement.
GTCCAATAGCAAAGGCAGACAAGCTGGTAAAGTCAAGTAAATTGGGTTTCACCTGATCAATAGAGCAAAGCTCTTATCGAGACAAGACAAAGAGAAAACATTGCTGCTACATAACTTAAGTTTTTGGGAGACATTTTATCTTGACTGCTCGTATGAAATACTGGGGTCCTATCTGCTCACTGTGAAAACCCATTAAAATGAGGCAAAACTGTGAAGCAGGATAAATCTCAGGTAGAGAGAATGTACGACTAAGAGACACATAAAATGTATGATTGGCTTTAAGAAGCTTAAAAAAGGGGAGAAAAAAATGAATCTTAGAATGAGTTGTACAGTTTTTTTTTTAACAGAACTAGGAGAGTTTCTATGTTAAACCCTGTAGATTTCTCATTGAGCAATGCATATTAAAACTAAAATTTAGGGATCATATCATAATAAAAAATAATATCAAATAAGTATAAAAGTTATAATTGTTTATTTTCTGTTTTTGTAGTATTACAATTTAGAATAAAATCTAAAATACATTAAATTATACTACTCACTTTCTATGCTTTGTTTATTTCTATAAGCTTTAAATATGTAGTGACTTGATTTTGACTGTATGTAATTTTTTATATGTGATAATACCTCAGGTAGGGATGGGTTGATGAAGCTTCAAGAAGCAGTAACCTCATTTTCAGACTGCACTAGATGGCACTCACTCCTGTAAATATGTGAGTATATGGACGGTAGTAACGCTGCGTTTACCTTGGTAGCATTTTCTTTTTCAAGGTTGCCTTCCACTGAAAAACTACAAACGATAGAAAACAGAAGACCAATAATCGGCTATATCCGTGGTTGACTGGCAATAAGGCAGTTGATGGAATTTACTGCAGGAGTTATTTCCTTTTTGCCACTTACCAGACAACCACCTGAGTCAGCAGAGGAATTTTCAATCTTACAAATCTGACAAAGTCAGCAAACCAGCTTTATTCTGGTACATACAGTATTGCAAGAGACGGTCATCTTTTCTTTCTTTTTTTTTTGGAGTTTTAGCTTGTGTCAGGAAGAATTTTGGATCACTTATAATAATCCCACAGGTTCCAAAGTTGTTTCTTGTCAATTTAAAGCATTACCTCCCTCTAAAGAATCCTTATAGGATTAAGGTCAGGAGACTAACAAGGTCATTATTTAACATTTAAGTATTTTTTCTTGAGACACACCTTTGTCGCATTGGTTGGATTTTTTGGGGCATCGTCCTGCTAAAAGACAGATTCACAAGCTTCAAGTTTCCTGACTGAGAGAAGAAGGTTGTCACCCAGGATTTCCCCTTTACGAAACCCCAGTCATCTGACCTTGAATGTAATATAGTTGACCTTTCCCCTTAGCTGAAAATCCCCCTTACACAGGATAGTGTTCTTGGGATCATGAAGACTGTTTTTTTTCCCAAATTGCTTGGCTTGGTCTCTGACTACCAAATCAGGAAGTCGATTTAGTTTTTCGTTAAAAACTGAAGGCAGCAAAATAGTCAAAATGTTGAGCCTCGAACACATTGAGATACTTAACTCTGCTGGTGATAAAAGCGTACATTTAAATTTCTGTTTTAGAGGGACATGTTTGTGAAAATGCCACTTTCAAGTGTAAGAAGTTTCTATTTGCCCACGCCTATCTCCTGAGTAGCTTACATAAACTTCTGAAGTTAGGATGAGCATCAGGAAGTATTTGCTTTATTTTTAGAGCAGTTGAGTAACTTAAATTCAAAGAAAGAATATAAGAATCTAATTTTTTATTAGGCTTTATATTGATGAAATGTAACCTCATGAAACAGTGTCTACAAAAGACACTTTTAAAACGTTTTATTTTCTTCTTGTTTGTTGGTGACAGTTTTGACATTTGTTTTTTTTTCAGTGAATTTGGTTTTATTATAATGTAACAAACATTACTTAAAAACAGAAGATTACAATATTTTATGATTGTATTTTCAACGTGTGATCATTACTGATTCCTCTTGAATAATTTCTCCTTGATGGGGAAATTTTGAGGAAAATGATTGTGATTTTGGGGAAAAAATTCAAATAAAAAGAGGGAATATGTCAATCATAAATGTCTGAATGACCACAGACACTATAATGGTTTAGTATATTTAGAACAGAAGCACCCGCTAATGTCAATGTAATGCAAACTCTTTTTGTAAATAAAGCCAGGATGTTGTTAGTTGTAAATTGTTTTTGCTGAAATGAAATCTTCATTCTTTTTTTAAAAAGACAGATTCTTAGGGATATGGTCAATTACCGTTGTCCAAACATGGTGTTACCGATGGGTGTTCTGTCGGAGGCGTGTGAACCCTCCGCCACGGCATGAGAAAAAGGATGGATGATGAGTAGAAAGGGCAGGGAGCAGGAAGACAGAAGATGGGTCGGATCTAAAAGGAAAGCATTTAGCGAATAGCGTGGCATTGATTTATCCGTGGGACGCGACACATCTTGCAGGGACACTTGACTGAGACGGTGCGGTGATGAAGGACTGACTGTAAAACACCTCCGACCATTACTGTCATTAATATTTGTTCACGGAGAGAGAGGTGATGTGTGTGGGTGTCGTCGGAGGGGAGGGTTTGACAACAACATTATAAAGATGTCGCCTGGAAGCATCAGCCAGCACTGCATCTCTCGCCCTGACACCTGCCGTCATGGAAGTGTCACATCTAGTAGCTTGACATGTCACCTCTCCAGCGGGGCACACACCCCACCGAAGCACATGCGGGTCCAAACGCTGCATAACTACAGTCAGAATTCCACAGTAGCGCTTGCTCTGTTGGGGGACCTTGTTGAACCTGAGGTCCCTCCAACACACGTGGAGTTGGTTTTATCTTTTCAACTCCCTGCATTTAGAACTGCCATCAGCACATCTGGGACTCAACATCTTAGTGCCTGTTGATCCACCCACACTGGATTGTGGATGCATTTCAGGGTGGATCGGTTTATCCAACAATTCATTACCAGAGCACCTCAGAGTTAGACCTTTTTTTTTTTTCCTTCCCATTAACACTCGCTACTCATGAGGTCACACTGACACCTTGTGGTATACAGAGGTACAACTATCAGCTAAGCATTAGGAAACATTTTTCCTTATCCCTTTCATTGTGATGTTGAATCACAATCATGATGTTACTAAGACAAGAAAAACTATCAATAAAAGAAGAAAAACTTCTGATAATGCAATAATAATGATTTTTGGACAGTCAGCTTTTAAAGTCCAACAGATGGCGCTCTTCCTTCATATACAGTATATGAAGAAGTTATGTTTAGACATTTCTCAATAGGAGGCGCTTTGGCAGTTTTTATGTTGCTCTCACGAGGTCAGAGTGAAACTAATACACTGATCATGATTTTTACATTTGCTAATAAGTTTTTTATAATTATTATTATTCATTATTATTATTATGGGTCTGCTCTAAATACTATTAGGAATAATTATTATTTTCTCTTGTTTTCATCCGAAATAGATTTTGAAAAAAAACTACTTTTAAAACATTTACACATTATGTAAACTCACTTTTTCATGATTTATATTTATTAAAAGGTACGTAAAATTAAATGACAGAATTAAAGTTTGAAAAAAACAACTTTATTAATTAATTTTTGTTTTACCATCATATATGAGCTCTTTTCATTCTTTGGGTTGTATATATATATATATATATATATATATATATATATAAGGAACATGAAATCATGTCTGCTGCCTCTTACCCTTACTAGCTCAAATAGGCTATATTGTCCCGTAGGCTTTAGATAATGCACAGACATAAATATAACTAATAAAATGTTTACAGTAACCCTGAAGGAACATGAAATATAAGTTATTTCAGCACTTCTAAATAAAAGTGAATCACCTTCAACTGGTTGCAAACACAAGAGAATTTGACAGAAAAAGATTTCAGTCTTTACCAATTAGCGTCACCTTGTCAGACAAACTGACGAACTCCGTGTTAGCTTCTCATTTGCAATCCATATATTGAAGGGTGATGTCTCTTGAGAGTTGAGTGCAAACACCAACAGTCTTGGCAATTTAGGCTCACAGTGTTAAAATACAGCTGTCCCTGAAATGTTTACTTTTTAATTTTTAATTACATTTTTAACTCTAGAAAGTTGAAGTACTTTTTTGACACGGGTTCAGACTTTTGACACGGATGAACAGACATTCACAAGAAATAAAACACAACCTTTTGTAATTCTATAAGCTGTTTAAAAGTACGATGGATCGATTCAAAATGAATCGACAAAATACAATTTGAAATACATCATTCTCAGCCTAAATTTCTGTTAATATTCCAATTAAATTATTTAAATCTATAAATCCTACTTAAAAAGATTAAAGGCGTAAGAGATCGGCAGCCTCTCAAGATTTTTTACTCAAGAGAGGATCTGTTCAAGAATTAACTCATTTCACGAAGGAGATCTCCAGAGGGATTAATAAAGTCTGTCCATCCATCCATCCATCCATCCATCCATCCATCCATCCCTTCATCCATCCCTTCATCCATCCATCCATCCATCCATCCATCTAAAAAAAGAAAACGAACAATATGACATCATAATGACTTGGAAACCAACTAGTGTTGAAGCCAAATAAAATACATTTAAAAAAAAAAGGGTTCTTATAAGCAGAAAGTGAATCAAGCATAAAAAGTTGCAAAAGATAGTAAAAGGGCTGATGAATCTCAATAAATCAGTATTCCTATTTAGGGAATGCCCTCAGTCTTAAAATGGTGTGATGGTTTAATAGCTGTTCAATGCAACGGTTTGAACAGGATGTACTGCCATCTAGTGGGCTCTGAAGATAAGGACACTGCTTCATGAAGCTTCATAAATGAATCAAACTGTTTAAGATCGTATGATTAATCACTCCAAACTAAACAGCCCAGAATATATTTCCAGTGTAAATGAGAATATTGCACCATGTAGAGTAATTGTACGAGCTTTACACAAGGGCTGTGAACTCCAGTCCCACTCATCTGCTCCAGTATATAAATCTCATCATAAAAACGGCACCAGACCAGTGGAGGCCCTCAGCCTTCTATTAAATCAAGAATTCATAAAAGTGTGTGCCACGGAGGTGTTTGTCCTTCCTCACCAGTCACAGCTGTCACAGCTAATATGCTACAGCAGCGACCTCATCACATCCGCAATCCCAGAACAATAGCAGGTTATATTACTGTAATGATTCTCCTCTTGGAAACGACTCCCCTTTGGCCTGACGCTGATCTACAAGATTCATAACAATAAACCCTGTTAGAATACGGCTCTCGCACGCCGCCGTCCGCGGAGGAGCCGCCGTGGATGATATATGCAGCTTGTGTGAGTTCCGGGATGTTAGACTTCCACACATATCAGTCTGCACTAAGTAGAGATATGGACCGTTAGTCTTGCCTGGGAGTAGCATATCTAACAGCTGAGAAGACTCCAATAAGAAGGACGATCATGGAGAATCAGGTGCTTTTATGAGGAAAACTACATGCATTTACAAGTCGGTGAGCAGAAGAATAAAAGAGCGTAGAGAACACCGGGCTAAAGCCAATTACAACACATCCTCAGTGTTGCATGTCTGCACTTCCCAGGAGGCCTTCATAGTACGACAGGCAGCTAGACAGCACATTCACACTCGCTCCGATAACAAGCTTGTGCAGCTGTTTCTCTGCCAATGGTCTCCCGGTGAACACAATATGATGAGAGAGGAAGAGCAAGAGACGGGAGGTTTAATCCCGGCCTTAAGCTCTGGTAAAAATAGGCCTGGGAGTAAAACGCAGGCGATTAGACCAAAAGGATTTACCCTCCATTTGTTTTCTAAGAGCATCCTCCGCGCTCGGTGGTACAGAGAAAAGAGGTCGGGCGGGTTAGGGGGAGCAGAAGAGGAAGTGGAGGTGAAAGAGAGGAAGAGAAAGTTGGAAAGGAAATTGAAACTGGCATTGAAAATTGTTGGCTCAGTAAATTGTCAAACATGGGTGGCTGAGAGCTTCTAACTGCCAGCCGAGCTAGAAGTGGATGAGATGATTGTGTTTGTGCATTTAAGCACCAGTGCCCATGAATCCTTTTAAAGACTGTTGAATAAGTATATTAACGGATAGAGGAGCTAATGGCTGGAAGGAATGATTGGCAGGTATTTTGGAAACAAACACGACATTGTCATTTTTCATTAATCACTTTTTTTACGGTCGAAAAATGTCGATTTTATAACTGAATATTTGATTTAAGATCGGATGTATGCTCCAAAAATATATATATTTAAAATAAATAAGACAGTGTATACATCAACGAAGGCTTTAGCCTCCTCGGTTGCATTCGTTGAGCAACATCAACGTCAAATGAAAAATAGACAGCATTTTTCAGTCTAAACCGAGATGTGTGTCTTGTTGGCAGACATGGCAGGTGATGGGTCGATGAGGCTTCATGATGCTGTATCACGGTACAGTTGGAAAGGCCACTAGATGGCACTCTCAGTTTTAAAAATGATGCCAGATTTCTATGAATTAGTGGATCAGAGCCAACGATTTTAAGATCTAGTGGCTTTTTAAAATTAAGCCAGTATATCGTTAAATAATCGAAGCAGTATCATGAAGGCATCACTACTGGTAGCCATGAAAGTGGGGACTAAGCTTTAAAAGTTACCTGAATCTGAAAGTCCAGAACACCAGAAAGGAATCCTGAAATTTTTACAGCCATTCACACATACTGATGGGAGTAGGCTGCACACCTGCGCCATGTGAGTTTAATACATTCAGAATATTTTGAATACTTTGCCAACAAACAAACACGGACAAACGATTATCTCACAGAGTGTGTTGGAAAGCAGGACAGTCATATTGACCATCCATCCATTATTTTTTCCATGCAGGGAACAGTAGTTTAAAAATAACATGTGGTGTCAGTTGAAATGGTGTTTAAATTGATCATAGACACTGTGATCTTTCATGAAACTGACTCAAAAAGATTTCAATCCGTCCAGTGAGTCTGCCCTCGGGTTTCCACTCTGTTTGACATGGAACCTGAAGGTATTCTAACTAGATGTTGGTGGAAGCAGAAGTGGCGTATAATAGTGTGGAGCATTGATCTGTAACGATCTGTGAATCAATGACTTCCCAAAATAGAGGACGGAACATTCATTGGTCTGCTGAGTCTCCCTTCAGTGATGAGCATGAGCCCTCGCTCACCTGTGGGAGGATCGCATTTTTAAACCACTGGGAGTCATCATTTTGGAGGAGCTGATCCCCATCATGACCACGTCACACATTGCAGCACGCTGTCGGTCTGTTTTGAAGGTTTTAATTGAATTGACTTAGTTTTGTTTTTGTTCAGTAAAAAGCATTTGAGCTCAGCTCTTTTCACAGCTGCTGTCCTGACTTTCTTTCAAATCCCAGACCTACACTCTGACAGGGGAACACCACTCTCTCTGACATGTTGAAACCACCACTTGACAGGACCAACTTTGATCTACATCATCAAAGCGCATTAAGAGAAGATGCTCTCGGAAAAAACTGTCTTAATGCATTTCAGTTTCAGCTGCATTAAGATAATATCCATTAATTCTCCACTATGAGGTTTTATGAGCAACTTGATACATCCATTAAATGCCGTGGATTTAAAAACTAAACCTACATAATGTGTCTCTGTAAGCCAGCAGTTTCTTTACAGTACGAGGTAAATCACCTCCTGCTTTCAAAGTAACTCAGGGAGGACTTGTGTTTGGTATATATGTTTTAATAAAACTGCATTTTTCTTCTCTGAGAGTTATTCTTTTTCTGCAACAGGTGAAGAAAACACAGTTACATGAGGTTTGTTTTGTAGCTTTTTTATTTTACTACCATGTCCTGTGCTTGATGTGCTTTCATTTGTTGTTTTTCCTCACCTTCTGTGTCACAGTTTATTGATGCCTGCAGCTGTACTTTTATTGTTGTTTACGGTACTATAGCATGCTTGTCTTAACAACTATGATCTCTTTGGTTTCTTATTTTATATCGCTTTTATTCTGCAATTGCTGCGACAATTGTCCGTGTTGTGTCTGGGTGATAATAAATAAATGCGTTGAGTCTCTCTGTTGGCCAATCACTACATGCTCTTGGCACCAATGTGTTCCAGGTTGATGACCCGTGCAATCATAAAACTTAGTGACTATTTTTCAGAAAACAACTTTCACACTTTCACACAAAAGGGTGATGGATTATTACCACTGCTAGGCAGGGGATGGTTCTGTATGAGGATTACATTTAAATGATTTTTTTTTTTTAGGAATTGTTGTCAATGGGACAAGGATTTAAGGATTTGTTTTAAATGCAAATCAATATTGTAAACATTGAGTTATTAGTCATGCTATTGTATTCTATTTTTTTTTTTTTTAAATAACAAATATTTACAAAACATACCTATGATATTTGTAGAATTTAAACAAGAAAACAATCCAAACAAAGCATATTTACACATTATTTTAGACTAGAATTAGTAAAAAATTATATATATAGAGATATATATATATACAGATATACTTATAGATATATCCAGAATGATTGTTGATGATTGTTGTCTCCTTTGAAGTGAAGTAATCCTACATCAATGATAGCGGATTAACTGTTAAGACTTCCTGTCTTTCCTCAGGACGAACTATGAATAGCAAAATAAAATTAAAGTTACTAGCTACTTTACTGTGGAATCAATATCATTATCGTGAACTTTACAATGTATTTCACTTTATAAAATAAATTGTACATTTGTTGAAGGAGTTCTGACAGAAGTCATTGGAAGCAAACTGCATCAGCCCTTAGATTTCTTACTACGCATGCGCGTATTGGTCTCGCGCGCGCTCGTCGCTGCCTCCACCTATAAGTAGCGTGTGCGCGCACACCGCCGGTCTTCTCTCTCTCACGTCAGTTCGTTGAGTTGCAGTGTCTGATCGGAGTGTCTTCGCAAAGTGAGCCTTTCTCTTCCTTTTTGAACTTTAAGTGTGGATGTTGGACGCGCGGTGTTATTTAGTCGTGAAACAACTATCTTTTGTTATAAATATTGACGTGAAAACGGTGTGTATCGATGACGCCGGTGCTCATGGGTGAGGCTTAGCATGGAAGCTAACGGACTGACTGGCAGAACAAAAGAGCATGTGGCGGGACTAGTGGGCCTCGAGCCGCTGACACGTGGTTTATAACTTATTTATTCCCATGTTTGTGTGAATTCGTTTGTATACATGTTTGCTGTCTGTCGCAGCTGCTGCACCGGCCTGTCAGCGTCTGGACAATGACACGGTGCCACATGTTGGCACTTACGTCATTTACGTAACTCTTGATTCCTGTACACGACAGGCTACACTGCAACCAGTTTTTCTGCTTGATGTGTTTTTTGCCTTGTTTAATAAGTCCGGAACTCTTGTTAGGTAAAGGGCGTTTTTCGCAACTCTTTATATCCGAGCTGTGTCTTAACAATCGTAACATAAGTGCATTGAAGGTTTTCTTTAACGATTAAATACTTTTTTGGGACATTTTGTAAAGTCAAAAACAAATGTATTGTGAGCTTTTCAAATCTATCTAATATTCGGTGTCATTTACCAATGGACAGAGATAAATTGAATATCTAAAATATGGTATTGAATGTAGCTTGAGTTGTAGGAAACTGTTTGTACTAATAAACTAAAATTCAGTGTATTTTTCATGAGAACCTAAATTTGCCTTTGAATTATAGTGTTTTAGCTTTTATTTAATTGTTTGTTCAGAGCTGCATTTGTTGTAACTGGTCTCTGTAGGTGTGGTTTGTGGTTCACATGCACATCCTGCATCAGCAGGTTTTTAGAGCAACATCTCTTGAGAGTTTGCATCAACACTTGGTGACTTTCCATCACTAGCTTGCATCATGTGGATCAATATAAATGATTATATTGCAAATTGACACTAACTTAAATGATGAGATCATTAAAATAAACGGCAAGAAACTATTAAGGTTCGGTTCTGGCTTTGCTCAAGTTTAAAATCACAGTAGCACTAAAACTAAGGGCAATATATTGTATATTTAGTGCAACGTCACCATTTAAATGGATACAGTTGTTGGAATTTAAAATGTTTAGTTTAATAAAGGAGTTTTATTTTTCCCCAAGTCAACATTGAGCCGAGTGTTACTGGCAGACAAACTAGTAAGCGGTAACTATGTCACCTGTCGGTGTTTACATGAGTGAAGATGACTTATGGGCGGAGCTAGCAGTCACCTTGTGTCGGTCACTAGATCAGGACTCTGCTGACAGATAAGGCTGGTTGTCTCTGTGATGGGCTCGGGGCCTTCGGCAGCCGGCCCAACAGTAGTCGTTGCCAATTTCAGTCCAACGCCGTGAGTGATGCAAAAGTTCTGCCGTAGATCCTTCTAATGCGTTTTCATTTTCTTTCCAGAGTCATGGCCCAGCTGCAGGAACGCACCTTTATTGCCATCAAGCCCGATGGAGTTCAGAGAAGCCTCATCGGAGAGATCATCAAGAGGTTCGAGCAGAAGGGCTTCAAGCTGGTGGGCCTGAAAATGCTCCAAGTAAGTTGATCGTATGCAGGTGAAGGGCAGCTTTCATAATAGTTGCATTTAATCCTTGGTAAACGCTATATAGTGTGACTCTTAAGTCAGTCGGCTGCTTAGCCACAGTTATTCCTGGCAGACCAGGGATTAACCAGTGCTATTGCTGCTCCTCATAGATGTTTTGACTGAAGCACTTATGTATTGGATCGTCAACGTTCCTGTGCAAACTTAAAAGATCCAAGTCCTGGTGCGGTAGACTGTTTTGCTGCCTGATCCTGGTGGTAAAGCTCTGTCTTGAGGTCACCTACTCCTCATCCATTAGATTAAACCATTCCGGTGTCTATTTTGAGTCCGCCTAAGAATCTATACGGTTCCTTTAAGGGTTTTGTCAAAAAATGAATGCGCCACATGAAAAGTCATAGATGAATATTGTGTATTGCAAGTCTTCAAAACTGTATCACATGCCTTGATCCAAATGGGCACAATTGTCATTAAATTGATAATTATATGAACACCTGGATAAAATGTCCAATTTTTCTCACCTACTGTTCTAAAGAATTTTAATTGTTTCACTGAGGAATATTCTTGTACACTTGTACAGCTGTTTCTGTCCAACTTGTCTTGTTTACATAAGTTGGTAGTACAAGGTCATGTCTAGTCTTTGTATACAATCTTGCATTTAAAGGCTACACTATTTAAAACTTAATCATACAAGGGAAATGAGCAGAGGGATATTTTCCTACCATTTCATGTAAGTGGGAAGTAAATATTTTATCTGCCTTATCATTTTTGTTATGTTCACTTGTACCACAAATTGGTACTACATGTATTGAATTAGAATAATGGGGGGGGGACTGCAGCAATCTATCACCATATATTAAAAGGCAACAGTACTCGGTGTATGTTTGTACGAACCTCTGTACTTCCATCAGACCTTTCTTACACATGCACTGACGCTGGATCTGATTTTAAAGATGTGTAGCTATGAGGTGTATGTTTAACGGTCTTGTTCTGGTGCCACAGCCCTCCGAGGACCTCCTGATGCAGCACTACGCCGACCTGAAGGACCTTCCCTTCTTCGCCGGACTGGTCAACTACATGAGCTCTGGCCCTGTGGTCGCCATGGTAACACTTGTTAACTTGACTAGTTGTAATTATTTGAATGGTCATCTCAAACTAACCCAACCATGTCGTCCATCCCAGGTGTGGGAAGGACAGGGAGTGGTGAAGACTGGCCGAGTCATGCTGGGCGAGACCAAACCTCAGGACTCCAAGCCTGGAACCATCCGTGGAGACTTCTGCATTGATGTTGGCAGGTGTGTCTCTGTGACTCGTGACATGTGATCTACTCGTGAGGCTGACTCAACTGCTCCACAGGAACATCATCCACGGCAGCGACTCTGTGGACAGTGCCAATAAGGAGATCTCACTGTGGTTCAAGGAAGATGAGCTGGTGCTCTACACCAGCTGTGCCTTCAGTTGGCTCTACTGAGCATGACCCCCATCTGCCTCTCACCATGACCAGAGGAAGACCTCACAAGTAGCTCACCTTCTTGAACTGATCATTCTGTCTTGCCGCTTGTCCAGTCTGGACTCACTTAAGGCGTAGAAAACATTCCCATGTTCCATTTCCAGCGTGACTTGAGTTGTCTTTCCAATAAAAAAAACAATTTGTTCATCTGAGTGAGTCTGAACCTCTTTAATACACATGCTATTGTGTTCCAACTACAGGCCTTCATGTTGGAAGGAAACCTTTTATGTACTGTAGATGTGAGTCTAGATAAGGATCACTTGGGTCTTCCACAGGTGTAATCTCAGTTTTTGGGTGGAGTTGTGGATTGACCCTTGAAGGGATCATGACCACACGCAGCTCAAAGGAATCAAACTGCCATTAGACAATGAGGTTTAAGTGTGAACCATGATTTACTTGCCAAATCTGCTTGATCTTCAGTTTGCCTTCTAAACACTAAAGGTAAAGTCTGCAGAAACTCCTGACTATACTGATTTAAAGGCCCAGCCTATAGGATTTAAATGAGTCTTCCCATAGTTTATATTTAACTAGTGTGAAATCTTACATTTTAACTTTCACAAAACAATTTTCAATAAATGAATTGGAGAAAAGCTGTACAACTAGAAATTATAATTTAAATGTTTTGCAGGGCCATATACCCAGCAAGGCTCTTGTCTAAGAATTGGAAATGTTCCATTTCTGACTTGAAACATTCACCTGTGTAACTATTTTCCTTATGTTTCTAAGAACTTGGCAAAGACTCACAATCAACCGCAAATCTGCTCCAAGTCATTTGCCATTTTATTCAGTGTAAAAGTCAAATCTTACAAAAATCACCAGAACTTCACAGCCATGCAAAGATTTAGTTGTTTTTTTCTCTTAAACGCCTGTAAACAAAGAAGCCGCCCATCACAACCCGATATACTGATCCAAACATTTGGTTTTATTTACAAAGTCTATCAAAGCATGATCACAGCACAAACATCCCATAAGAAATCAAACCGGTATACACTATCAAAAAGATGTACAAACATTATCTAATGTACCGCGAGGGCCAATGTTAATATCAATAGATTTATAGCTATTAACATAGATCTTTTTTTGCATTTGTATTCAAAATAAACTTTTTTTTTAACCATAACCCAACACAATTATTTTCAGACAATAATCCCAACACATTAAGTCATTTTTATCAAATATATATGTGTATATATATTTATATGTATCTATATATAGCACCACGATAATGATTTAATAGGATCAGGAAGGGGTGAAATCACATACAAAAGACCCGTGTTAGTATCCAAGAAAGTAAAAATGCCCAAAACTCCTCCTGGTCTCTCTTTGATGTGAGCAGTGACAGCTATGGAAGCCCATTGATGTCTAATGAAGAGCAGGTCGATAAATAGAATAAAGATGTCACATTTTGGGTTGTCTTCTTGGCTGTTATTGCGGAGTTTAAATAAGGGGGGAAGTTGTTAAGCGATGTAATACCAGCAGGTTGGACGTCAGTATCTGTAATGTCACATTTTTGGCATTAATGAGCTTCCATAAAATGCTTGCAAACAGCAGGAGGAACAAACAAACAAAAAAAAGACAAAAAATATACAAGCTCGGCACAGCATCAGAACAACATCTGTTTTACATGCATTTTACTCGATCAGTGCACCTCGTTTCATATAACAAACCAGTAGATGGCGCTCGTTACTTGTTCCAAAAATTTGAATGGGTAGAGAAGTGAAAACAAATATCTACACGGGGTGGCGAGAAAACCCAAAAAGAGTGTTGATTGTACATTGTTTCCAGAGTAGCAGCAGTTAGTCCACCAAACAGTCTTTTGTACGTACTAAGATATATTAGCGCGTCGGGTCAGAGGATGAACCGCTGAGCCAGATGTCTGCGAGTCTCTTATTGCTGGTTTGGTCCATCCATCAGCAGAGTGGAGAGTCACACATGGATTACAAATATTGAGAACATGGAGGTGAAGATGCTGCGACTCTCAGTGAAGCTGTAATGATGAAGTAATAACCACTCTAAGGGTGGAACAAAGACCAATAAAGGGGGCGCTCCAGAGTCATTTTTCATTTGGTGAATTCATTATCAAGAAATAAACAAATAAAGAGTGTTTGAAAACCTTTTTCCATTGAAAGACTTTAAGATACAGAGGCTTTAGAGAAACCTTTAATTCCCACAACATTTGTTTGGATCAAATAGAAACTTGGATTGGAAAATGTACATTTTAAATTAAATTATTAAAAAGTATAATTTATTCACGTATTTTAATGAAATAAAGCGTTTGTCATAAAAAAAAGATTTAGGTATGGATGGGACTTTCTTTTTAGAACTGTGGCTGCTCATTTACTAGATTCATTAAGGTAGGGACGTTTCAAAGGACTACCACCATAAACTATATTTAAAGAGAATAGAAAATGTTTCTTTTTATGGTTTTAAATGAAAGAGATTTAACTGCAACCTGCCTTTAAAGCATAAAACTGTTCAACTCATGGGGTCTAATTTGAGGAGTAGCTCCCAGCTACACGACAACAACATCTACAAGCACCACCTTTACGTCAACACTAAGATCTACAAACAGACTTTTGGAAACTTGTTTAAAGTAGCCAATGTTTGGATTGGACACTCATTTATTGAGTGGCTGGACAACAGTTCTCATCACAGCTCCATCATGGCTGCCTCCAGTCACATGACCGCACTCTTGCACAACACAAAACTTCCTGAGAAATGTGAACCTTACTGGTAGTGAGAGAAGATGGAACCCAGGAGCGAAAACTATCACAGACGAACATTTAAAGGACCTAGTAACGTAGTGATCATGTGATTTGTGGCTGCTGTAGTAATAATCATCATGTTGGATCTAGAATTATTGCATATTAGTAATAATATTAATAAACCACCTCGTTTGCTTTGATAAAATTCTTTCATGTTTGGTGTCAAAGTTTTTCTTTCTTTTTTTTTTGCATATGCCAGACTAGTATTAAACTTTAGCTAAAAGTGGCTAGCATCAGGAGGTAGCGTCAAGAACAATTAGTCGTCGAGTCATTTCAGATCAGGATTCTCTGTTACCATCATTAGTCAGAATAAAGATATATTTATATATTTGTATAGATGTATGTTTGAGTATAGACTCTACATTTACTGTGCCAACGTGTTACGCAGGTATGGCTCAGTCCATCCTAAAACTAGCTTGCATACGCTAAAGATAAACTGTGTTGCATATCGCGGCGGTGAAACTTTATGGACATCAAATATGCTTCATGATATACAATTTTAAAAAGAGGCCCGAGGCCATAGACCTACATTTACTTTTGAGTTACGCGCTGATTTGCTCGTTAAAACGGAGGTTTTAATCCAGAATACAAACACGGTACATAATTACTCTGCTGGAATCATTCACGAACATGGAGACAGATTATATCTAGAAAGTCACATAAATATAGATTACCGTTTTAATGCTGGTGTCACGGAGCCATAAATATTGTAATAGATTCTTTTTTTTTTTTCTTCAGAGGTTGTGTTGTGGATAAATGGTCTTTGAAAGCAAGACTTGAGAGCAGGTGAGGACTTCACCTGTGCCTTTTGTGAATATAAATAAATTCATGAGGGAAGATCTCTGACTGGATAATGGCATCAGAGGGGGGAGAACACGGGAGTGTCAAATCATACCAGTAAGGTTTTATTTACGCCGCTGCTGCTCACTTGCATCGTCATGAAACGTGTCTTCTCCACAGCTGCATGTTACTCGGAGTGCTGATGACATTGTGACGCATGGAAGGTCAATTGGACAGTTTTTTTGGGAGAGGTCCGGCAACATGTGCCGTGGACCGTCTCGACTCGTGCGAGTCGCCGTGTTGGCCGAGGGAGCACATTGGGGACGAACATTAGGCAGGTTTGCGAGCGTTGCCGACGGCTGTTAGAGCGTCTTCCTCCTGCTGATCACCAGAATTGCAGATTTAAGGCACTTGTGCACCGCTGATGATTCCGCCCCCACTGTGAGAGGACTGTGGACAGACGTGAGAGTCGTGTTGGGCTGTCGATACGCATGCAGCTGTGGAAAACATCTGGCCAATCTCCTGAGCGACGGAAGTGAGCAGCAGCCTCCTCCATCGCCAAACCTATACTCTGAATAAATCTTCACATACTATTTGAATATAATCACCTTTATCAACACAGAAGCCACTGAAAATGCAAAACCATTACGCTAAGACGAAAAACAAATATCGAGATCAAAAAAAAAAAAAAAGACAAAATAGAATTCAAGTACTATAAACAAAGTCCATCTGGCAACATTGTGGAGAAGAAAATAGTCAAAATATACACAAGTGTGTTCTTCTCTCAGCCAGACGGCTCAGGCCATTGAAAGCTTGTGTTCAGTGGCTGACTGACCTGAAAAGCAAAAAAAAGAGTTTCCCAGCTTGTTTAAAAAAAAGGTTCTCACAGTTTGTATGGGTCTCTGTGCGGCTCGGGAGCTTCGTCACGGCTCCTGTTTGATGTAGTAGCTGCCGGAGCCGTTGCTCTCCTGGTCCGACGTTCCCTGGGAGAAGGTGAACTCGTCCGCCGCCTCCTCCTTCATTCTCAGGAGAGAGTCTGCAGGAGACAGTGGGAGGGACACGGTGAGACGTGTTGCGTGACCGCGTGTGCTCGTAGAAAAGGACATGCATGGCGAGTCAGCGGAAGATCACATGAAACATGCCACCTGCAGAGTGAACACACCACGATGATCTTGCACAGGGAAGTCTAGTCTTGGACCTTCGCTAGCATGAGAGAGCCATGTGAGCATGAACATGTGCAAACACAGGTTTCCATGGTTAACATGCAGCAACCAGCTCCACAGCGCCGCCCCGTGGTCAGGCCAAGGAGGACTGTCTGGTGTTGTGGCGTTTCAGCGTCGTGCCGTTTTTTTATTCGTCGTTTTTTTTTTTTTTTTTTAATCAGCAGTGTGGCGTTACCTGATTTGTGGGTTTGGTGAAGGTGGATTCGGGGCTGGGGCCGAGCGGGCCCCTGGGAAGGATAAGGGGGCGGGCTTTGCTCTTCGTCGCCAGAGAAGCTCCTCCTCCTGCCTGCCTGACTGAAGGGCCGTCGACCAACTGGAATCTTCCTCTCTAAACACCAAGCCAGACTCGGGTCAGCTACCAGGGGCTTATTACACACAGGGCTTCAATTCAACTGGAACCAGTTTCGCCATGTTTAGATGAAATTAGGAAGGAAAAGTCAAAGGTTAGGGTGAAATGGGAATTTAACCTCACACTGCCGGTGATGTGGCCACCTGAATAAGCCCCTGGTCAGCTGTACCCAGAACGCACAACGATGCACCGTGGTGAGCTAGAGAGCTCAGGGGAAAGTCTGCTGACACAAAAGTCAGCAACACTAGTCCAGCTATAGCCGTGCTAACAGTGACGGACGTCGTCCATTTTCTCCTTCTTTATCCACTGGGGATTTCAATGCGTTTCATATCTTTATTGTAGTTTTTTTTACTTCCTCCTGATTGTTTGAGACATATGTTCATTCACCATTTGGCTTGAACCATGGGTGTTTGCACATGTAAATGTTCATCTCAACTCACTAAAGTAATCTCGCTCTGAATTATAAAGGATTTTTGAAGTTCCTTATTGTGATGTCACACGGTTCATTTGGAACACGTTAAATAATAAACTTGCCGTTCGAATACGAGGAAGATTTATAGGCTCAAATAGTGTTTGTGGCTCCCAGTGTCGGAATAGCGCAACTACAAGGTCAAAATATATATATATATATATATAAATATATAATAAAAGGTAATGAAAGTAAATCAGATTTTTGTGTTGATCGCTTGTTTTATCTTTCTTTTGAAGTATTTCAATACAGAATCCATGTCTCTGATTCACTGCTGTAAAGAGGTGTCATGGTCACACGACACTCAGACTGTCCCGGCAAAGTTATGCAATGAAGAGCGCTAAAATATCAGCTAGTTTCTACTCCATGGATCATGACTGTAAAAAATTAAACAATATATACAGACAATATAAAGCAATAATAAGAAGAACATCATGTTACATATTGCTGCTTAAATCTACGGTTTGTGTTTCAAAAGGCTGCATGTTAAATGTGTAGTTATGGTCTTTATGACTGATTTAATATGTTAAGTAACAAAATATATGCACATCTACAATAACTAATGAATAAATTAATATTTATTTATACAGACATTTTACTCCTCTGATTATTATTTTTTTTATTTAACAGAATTGTTTTAGTTTAAATTCATTAAATGAATTTACCTCACATACAAGGAGTAAAATAACAAAGTTGGAAGCTGGATAATAATTTTAAATAATTGGTAGTTTGGATTCTTGATGTTGTTTTCAGCATTGTTCTTTAATCAAATTATGATAATGAAACTAAGTGTTGCATTTAGATTCCAATTGCCCCTTGTTCAGGGACGAATTATATCCAGCACACACTCTTCATTACATCAGAATCATTCAATACTTATTTACTTTAAAAATATTTTATTTTTCACAAGTGAGGCTGAAAAAACACCTGCCCTGTCAATCATTTATGTTTTTCTATTTTAGAGCCTTCTAGACTCTGTCAATCAATAGATTAAATCCATTACGATCGCACGAACAAAATAATCAATCAAACCCATCCTTAATTATCACGTTGATTCCTTCATGCAAGCTTGACGATCTACTCCACACACAAAAATGTGAATCTATCCCCTTCCTCTCTTCATCACCTGCTACAATGCAACTGTAAATCAAATACCCAGGAGCCACTGACCAATCAAAGAGCAGCACAACCGCACAGCACATGTGAAGCCAGTAACAGTGAGAGGAGCAGACAGACAGAAAGAGAGTGTGTGTGTGTGGGCGTGTGTGTGAGTGAGTGAGAGAGAAAAAGTTTGTTTTTTTTTAAACGAGGAAGAAAGTAAGAGAGCAAAAGAGAGAAGAGGCAAAGTATTTGTTAAGAAGCAATGTCTTACTTTTCTTTTGACCTTTATACTGCTGGCCCTTTTTCTTCTGTTTGGGTAGGGACTGTGACATTTCTCTGTTGCCTGGGAAAAGAGAGTAAGTCAGTATTTGTCATATACAGTATTTAATAAAAGATTAATTCATGAGAACATTTCATCTCATTTGCACAGAGTCATACAGTACAACCATTTATGAATAAGACTGAAATTTGTATTATTTTGTTTTAAAGTATGCGACTGTACAAGAAGCATCTTGAACCGCACTTCTCTAGACGTTAGCATTAGACGTCTCGTTTTAAAGTACCAGGGTTGTAGAGGAAGGGTTAAAATAAACAAATGGTTCATGTTGACCTTTTACAAAAATAATATTCAATGTAACAATTTAATTAAGGTCAAGGGGAGTTACCTCAAGAAGAGTTTAAAAAGCTGAGAGTACATTTGATTAAAAGGTTTTGCGTTCGAAGCCCTTCTAAATGGTTTGGCATTTAATATTTTTGAGTTTAACAACCTATTGTTGCTACAAATTTACAACAGCTGTTTTTGTAGTGATTGTCAGTCAGCTCTTTATGTCTGCTCTTTTCATACATTTGCAAAATGTGTATACTTTTTAATTGTAGCAAGTTTTTTATGAAGTGTTTTAACTACAGCAATTGTTAAAAATAAAAAGGCCAAACAGTCCAACTAGGTATAATAGCCATTGATTGATCAATCCACTCACTTTCCTTGTGACGAGAAACTTATCACGATTGTCCAAACTTATCATAAAGTCTAACAGATTCTTACTCTGTGATGCTGGCGGTTGGAGCTGGTAGCCCGTCAGTTGACACCAACCCACAGGGTAAAGGTCAGGAGACTCACAGTCCACCCACTGGTCATACTTGTCATCCCAGCCGTCGAAGTGGATCCTCAGTAGCCGGTGAATGATCCTCGTTACTGTGGCGACGCACACCAACTGGGGCTCCATTAGATCGACAGCCTCCAGCTTCATTCCTTGCTGGAAACCATGATTGGGAACCTCCTTGTAGAGGGGCCACAAGTGGTTAGAGAAGAGAGATTTGTCAAACATTGATTGAAATGAATGAAATATGATGCATGTTTCCACAAACATCCGATCCAGTTTTCCAGAAAACCTTTTTTTTTTTTTATTCTATATTTGATTTCTGCATATAGATCCATGTCTCCCATATATTGCAGCTGTCCATGCACATATGGACAGAATAGTTAAAAAATAATTATAGGACCTATGGCAATATCTTGATTTGATGCGAAATGTACATCATCATTAAATAAAACAGTATGTGTTAGTCTATCCTAGTGATGGGTTGTTGAGGCCTCATAGTACAGGGGTGTAATGATCACAATGTATCATAATAAGGTGTTTTCATTTCAAAAGGCCACTAGATGGCAATCTCTGCTTTATAATACTTGGCTCTAATCCACTAATTCAATGAAATCTGGCATCATTTTCAAACCTTCACTAGTCTATCCGAACGAACAAAAACGACCCCTTTGTCGACTTCTACCCACCTTGTTGAAAAGCTTAACCGGAGCAGCTGTTGAACCCGTTTCTCTGAGGTAGTCAAACCATTTAAATGGCAGTTTTGTGTACCCTGTGGTAAAGGCAAAGGTAAAGGTAAAGACATTTTTAAAAGTGGTGTCAGAAATGGACAGCGAACCATGCGACATACCTCTGGGGGGCGTGAGTTCTATGTTGTTAATTTCACAGAAGCCGACGGGGAAGACTGAGGGAGAAGTGCCGTGGTAGCAGAACCAGTCTGATCCATCCACTGCTTCTGAGCCATCAATCCCAATCATGAGGTACCCGTCTGCCAAAACCTGAACAGCAACATAAGTGTGAGGGTATTTGTCTGGGCCTGGGGCCTTTGTTTAGTTTACACATTAAATGATGTGCACCGTTTGTTTATGTTCTAGTACTGTAAATACAGTGTCAAATATATGGAAAGCTAATATGCTTAGCCAATCATCAACAACAAAAAATCCTTGAGGAGTGAAAACCAGCCTGTTAGCCGAGCTTACCTTTCTTACAGTGGCGACACAAATAGCTGAGAGGTTCAGGGGATCGATAGATTCTAGCTTCATGCCATCTTTAAACCACTCCGCATTGTGGTCCACGTCTTTCACCTGAAATGTTGAGATCATAATAAATGGGTTTACATTTTGGGGACCCCGATTCTGGTTTAGATGCTTTGGAAAAAATATTTACTGGTACTGGCTTATTTCAAACTAGTGTAAAAATACATTTTAAGAAAAAACAAAGTTATGTTGCTTAATAATGTCAACTGTAATTTGGACTCTACCAACATAAATAAATATGAGATACTAACTTATTTAAAGAGATGGTAGTTCTTCAAGTATCGGGTCATAAACTTTATGTCCACCCGAGTAACTTCATCACCTACAACCTCTCCTATATACGTCCCAAATTAAAGTCAACTTTTCAACGAAATAAATAAAAAACACTGCTGTCATTTTACTCGACTTGAAATGTCACTTTGAGAGATCCCAGTTACCTAGTGATTATATTGTGGAAGTTTCAAACGCACCACAGATACAACCAACAATGCCTCTTCTACCTAAATCTGCAATGTTGTGCATTCTTTGTTTGCTGATCTACATAAAATAATTTTTTTTTTTTATAGAAGTTGCATGTATATTTCTACATTATTAAGCACTGTGTTAGTCTTTAAGCTTCAGGGGAAAATGTATTGTTTGCAATTACCTTCTGGAAAATCTGTGGGGGAGCGTTAATTTGACCATCCATTTTCCTGGTAACATCTGAAAGGTCAAAACAGGACACAGTGTTACGAATCACTCTGATTGATTTGAATGAACATCTTTATACAGCACTGACATGTGACCACAAACGATTTTTCCAGTTGTGCAGAACTATGATAAGAACTTTCTACAACACTTTAGTGGCTTTTGCAGTGTTTCATGGAGGGAGTTGCTGGTGTAAATGGATCACAGGGAAAAAAACAAACAGAGCGAGCTGATAAAGAGGGCCAGCCCAGTCCAGGACTGGTATAATCGAATGGTATGGAATACTCTGAACATGTGTAGGAGAAGGAGGAGAGTCTATACGACTATGATGATTGAACTTCCAGGAAACAGATTTTAAAATTGCATCAAAATAGAGAGCTGTTAAGGAGATCCTTCTGTTATATATTCATGTAAAAATGATGAGTGTCACAGTCTATAGGTTGGAGTCATTTTAAGTATACGTTTTTCATTTTCCACACATTGAATTTGGTATAATTAAGATTTGTTAAAGTATGCATAAAACATCGAAAACCTAATTTTCTACAATTTTAACAGTATTTACAATTTCCAACTAACTGTTACCTACAAACACACATATGTGGCATTTAATCATTAACAACACATTAGTCATTTTATTCTACCACCAGAAGTTTTAAATTAACCGCTGTAAGTTTTTGAACAGCGGTAAGAGACCCTAGAGTAAACCCAAGAAAAACATTGGAAGAACATTCAAATTTCTCACAACTAGAACTCAAGATTCTTGCCATGTCCCCAGCAGCTACACATGTCTGTTATATTGGACAATTTCTCAACTCCAGTATTTCACTCACCAGAACGCTTGAATCGATGACCAATGCTCCGCGACCAACCAATGTTGTGAATAAGGGGACTGAACATGTGACACCAGAAGTAATCAGACCCGTCCTGGCTCTCCTCATACACTAGCCTGAGGCGACCACCAATCACTTGCTCCACCAAAGCCACCCGTGTCCGGCACAGATAGTTTTTGTCCACCACCTCTACTCGCATGAGCTTCTTGAAGGGAAATTGTATGTTTTCATGTACCTGCCAATCAAGAACCCACAGTTGAGTCAGCTCTATGACCTACCTAATATCAGACTATAGATCAGCTTCTGCAGCCATGTATCTCACCTTTGAACTGAAGTCAGGTGGCAGTGTTTTAGCTCCAGTGAGACGCTTCACAAGAACAACTTTCCAGTTAGAGTACTTATGTTGTATACCTGGAGGAGACGCAATAAAAAATGTGTAAACATCATCAAAATCAATCATAAAAGCAGAGACACTTGTGGAAGGCTTACTTTTTGGAGGTACAAGAGGTTTGCCGGTAGAAGCGCACCATCCCACTGGGTGCACCTCTGGAGTACAGAGGTTACACCAGAAGTCTTTACTGCTGTCCGCATCAAAGCCTTCATACCTTAGGAGGGCCTTGAACCCTAAATAATCACACAAAATAAAACAAATTAATTTGCAGCACAAAACCTTTTTTCAGTAATTAGATTTTTTTTTTTCAAACAACTGTACTGACTTTTTTTAAGAGAAGAAGAACATGGTTTGATGTACTTTTTTCTACTGAGCTTAAAATTATGACAATGAAATAATGAAAAAGCGTATTTAAACATTATTAAGAAACATGCCTGTGAATGGCAGCAGAAACAGATTTTAATTTTTGTTTGCATTGTAAACAGTGTATAAAATCAGTGGACTTTCTTATTAGGTACATCCAATTAGACCCAAGCAAATACACAAACAACTGCAGTGGTTGCAGAAAGTCAAAAATGTGTTCAGCAATTTGAAAATTATTTCTGCAAATACATAAACCTCCATACTACAACCCTTTCAACCTAATTATGCTTACATTTACATATATTTACATATATAGCTTTGTAACCCATAACATTACTGTAATGCTTTATTCTCTCACTCTACTTTTATTGTTCACAGCTGCTCCTCCGCAGCAAAGTTATCATTCCCTGATACCTCGACTGGTTTTCCATCCCCCTCTCCCTTGTGTTACTAGAACTAGAAGTAAAGTACATCAACCAATTTATAAATGTACTAGTCATAACTACAACACAATATACTTTTACACAACATACTAATAAAGGCATCACCACAACAATAACATATAGAATAACAAAGTTGGTATTTATTCAAATAAATAGTTGAATAAACAAAAAGTTGGCGAAACAAAATACTAAGGGTGACAATTTTGAATAAAGTGCAAACAACCCTGCAAATGTCAAGATTATTAAGTGATCAGAAAAAGTCCAGAACTAAATAATATTAACAAGTCAAATAAAAGTATTCTTAGAGTCTTCGCTGCTTTAAAATTAATAAACGTTTTGAGAATAAATGTAAATCAAAGAAGCACAGTCGGTATAATTATATTAGAACAACACAAATGATGTAAACAAATCCAATAAACTAGTGGAAGGACCTGAGAGCTCAGAGGTCTGGATGACTTTGTTCATGATCAGTTTTAAAAGACAATTTTAATACAAAAAAAAAAAATTAATCACATTAGTGACCAACATTATTTAAAAGTTAGTAATTAAAGCGTTTAACTGTGTGTGTTAGATTTCAATTCACACACACTGAATTCTGCGCTGTCAGCTATTCAACCAATAGACACAGGCTAATGTCAGAAATCAGACAGTAATAATCAATAGAAAATTATTTATATAAATAATTTTTCCTAACAAATCCTCACGGTAGCAACCCTCAGTATCAGTCCACGGACAGGGGAGTTTGTCAGCAGTCGTATGAATAAGTGTTGATGAATAAATGGTTATGGCACCATTAAGCCACACACATTAAGAATAAAAAATAAAAATAACTTAGACCAACGAGACATGACAGGCAAATTACAATTGTTTCATTTATCAGAATTTGACTGAAAATATCCCCCTCAGCCCATGCTCCAGGTAATAAAACCGACACTACATCAACAAGCAGTAATTTCAAATATCAATACTGAACCAAAGCCTCTAAAACTATGTTGCCACCGTTTTTTCCCAATTGACCTGGATCGTCACAGAGAGTTGAAAAATACATTGTAGCATCAGACAATGATATAAAATACTTTAAATTACAAATATGGATTTCTCTTAATGAGCATTTTATATCATCATAAAATATAAAGGCATCTTAAATAAATGTACAAAAGGATCAATGTACCTGCTAGCTTAATGATTTCTGCTATCCAGTAGACTTTCATGGGGTGGTTTGTGTCAGAGTTGAGCACCTCTATCCGCACTCCCACCTCTATCCCATCCCAGCACAATCCCATAGGAGCCTGGAGCAAAAAGGAAGACCAGTTATTAGGTGAAAACATAATTGGTAAGTTCATACTCAAGCTGATAAGGGACTTACATGCTTAAAACAACTGACCGGAGCGCCTAATGTGTTATTGCTACAAATATATTGACCCCAGTCAAAGCTCTCAGCAGGAACCACTGACAGAATAAAAAAACAAATGCAGTTTAGAAAGATATATTGAACATCTTATATTTTACTTATGTAGTGGAAACATACCGGCTTTTGATTTGGCCTGGTTCTGTTGAGTTGCTTGATAGTGAGGATAAGCTGCGAATTTGGCTATAAAAGGTTGTTTCTGTAAGACTTTTGCCTTTTTCGTTGGGGGCTTTCCCTAAAAGATTTAAAACAGATTATCAGACGATGTATTGCAAAAACATGACTACTTCAAAGATAAACATCTACCTGAAGCCGTGCCAGGATGCTTGCTTTTTTGGAATTTGAAGAATAACTTCTTGAACAGGAGACACTACAGAACCGCTTGGTTTTAGAGTAGAATGCATCCCGCACTCCGACCATCCCACACATTTCACAGGTGGCTGCAAAGCACATGTCAAATATTAAAGCATTTAAAGTGTCCACCTTTACCACAACGACAGAGATTATGACACCTCACTCGATCAGGTCAAAAATCAAACTAATGACCAAATACACAAAATTTATTTAGAAAGAAAGGGTGATAAAATGGGTATAAAAGGGTACAGGAGTTCTGTTTTAATATTGGATCTGTTATAAACAAACACAATTGCATTCAGTCTTTTTTCTTTTTTTTTATAAATAAACAATAATATTAAAAAATATATATATAATAATAATTTCCTAACCCATTCCTGCTTTGCCATCAGGATAAGTGTAGACTTGTCCATTGGTCTTGATGATGGGAAGACTTGCAGGGATGGAGGACACAACCTCATCCTCACTTTCTTCTGAGCTGGAGCTGCTGGTGGACTCCTCGCTGCAGCTGTCATAGCCATCATACATCCCGAATGAGTCCCGCCGCTTGCGCTCTGGACGTGAGGTGCGTTCACCCTGAGTAAAAAAGAGAATGCTCAGTCATAAAAAAATTTGACTAAAGCATTATTATATTGTAAGTAAGTAAGTAATTTTTATTTATATAGCGCTTTTCCAGAGAAGGCTCACAAAGCGCTTAAAGAATCAAAACAATATTCAATAAAGTATATACTTTAAAGGTCAAGATAAAACTGATAACACAACAGGAGTTCCAGAAAATCAAGGAAAAGCCTGAACAAATAGAAACAAGTGACGATGAAATTTACAAACGTGTGGATTTTGACAATGTGTTTGAGAAGTTAGCGGTTTAATAATTGACATTCAATATGTGAATTACTTATAAAACTTACAATTGTAGAAGGCAACGTTTCAGAAACGAAAAGCAACTGTAAACATTAGAAATTTGGGAAAACATTATGCAATGTAGTTCAATTAATTTATTTTAAACTAAAAACAAATGTTCTCACTGTAAATTTTAAAAACAACTAAAAACAGATTGTTTTTAAATTAGGACAATAAAATCTATTGGCTTGTTTGGATTAAAATGTGGAGGAAAACAACCGGAAAGCGATTAACATTCCGATAGACATTCTAACATGCACATGTAGTAAATGATTAACCTTTAACAAGGAACGACAAAATTAATCCGTATGTTAGTAAATATAAGAACCAATTGAATCAGCCCGGAACAGTACTAAATTGTTTACTTTTGTCACAGCCTGTCTACTTCCTCTCTGGCGCCGCTGGTGTCATATAGGTGTCGCCTCCATGATCCTTTTAAAAATGTGTGATAAAATAAAATCACTTATGCAACAGAAATTGTGTGGTTTAAGTTTACAAAAAGGTAGAACGGCCTTAATACTAATACACTTCCGTTGCTAGCTAGCGCTAGCACAGCTAGCTAGCGGAAATGTATTTCCCCACTTAGCAACAACACACTGCACAGAGTGAAAAATATTTCAGCACGCCTGTGTGCAAGTATATTTAGCTTGAGAATATTTTAAAATACATCTGTTGCGAGTATGGAGTGTAGGCTATATTAAATGTAGCCGAGGCTAACGATAGCGTAAACAGATAACAACAAAGGAGGAGCGCCACCCGTAGCAAATCTTCTGCAAAGGTTTTAGCATAAACTCACCAAATCCCGTGCGTCTTCCATCAGCCCCTCATATAGAAAGCTTTTGAATAATCTATGTTGCTCGCTTAAAAACAGGACCCTCTGCTGGGGGCGAATCGCTCTGTGAAGTATCAAGGTCTAAATAAATACTACCAAAGCAGGATATCAACAAATTACTCTGGCGCTCGTGCGCATGTGCGAGCGTAACCTACTTTCAAGTGATTGGTGGACGAGGAATGGAGGTCATCGAGCGATGCAGAAACAAAACAGTGCGACTGCAGAGGAAACGCAGGGATCGCTAATGAATGGACGACAGCAGAGATGAATGGAAGAGCCGTGAGCCCCATTGTCAACAGTAACTTAGGTGGAATGAGTTGATCACTGTTTCATCTCATAACTTCGTATAGGTTGCTCAAAAGTTGACTATGAGCGAAGTTGGTGATTTGGAATCATATATGAGACACATATTTGAAGTAAAATAAATATTTTATTATACTGTATATTGTGCAAATCTTCACATAGTATAAGTCAAACTGAATTATATGTCTTTCCCAGAAGACACGATATCCTCATATTAATCTTTATTTGTTAAATGCTACTGCTCCAAAATAGAATTCTTCACTATTTTCAACAGTACTGTGAATAGTATTTTCAAAAGTGCTTTGCATGCAAACTAAGAGAAACAAATAACAATTTGGTCACAAACCAGCTGTATTCTGGCTGAAGTGACTCGTATCACAGTGCTTTTCAGTGACCTTACAGACATTCTGTACTGGAACTCAAACTTTCACATTTTAACAAGGTAAAAAAAAAAAAAAGTACAACGCAACATCAGAAACAAACAATGAGGTTAACAATAAAACATTTGCTGTTCTGCAGTTAGAATACACATTTGGATGGTCAAACACTGGCTTATATTTCAACAAGGTAAGGCTCTTAAACAAGTTTGACGTCTGAATTCAGATCCAATCCTCCCCTTGACTCATTCCGGCTGTTGACATCGCAAACTTAATTGCAGAGTAGAAAGGAAAAAAGTTAGAGTTTTCTCTATTTTAGGTTTAGAAATATTGAAACATTCACACTATACCTTTAGATATGATTTGTCTCAGAGCAGCTCATCCTCAACGACATCGTCCACACTTTCGGATATAGACGCAGCTTCTGCGTATGTACAAGGAAAACCATAATAATTTAGTGTACACTTCACCAATACAATACAAAAGCACAACCCTATACATCTAGAGATATTGTTTTTGTGTGTCACAGCACCTGGTCTTTCATATTTAAAATACATTTTAAAATGGTGGATCATATTGAAGCATAGTGTTTCATATTTTCCCCTGTTTTTCTATCCACATGCTTGAAAAAGGCATGTAATGTAATTTAAAAGCAGCTCACTCCAATTACAGACCTTTTTTTGAGATAACAGTAAAGTAATGTTAATGACAATGTGGTTGTTTTTTACTTCAGTTATCTGTGCAAATGGGATGAGAGTCAAAATAAACAAAGCAAATATGACAGATTGTTCGATTATAATTAAATTGCTCCTGGATGCCACATGATGGCGCTAAAAGCCTTTATAGATGACTGTTTAAGTGTGACACAGGTGCAGTATAATAATAATAATAACTCCTGAATAGTTTGTGCGATTAGAAAATTGGTTTCTATAAAGTGGGAAACTACTGTTTTCTAAATAACAACTTGCATTACAAGTAGTGTACAGGTTTTAGATTGTAGGTTTGTCACACAAACAGAAACCAAAAATACATAATTTGGCACAGTTGATGAAAAATAACAAACCAGCAGGGGCAGTATATGCATTATCACACACATTCAAAGCAAGTACCAGTCAGTCTTCTGCACTCACCTGATAAGCTTATACAGGACATACTGAGTTCTGAAGACGCTCCAATCACATCCTCCTATAGGATTAACAATAACATAGATTAGTAAAAACAAATATAATTTTAACTTTAGTCAAAGCGTTTATCAATTTGATTCCTACGATGACTCACCAGCATTCTCTGCAGGCAGCCTGGATAGTCTCCTTCTGCTCTCCTATCCGCCCCTTCATGGAAGCTGCCGGCATGACCCAGTCTGATGAGCTCTTCACCAATATCAACCTCCTGAACCGCATTCATGTGTTTGGAGAAAGGGAAATTGAGCAATGAAATGAAACCAAATATAAATTATACACTTGAGTCTGACCTCGCCGTCCCTGTTGTCATACAGTTTAACGCTGGGCCAGGAGGAGATATCCGAGTGAGAGTAGCTGCACAGTTTGGCCTGCAAAGGTTTCCAGTTAGCACAGTGTGTCAGTGCTTCGAAGACGTCCAGGGCTTCCTCGGCCCACACCTCTTCTGCAGGACACAGAAGTCTGTCAGGCCGAGGAAAAACATACATCATCTTTCCCTCTAACTGGCGTGTTTACCTCTCGGCCGCACCCCTGCTAAGCTGCACTCAATAGCTTGAAATGGCAAGCTGAGGAAGTCACTCCTGAAAGGTTAATGCAGATGCAAAAGCTGTTAATAGCAGCATGCCACATGTCTGCTGAGGGAAAGAAACTGGACAGTTTACTTGACGGACGGTAACATAAATACGGGGATCCAATTTAATTCTTATCATATTTATGTTATGCTTTATATATATATATATATATATATATATTTTTTTTTGTTTGTTTGTTTGTTTTAATGTTCAATTAACATGCAAACGTTTACAGCCTATGTTCATTATTGTGTTGCAATCAAACTTCCAGCTGCTAGGTGGCAGCAGTCATTATGTCCTCTTCAGCGAAAGGAACATGGAAATTCTGCAAGATCCCGGTGATGACCGAGGACGAGAAGATTCAGTCGACTTTTAAAGCTGATGTTTGGCCATTTTTCGGTTTCGAAACAAAATTAAAGTAGTTAGGACTTTGTCAAGAGTCATGTGGTCTGTAAATTCTGAAACTCCAGAGTTAATTTTTCGAACAATACTACAAATATATCCTTGTTACTAGAGTATCACAATACAGTATTTAGCATATTTTCCACTGCATCGTGCTAGGCTTAATATCAGAACTTTCTAAGGTAAGGTAAGGTAAAAATTGTTTTTTCCAAAAGCCACAGAAAATAAAGCCATTTTTCATAAAAAATAAATCTATATAAAATAAGAACAAGAACAAAGAGAAAATTATACAATCTAAGTCTAAAGATAAAGATAAAGAACATAGATCAAAGAAAAATAAAAAAGACAAAGGATACAAAGACTAACATAGAACAGAACATCCAGATACTTTTACTCCACTCCTGCCCCCAAACTCAGAATAATACAATCTAATAGCCCGAGGAATGAATGAGTCCTTGAGTCTATATGTTTTGCACCTGCGAAGGAGCATTCGTGCCAATACACACCTTTAGCTTCAATACTAAAATACTGTTCAAGACGTTTGGCAACTTCCAAATATAAGTTATAGCCTATATTGAATTGACAGTTTTCCTGTAAAACTGTCAATTTTCCTCACCTCATCCGGCAGAGGCTCTCTCTTGGTAGCTCAGCATTGTCCCCGTAGTCTACGTAGTACAAGTCCACCAGTTCAGACCCTACAGTCCCCAGAACCCTGGCCCGGTTCCACGTGCCATGGTCACTGTAAGGAGCAGCCACAATATCCCCCACGACGAGTGTTTCCACCTGCTGCTCCTTTAGAAAATCGAAAACATTTGATTGATTGTGATGTTAAAACTTTAAATAACGACACTATTTCCAATCAAAGATCCTCACAGTGGAGCCGCTGCTATAGAAGAAACTCATCTCTTTGGTTAGTTTGTCCAGCTGAAGGCTGCGGACCCCCAGGATCTGGATCCAGAAGTGGTTTGGGTTCTCTGAGGCAGACACGTAAACCTCTAGATGTTCATCCGGCTGAAAGCTCAGATCTGGGCTGGGAACTAGAAGGTCAGAACAGAAAAAGAAAGGTTTAGAATGAAAATGGATAACAATCATGTATTTGTAAAACACTAACTTTCAAACTTGGAGATGTCAGAGAGCGACTCTGTGGAGATGCTCTTTCCCTCGTGCCCCTCCGACTCGTCTTCTTTCATCTCGTGCTGCTCTTTACAGTCTGTACCTTGGTTATTAGATAGAAATTCTGAGGTTCCGATAGTCTGGACAGAACCGTTCTTTCCAGCCTGATGTTTGGTTCCGTTGCTGTTCAAGCATAAATGGTTTTCTGAGTCTCTGACATCAGTTCTGAGGTTACCCATGGTCTGCCCGCGTTTCTTCCGCTGAGCGGATGACTGGACTATCTTGGCCCTCACCAGCGAGTCTTCATGAACCTTCTCCAGTACCAGCTCCTGATAACAAGAAGAAAAAGAGATAGATGGCCAGGTCGTCAGAAGAAGCAATAACAACAACCTTCGGCTTTGTAAAGAAAACATGATGAAAAATAATCAATTTGGTGCTTTAGTTGTTTTCGTGTTTTCTTTGGAACAATTTTACGTTGATAAACCATTAACTTATACCCACTCTGGCCTGCTTCACTGCCTGCTTCGTCCCAGTGATGACAACTTTACTGATTCCTTGCTCGTCATTTCGCTTGAGAGAAACATCGGCCCCTGTTGACCTGGTGATCAATTTAATGCTTTCTCCACCACGACCTGTGACACGCAAATACAAAAACTTTTTAAGCAATACTCATCCGTCTGGACAAAAACTGACCCTCTGGCAGGATAAATGTTTGTTGGGCCTAGACCTTCTGTACCATACCTATTATACGTCCGCAGGCGATCTGAGGAACCTCCAAAGTCTCCACCACTGGCTCACAGTCACTGACCAGGTTCTCTAGGATGCAGCGGGCCATCAGGACCTGCTCGTCCGAGCCCTGCAGCTGGAAGCACATGCACGCCTGACCACTGAGCTCTGAGGAATCTGACACCGCCCTGACCTGAGCGCCAGACTTTTGGGTCACCTACAAAAACAAGAGAGTGCATACAATAAGTGGGACAGCTTTAAACAAAACAAATGCAAGTGGATCGATTTCTTTACTGTTTAAAATTATTTATTTAGAAAAACGTAAGTAAAATCATGTTTGTTACTCTCACAACTCTAGGAAAATCATGAGGATGTAACTAGAATTTGAACACTTTATTTTTGGTTTGTTTACAGGGTGAGCACACGAGAAGTATGTGCGTCAGTAACTGACTCCCTCACCCACTACACTACTTCTGTTACATAGACCCGCCAACCTAGAATTCTCTGAGGACCCAGTTGAGAATATGAGAGGCTTATTCATGCTTGTAGGTTGTTTGGACTTATTTAACTGATGTTATATCCTGGTCGCAGTATGAACTGAACCAAAATGTTGTACTCCTACTACTGTTCTCGCTGTGTTGCTTAAATGTTGAACTATTAATACAACTCTGGGGAGTCTATGGACTGAGTGTAACTTCCGGACATGAAAAGGAAGGGTGGTCAAAAAGTAAATGAAAAAGGTCAAACTAAAAAGGTTTAGAAACATAAATATTATTATTATTATTATATTTTTAGTTACAACAAAATCCCAACTTCAAAAGTTAAACTTTCTGTATACCAAAAAACTAAAATTGTGATGAAAAAAATACTTTGTCAAATACAAAAATAAAGTGAATATATCAATAATATTTTTCATAAAACTATATCTTTCATAAAGAAAACACCCACTTGTCGACAAATCAATCATTAATTTAAAAGAAGTGGTGATGGAGAGATACTTGCGCTAATCTTAGACGATGAAAGATGATGAATTATTACCATGTCCAGAAATTTCGCGTGATGCTTGGAAATGTTTCTGCAAGCTTCGTGCGAGATTGTAATCTTGTTTTTTAGTTGATCTGGTTCCTTATCTGTTGAAGATTCCAATAAAACATTAGCCCCAACAGCCAAAAAACGAACAGATTTCTAAACAGACAACTTTGTAGGAGCAGTAACTCACGGCTGTTTGAACTACTCATGTGGCGATAGACAATGTAGCCCATGGCTGCTCCGACAGAAATCCCAGCTGCCAGAGCCACTGCCTTGAACGAGCCTAGGTTGGTGTTCTGACTTTCCTTCAGTGCCTCCATGGTCCGGCGGGCGGCCAGCAGGATGCTCCAGCTGAGCACAATATAAACAACAATTTTTTAATCAAAACATTTCATAACAATGTTGGGGAAAAAACAGCTCAATTCAGGGGCTTTAAAAAGATATTGGATTCCAGTGGGCCGCTTCAGTAAGCTTCTTTAAGATTAGACTAAATCTCAAATAACGCTTCATCCAAAACACTTGGCTATGATTGGTCAGGGCCTTGGGGTGAGTGACAGCCCAAATAACACAAGCACATGTTATCAAACAAAACACACAAGCACCAGCAATGAGTTAACTTTTTGTATGTTGTAAAAGTATACAAATCATAAGTATGTTGGTCTGTTGAAGCACAATTAAGAGTCCTTGAGCATTGAATTAGGAATTTGAATAAGTTTGTTTTTGATGAATGAGTCCAAAAAAACCTATTATAAACACATTTTTGATGGTCTTGGTCGATGTTAAGACACCAATTCCTTATTTCAAGCTTCTTTTTCTTTGCATGTACAGTAGTAGGTTTAGCATTTACTTATGTGTTAAATCTGAATGTGTAGATATTGTACTAAAGTCCTTACAGCTTAAAAACTAGAGTGATACAGAAGGTAACCACTATGCTGCAGCGTCCGTCACTCTTGATTATAGAAATCCACAAAACCGCATAACCACTCATGATTTGACCCTTGCATAGAGAAGTGGTAAAAGGAAATCTAAGACAGAACTATCTAAAACTGGAAAACAGCGGAGAAGAAATGGATAAAATGAAAAGCGTTTGAGGTTTTCTACTTCTTGTTGAATCCGAGGAGCTTGTCAAGCAACCACACACACCTCTTAATGTTGCATTAGGATGATGGAGCGAATGCGTTTTAGCACCACTTGAGGCTCATGATGCTGTAGAACAAAGTGCTTGATGAACAAGAGCATCAAAATGCAGTTATGCATGTAAGTCCACAAGCACCACTAATCTCTGAATCTCAAAACCTTCTGAGCATCTTTATAGAAGATTATTATTCACACGCAGGCATGAAATATCGGGCCGTGAGCGGTCACAAGACCGCATGGACAGGTGGACAGACATGCCATCTCACTGGGGAAGGAGGGCTTTGAGGTTGCAGGCGACAAACTCATGGAATCTGGACACTCCAACGTCCATCTTGGCGGAATGGTGGCAAAAAAAAAAGAGTGGTCCTCTTTATTGTTTACATCTGAGATGATGAGTAGGAAAGGGTTTCAGTAGGAAACAGGGGGGGAAACAATTAAGATATCCATGAACAAATATAACTTTGAAATAATACAATAGAACTTACTGACAAACAAATGCAAATTGAATTACAGTGAAGTATCTTCCAGTAGGGAAAATTTGATTATTTAAACAGTATTTTCTTACTCAGTTTAACTTAAAGAAAGTTATGTGTGCCTTTTGTTGACCTTGCAAAACAAATTCAAAAATTGTTTTGTGAGAACCAATTCAGTTAAGCTCAAATAATAATAATAAATAACACATGATAAGCAGGACATGGAAATATAATAAATATATAAATATATACACTTGATAAAACCACAGCATCCTTGACACATTACCAACAACTCTCACCACGATGTCGTGTTTTAAGTTCATGGTAAGAAGGCGAGGCCGTGGCTATTTTAAAGAATGTTTCATTTTAATTCACTAAAAAACAACATCCGACCGACATGACCGCAAACGCACCTCATCAATGCGAGCTAGTCAAGCTAACGTTAGCCAGTTGTTTCTCTGCACATGCGGAGGACGCAAGTATTTACAGAATAAATAAATACCTGTGTGGAATTGTCTCTGAAATACATTCGTTATTTGCTAGCACACAAATGAAAAATAGATTTAATTGAAGGTAAATGACTGACACTCACAGACCCTCGCTGTCTTTCCAGTCGACCTAGGACACGAGAGACGCGGAGTTTTCCGTCAACAGAACCGGAAGCGGCAGTGTATCAATATTAAAAAGAATCGCATAAAAGACAATTCCGCTAATGAAAACATTTTAACCGGTATTTGTTGTATGATTAATGTCATATGTATTAACTAGTAAAATAGAATTAACAACGAGCGTTGGTTGAAATCAAGTTTCTTAACTGTAATTTGAAGAAGACAGGAAACGCAGTTGCCAATGTTGACTTGACAAAAAAGCGCTATATAAATAAAAAATTACTTACTTACTTACTTATACGTCAGTTCCAATATAAAAAGTTGTTTCAAAAACTGTCTCAATTAATCTACAGTGTTTAAAATGAAAAAATAAAATATAAATTTCATTTTTTCATGTTTTATGAACATTATCTGGGTGTGCTGGTCCTGACATTGTTGCTCAACAGGTGGCGTTTGTTCTTTGTCCACTTCCTGGAACATATCTGCCTCCGACATCTTTTGTTGCACACATCTTGATGACATGCCGATTGAAAACAAACCATGTTCATAAATTCGTTTGATTTTTTTATTACAGCAGTTGTTGAATTTACAATTATATGGGACTGAACTGCTCCACAGTATTCCATGCAAGTGTTTACCTTTAACAAGAACATCATTGTTAGAGACAGCCAGTTAAATGACGAGTAATGCACCAGAATGACTCTCTCGCACAGTCAGGACTCGTTTCCAGATCATATGGTGGAGACAGTAGATGGAGAGGAGGATCCTTTTTCCATGCAATACATGAGGTACAACATTCTTAAGTGTTTGGGCAATTAAGTTCTTATTTCTTGGGAATAAATCACGAGATAGTAACTTCTTATTTACCTCCACTCCTGTATCAGTAAGACTAATACAATCTAGAAACGACCCACTTGAGTTATACATTTTTGATGCTCGTAAACGACAACCTGAGCTGAGTAAGGCAGCAGAATGATATTAAGCACCATCAACAACATCCCTAGAAAGCAGAAAAACTGCAGTGGACACGTGTATACGACTTTTTTTTTTTTTTTTTAAGAGAAAGAGATTCATTCACAGTCCAAAAACCGCTGACTTAAGATTGCCTTTGTTGATTGTATACACAAGCCAAATGTGACGCGTCCATCAGCGCCGTGAGTTCAGCACACAACAGCTCAATAATTATACCACATCCTTCGATGATAAATATAGGTTGAATCCAGAAACCATCTTTACGAATTTAGACAGAGTGAAGGATGTGTGTTCAGGGTAGAAAAGTAATTAAAATCTACACCGAAGGGTGTGAGAACGTTTGTACATACACACAAATGTATCCATTATTTTACCACATTTTAAAAGGAATAATTAAACAACCATGTACCAAAGTAAAACACCAGAATGATCCCTTATAAAACAAAATCTCAGCTCCAAAAAAAAGAGGTTTAAAAAGATCACGTGAAGTCAAATTCGACAACAAAGAGTTAAAAATTCCATGGTTGATGAATTGTAACTTTTAGCTCATGCTAATTTGTTACACAACATTGACACAAAAATGCACGTGAACAATAAAATACACGGAAAAGTTTTTGCTTCATGGATCGCTGTGGAGCTTCCTAGGGATGGCGGTGACCATGCAAGAGTCCGTCACGGATGATGGACACGAGAAATGTGTGAAACACAAACAATCATCATGCCTTTAGAAAACAACCTCAAACCAGAAGATAAATAGTCGCCCCTTTCTTTTGGCTATTTTTCAGTTAAAAATAAAATTCTTTGGAATTGTCTTTTTTTCCCCTGCTCATCAGATTGCTGAGAGTTTGTCAGTTAAATGTCCTGGGAGCATCAACAGAACCGCCATGTTCTAGTTTTTATAGAGTTATGGCACCCGTCCAGGAGCGACCGGTTCCCAGTATTGCCACACATTGGAGTTTCTTTCAAAAAGGAGAGTTCATTCCAAGCTTGGTTTCAAACTGCAGCTTCTGTCTCTTCTGGTATCGAACCCGCACCCTGCAGAGGACATGTCAAAACAGGGAATTAATGAAGAGTTCACATTAGTGTCAACATCAATGCGTTTCGTACCGGATCTCGTGAAGCTTCACCACTTCGTTAACCAGCATCACCACTAGAGTGGAGACTGACACCAGCAGCCAGGCCAGCAGTGGAATGTCCTCCAGGTTGAATATGAAGGAGCCCACCTGGTTGCGCCACAACTGGTAATCTATTGTGGCCTGAACGATCTGACCCAGCAGGCTGCAGGAAGGAGAGTCAGTCACGTCACCAGCCTCGCATAGAAGAGTATTAAAAAACAAGGATGTGGTGACACTCACACGACGACTACAGTGAGACACCACCAGGTGTTGCTGAAGGGACTTTTCCTCCACAGAGGCTGAGAGCGGTGGACGTAGCTGAAGGAGATCACCACTGACAACACAGAGGGTGTTATTCATGAAAACAGAAAATAAAATAAATGTTTAGAGGATCTACCTGTGTGTAAGACCAGGAAAGCAGCCATGACCTTCTGTGTTAACAAAAGACTGTTGGACAGCTCGTTGAACCAGCGGGGGGCGCCGTGCGAGGAGCTGCATTAGACCCATTATTAGTACGTCCATGACTATTTGGGTTGCATTCTTCTCACCTGGCAGTGAGGATGTGAAGGCAGGTGCCAGTCGTGTTGGCGGCCAATGAGAGCTCAGTGCTTTTGAGACAAATCTCCTGCAGCGTGAAGCCAAAGGCCAACAAGTAGGCACACATCGTGAGGCCGAACTTCAGGAGGAAGCAGCCCAGGAAATAGTGCTGCGTCTGCACACAAAGTATATGTTACACAATGATATGTGATACAACACTTTGCCAATGATATGATGCAAAATATGATTAAAGACAGACGCATGGGTGGGAGGGTCACTTCAGACTCAACAGGTAAACTGTCATTTATGAAAACCAAAAATAAGTGGCCTTGAAAGTTAGATTTCATAATTAAAGAGAAGAAAAAAAAGACTTGGAGTAGTAAGTAAGTAATTATTATTTCTGAAGGGCCTTTCGGAGATCAGGAAATAGAAGTATAAAGTTATAATGTGTCCAAATAATACTAATATAATTTATGTGGGGTTCCTTTTAAATGCATTTATTTATAATATTTATAAAAAATAATAATATATTGCAGATTTAAAACATTTCTGGAGAGCAGCTGAAAAAAAACAACCTTATTTTATTATTAGTTTAAAAAAAAACATTGTTGTTGTCTTTACTTTAACAAAATTCCGTGCCCTGGTTTTATCAAATTATCATTCAAGAAACTATATTTCTCGAATATAAACTTTTCATTTTGATCTTCAAAATGTATTGGTTCTGAATGGTACAATGAAGGTTAACGACTCCTCGCAATGGTGTGTTTGTTAGTGTTAATGTTTTAGGTTTTATTAAAACGAAGCTGAAGAGGAAGAACGTACCTTGCGAGGAATAGCAGAGAGGTTCTTCCCTGTGGCGACAGTCATTACTGAACTGTCTGGTGGTTTTCCAAGTAGTGAGACACTGTAAATATGAGAATCATAAAGTTACCACAGAGTCTTATTCAATAATGTTTGTGTGTGTGTGTGTGTGTGTGTGCGCGAGTACCTAAGCAATGGGCAGCTAAAGCAGGACAGCCAGAGTATGTCAGTAGTGTTCATCGGAGGAGGCAGCTGAGCGAGACAGGCGAGGAACTGCAACATCGGGTTTAAATGAACATGAATGTAGTTACAGAACATTTATCTTCATCGTGACTCAAATGTAGCAGTGAGCCGTCTCACCTGGACGATGACCAGACTGAGCTGGCACTGGAGGAGGAACAGGAAGCACTTGCGAATTCCATAGGTGGTGTGTCGCGCCTGGAAGAGATTGAGAAAAGACTGAAACCAAATCTTTAAAAAAAAACAAAAAAAAACAATACAACAACTAAAAATGTAAATGGCAGATAAGTTTAGTTACAGACAGGGACACAAGAAAGGAGAGCCTTTCACTTAATGGATGGATGGATGGGTTTCTTGGTTTGAGGTCAGCTTGTTGCACTTTAGTTAAACATTGTCTAGGAAGGTGCAACGATGTTGAGCACAGTCTGCGTTTTAACAATGAAATCTGCATCATGGTTTTAAGAGTGAAAAAGGCGAAAACTTGACTGACAGACCTGCTCGATGAGCTTGACCATGCTGACACTCTCCCCTTGGTGGAAGGTGACAGAGCTGCCGAGGCTGTTAAGCTGGCCAGACAGTCTCAATGGAGTTAGACCTTCAACTTCTCCATTAAATCCTCCACCTGTAGCGTAACCAAAAGTCTCCCACGAACACTGAGATGGGTACAGAGGGTCCAGGGCGATACTGTGGAACAAAAAAAAGAAGGAATTTACTCAACATTGAATTAGATAATATTCACATTGTAATCATCAGATGAATGTTTTATTCAAGTACCTACCTCAGGTCACTCTGCAGAAAGAGGCGACCGTTTCTGAAGTTAGCAGAACTTCCTAGACAGCAGGTGACCTCCCGATTCTCCTGCATTATCTTCATCATTTCACACATTGCTGTTGAACAAAAGTAGTCAATACTAGCGCAGCAGAAAACACTATTGTTAGAGCATTATTATATAAAGTGATAACTTTCAAAACTACATAATAAACATTTCAACAACGTTATCTTGACGAATCTGTGTGAGAACATCAGGCTTCTAGTGGAAATTCCATTTCTAAAAATGCATAACAAACTCACTGTCAGGTGTGCAGTCGGTAAAAAGAGGCACCAATAGAGGCACGTTGTCGATGTTCTTCAAATGGGGTCGTACTTGATGAATTCCTCTCGGAAGTTTAGCCTAACCAAAAAAAAAAGATAACCATTAAGCCATTAAGTTTCAATGTTCTTAATTAAACATTTTTATAGTCCAAACATATCCAGTCACATATGGTTGCCCTACAACAGGAAGGTCTGGTACAGAGAACTGCTGGGGCAGTGGGACCATGACCAATTATTTTGCCATCAACACATATTTTTGCTTTAAGCCAGTTGCATAATAAATTATTCATAGGTTTGTTTTCTGTGCGCTCAACTGCAGGACTGAACATGTCTTTCACTTTCATACTACCAGACACACAGCCCTAATGAGATGTAAATGTAATTCATGGTCAGCTATTTTAGTCAAAAGTTGGCCACATATTCAGAAACATTTACAGGAGCTTATATTCAGCAGCCATTTAAAAAACAATCATCTGTTGCTCTGTCTGTTATTACATGGTTCCATGTCAGACAATTTCTTGCTTAGTGTGCACTGAATGGTAAATGCTAGTGCTAGAAAAGATTTGAACTGTTGAGCCAGACTAAAGTAATGTTGCGTATAACATACCCTATTAAAGTCTTCCAGAAAACTGGGCACATCACTGTCTGTGGGTTGAAAACTAGCATGGTCAGAGTGAGCTTCTTCTTCTGGCAGCAGTGGACCTTCTGCCTCGTCCCGACAATCTATGAGATTCCAGTCAAGCAGAAGTGAGCAAAATAATAATAATGATGTATTAATTTAAAAACTCAAAATGCAAAAGTAGTTCAACAGCATTTTTTTTAATCAAATATTTTTTTCTTTCCGTTTAATGTTTAGCTAGTTTAATATGATGGGGATAAAGAGTGTTAATTGAAAATCAGTTGTAAAAAAAGATAATTTCTTGATTCATAGTTTCTCGTAAATAAAACAGTTTATCTGTAAGCAGATCAAAGTTGGTCATTCATAACTAAAAGTCATCATTTCTCTTGCATATGTGTAATTGCAACTAAAAAGAGAACAAAATAATATTTGGATATATGTTTTAGGCTAGTACT
This sequence comes from Callionymus lyra, assembly GCF_982586985.1. NCBI lineage: Eukaryota > Metazoa > Chordata > Actinopteri > Syngnathiformes > Callionymidae > Callionymus > Callionymus lyra. The sequence goes on along the minus strand of NC_141823.1, from coordinate 29,567,699 downwards.
TAAACTACTAAATTACTCGATAGCTGGATGTGCAAAAGGTACTGTACCATGGTGGAGGTCTTCATGGAAGTTGTGACTTGGGCTTGATGGAACGCCGTCACAAGGACTGTCTCCATTAGGGGTCAGAGAGATGTGACAGTTCCAGCCTGTCTCTAAACCCATCTTCTCTGCAAAAACCTGCATAATTCCATGTTTGCTTTATTGACTGTGGCATGAAAGAAATGAATGGGAATTGTAGTGAAAAAGAGTTTTTGCTCACCTTGCTGCGGAGTTCATCTTCCATTGAGAAGTAAACAAAGCGGATGCAGGCAGTGACCAGGGCATCGATGAGTCTGACAGTGTCCAACCTGGCCTGGAACTGTGACGACACCATACCCATGAAGATTTGACCGCTAAGAGCCTGCACACAGTCGTCCCTTTCCACACCCTCACCAATACCCTCTGCACAGACAACAAGATACATTAGATTGTGAAGGCTTGGGTGTGACTTTCTGTCTCATCTGTACCATCTGAGCTCCAGCTGTTCCTGCAGGTGTGGTGTTTGATGGGGGTAGTGGAGGGCAGATCCAGCCCAGAGAAGAGGCACGGGCCAGGGGCAAGCTCAACACACTTTCCATTCAACTGACCAGACAGAGAAACCTGCATGGGTTTGTAAGCAAAAGCAGAGCAGTAGCCTGAAAGGCAGGCACGCTGGTAGAAGTCCAAAACCTTCTTTCTGTAACAAAAAAAAACGAGAAACATGAATTTCATGTTAAAGCATGCAAAGCAGGAATCTTTCTGAGGCAAGTTCACCTGTCGGAGCCTGAGAGGGGGTAGATATCACTTCCATCCCAAAAGTCAGTACAAGCTTCCAGAATCAGATCGGCTGAGCCATGTGACAGCATCTGAACATTGTCTATGTCAAAGTTAGGCAAGGAGAAATGGAAAACGGTGGTTAGAGTTGAGACACTAAAACAATTCATAACAAAGAATCTATGTAAACTTACTGGAGGATGAGTCCCGGACGAACAAATTGATGAGGTGAGAGATTGGCGGTTGACCTCTGGCGAAGTAGTGGGGGCGACGAGAACTCTGCTCTTTATTCTTCTCTCCTGTCGGCAGCTGGTAAAGAGCTAAGTGGTTCTCCTGTTTGAAGAGTTCTCTGGCACCAGGAGTGAAGCCTGACACATGTTAAAACAGTGCTCAACAAAAGTAGTCTAAACTGGAACACATCATTTGGTGCATCATCTCACCGATGAGCCTGGAGAGCTCACAGAGCCCCCAGGGAACGTAGACCGGCAGCACCGTACCATGACTCTCCTGCAGTGCCAGGTTTGATAGGTGGTCAGAGAATCGACAGAGCTGCTTGGTGACGCTGGCGTTACAGAGGTTCAACATAATGTTCAGGCCTAGTGGTTTAAGCGAGGGGAGGTGACACTGCCAGGAAAGGTCGTCGAATTGGATGCTGGCTGGGTTCTGCTGGTCCTGTGAGAGACTAAGCATCTCTAGGTGGTAGTCACAGACATAATCATCTGCTTCTGCATCAGGGCAACCCACTGCAAATTCCTAGGGAAAAATTAAGAAAGAAAATGTGATTAGTATTAGCAATTAGCATTCATAAAAAGACAACGACAGAGTTGTGGCTTCATTGCTTGCCTGGATCTGATCATCCTCGCCTCCCTCCGTGTCGTGGCTGAAGCTAACGTTGGATCCAGAGTGGTGTTTGGTACGAGTATTGGTAGGTTGACCGGGACGTCGTAGTCGTACAGTATCAGTAGAGTGCGCCGTTTCGTAGGACGCCTCACTGGGCTCAGGAGCTTCTCCCTGACGTGCAGAAGACTCCACTGGCAGGCATAGCAGTGCTTCTCCTTCCTCAGGCTGTTAAACCAAAAGGTTTCAAATGCGACAATTATCAGCAATTGAGTTCGACCCAAATCACTTCCTTAACTTAGATAACACGTTTTCTAAGCCCTAACATCCCCGAGATTAGAGTGCGGCCAGAGTAACACAGTATTTGGTGTGATTTAAACGGATTTTAAAGATGTAATAAATAGCTAGTATTTGGTAAATAGATATTTTTTAACCTGCATTCCACTAGAATGAGCTTCTTGTCACTAAGGTTGTACAAAAGGTTTCATCAAAAATATCAAAACAATCCAAGTAACTATTCAAGTAAATATCTTAACAATGAAACAGGTAAACATAAAAAAAACACAAATTAAATCTTATATCAGAGCAAAACTTAATTCACAACGCAAAATAGAATAACAAAATCTAAGATCTTCTAATATACATGCAACATAACTCTCTAGCTTGAAGTGATTATTTTGTTTAAAAAAGAAAAAAAAAACTTTAAGACAAATAAATGAAATGCCACTTTAAACAATTGTATGAGGTCCATCAACACTTTAGCTCTTGAGGGATGTGTAGTCCATGTGCACTGAGCACATTATTAATGACATGCAAGAGTGAGACTTCTCAGTCAAGAACTGAGAAGGGGAAAAGGAATTAAGATTTCTTAACAACACAAGTTAGAAATTCTGAGCTGGTTCCAAACACTTACAACGCCTAATGCCGATATATTGTAAATTCCTAGTTGTGTGCCAACAAGGAAACCTTCACATTCTTCAGTGAATATGGATCATATTAACATAACAGGTCAGTCACTTGTATAACTGGCTGTTTAGAGACCGTCCTATCACTGTGATAAAGAGTTACAGTATCTTTAGCAGAGCAGCTTTTACAGTATGTTGGTTCACATAAGTAAGTCATTTAGTAAGTCATTTTTATTTGTATAGCGCTTTTCCAGACCAGGGTCACAAAGCGCTTAAACAATCAAAACAATATTCAATAAAGTATACATTTTAAAGATCAAGATAAAACTGATAACACAACAGGAGTTCCAGAAAATCAAGGAAAAGCCTGAACAAATAGAAAGATGGGTACATTTTCAAACACGCACCTCTTCTTTGTCATCATCAATTTCTAATCTTGAGTAGGAGTCAACAGAGAGGTCATCCTGCAGATCGTCCTGGCTGTTGTGTGGCGGCTCAACTCTTCCACTGAAGAACAGAACAGTTTCTGGACTAGGGTTTGCCCATGACAGAACCCCCTGCTTGTCCACACAACATAGCACCTGCAAATAGACACAAGTGAGGCAACTATTCATTTACAACCTTAAAATACAAGTTCTACCTTAAAATAGATTGGTGGGCCTAATTTAGTATTTTGTATAGGTCTATTAGCAATACTAGGCAACAAAAATGGACCGAAATATATTAGAAAATACATTATATATACTATTATAATTATTATTTAGGGAAAATTAGTGATGCAATTGAAGAAAAACAGTGTTTTTGCAGAATGATGAATTTCAATTGTGCATATTAACAAAATAAATAATACATTTACTGAAGAAAGCCTTAATATAGGTATACAAGTTAGACACGTGCATTTCTTTTTTTTATTTTAGTAAATCCTGATCATAGCACATCGATTAATTTTTTTTCTGATATTCATTTTAATCCAGTAAAAATGTATATTTGTGCACAACCTCAAAGTTAAACACTGATTTTTTTTATTTATTTAATTAAGTAGCAGCTTTTATTTATAGTAATGAACATCACATTTGAAACTATTGCTTAACAAGCATTTGCCATAAAAACAAAAAAACCTTTACACTTGGACACAGTCTTTATGAGGTACTCACAGTGACTGATCCAAGAGTGTGTAGAAGGCTGGATGTGTAGCAGAGGGTCTGAGATTCTCCCTTTAACACACACACAAAGTGCCTCCACACACAGCGCAGCATCTCCTGCACACAAGCAAGTTATTCATCAGTTACTTTCACGTCAGATAACATATCTTTAGCCTTTATTCGATCTAAAGACTATAAAACTGGATTCTATTCAAGTGAATACAAGCAGCTCTAAAACCATTTGAGTGACGTAAAGCTTAGAGGCAGGAAAGGCAGTGAACAAAAGTAAAGACTTATGTGAGCCGCAGTGCGTCATCAGCAATCACATCATTCATGCACATCAGGAATATCAGCAACGTATGAGCAGAAACTTGCTTCAGTGAAAGCTCCATAATGATTCAGTGAACTCCTTTCCATCTGCCCTCGCAGTGGCGACATGGTTTCACAGCAGAGGACAGAGGGAGAGGAACAAGTGAAAATTGACTTTCAGTCATGCAGTGCAGATATGCAAAGGAGAGGTTTTTGCTGAAGATAAATCAGAGAGTCGACTTCGATGAATCTTGGAAAAGGAAAATAATCTGTAAATTTCCTTTCATGAGTTACATTAAAGTCAACTGGGTTTGGTTCATGAGTCGTCAGCATTAATGTGTCAAAGATCAAACTGATTTCACCAAATGTGACAAAAATTACACCCAGAAGTGGATTATATCCTATACATGCCGACTGCTCATCCCAAATCAAAAACCATATCTCAGAATAAATACAATTAAAGCAAAATGAGAAACACACATAGTTGTCCATGAAATAAAGTGGCAAATCAGGACATTCATAACCTCCACCATCAGTTACCAATATGATAGAGAAGGCTAAAATGTGGGAGTTGATCGGATAAAACGACAACCATGTGATTGTGGCTGTGATTGATTGAGAGCTCTGCAAACTAAAAGTCATTGAGCAAGTTCGGCCTTCAAGGTCACATTGGAAGTCAAGCGAGTGGAGAGAAAGGAAAGGAGGGAGAAGGGACAATACAACAAGACATTATACCTGCGTGGAAACCACTTCGGTGTAGCTGCTTAGAGTGTCCTCAGAGAACTTAGCAAGCTGGGACAAGAGAAGAGGCTAGTTAAAACCCTGATGGACGCGGCACTTACGCTTGCTCTCCACATGGATGCGTCTTTACAATGTGGTTGGATTACTGAGGCCGAGGTTGGTAATACGTTTATCATTTCCATCAGCAAAAATGATTTGAGCCTTTAGTACATTTGGATTTGTTTGGTGCCAGTAAGCGACAATCTAGTAAGACCGAGTTACTGGTTATGCAAGTTCCAGCAACGGCTATCTATATCGGGTTTTTTTGTTGAACAGGAAGTCATTGGTCAAATGAGACAATTTAAATTACTTAATCATAGATCTACTAATTTCCAATTTTCTTTCAATTATTTTTTTTTTACAATTAGTCTCATGATTTTGATAACCCCAAACTTTCTAAAGTATCCAAGACGATCCTATTCCACCCAAACCAATAATATTACGGTTGGTTAAAAACAGTTGAAAACAAGAAACATTAGTAGATTTAGTTTTCCTTCATCTCCTAGACACAACAGAGAGTTAGTAAATTCATACAATTTCAGGATTGGACATGTTATTACCAAGCCAGCTGGTGATGCGCGGCTGAACTCAGCCAGGACTCTGGCTTCTCCAAAGGCATTCACAAGGACCCACATGACGGGGAAGAGCAAGGGTAAGATGGGTAGAACTCCCATCAGCTGCAAACAGGTCAATAATTTATTCAGTCGATTCCTGTTTTATTTGAGATATTGTGTTTTCTGGTATTGCTTTGGGAAATGTATGCTTAGACTACTGTTAATGTATTCATCATTTTAAAATAAAACTAACATTTAAGGGTTGACAAGTTTTATTGAAAAGCAGAAAAGGGTTTTACCTGAATCTGAAAGAAGTTGTAGCAGGGAGGTGTGAGGCTAGGAGCGTCACAGAAATACCGGATTGTGTTGACAAGGAAAAACACCACCTTTAAAAAAAATGACAATAGAAAATGATACGATTCAACTAAAATAACTTTCTTGCACTACAACAAATATTGATGTTCAAGTACCTTTGAATTGTTAAAATCAAACATTAAACAATTCCTTGGCTTACCAGAACCACGGGACAGGCGAGCTTGGTGATCACTGACTGCACTGTGAACCTCTCATTGTCAAGAACGGTGATTGGACGTGAATGAGCCACCTCCAAACTATTCCTGTTGACGAAAGACAACTAATAAATACACTTGAAAAGACAAACTTACATTTCTTTTAATGACTTATTAAGGTACTTACCTCACCATGTCCAGTATAGGGGTACGTACAACCCTGAATAGTCGATGTTGCTGGGGACTCTCAGGTCCTCTTTTCTCATTAACTCGAGGGGAGGGGGTTGGGGAGAAAGGTGGAAATAAATCTCCTGGCTCCAAAACAATGTGTTCATCATCCTAAAAGTGGAAAGAAAATGCAATCAATCCAAAACACCACCAATAACACGTCACCAGTTACACAAGGGGATATGCATCACTTTTGATTATTAAAGTGGATTCTATGAATATTCATGTTCTGCAAACTTGGATTATCAGTTCTTTGAATTTTTTTTTTTGAAAATCTCCACTTCATATAACCCGTTTCATTTAACACAGGCATGGGATGATTAAAATCCCATGTGAATGGACAACAGTTATACAACTGTAGTCCTGGGTTGTTTACTCTGAGCTCATTTGCAGACTCTTCCCTGGTGTAAAAAGATGGCCGCCTATGATGCAATACAAGCTTTAGATGAGCATGATTCAACAGCTGTGATCAACGATTAGATGTTAAAAATAGACTGTAAACATATTCTAAAAGTATATTTAAAAAAAAATCAATTTCATTGACTCACAACCAGTTTTCACAGTAGCAGTACCGAATCACCATATCTGTTTAATAATGCATTCAGAATTGTATTGTGAAATAGATAAATAAAACTTAGGTAGATAAAGAAAAATGAGGCTTATAATAATGAGGCAGAAAGGTTGCACATTTGGCAACAAGAGCAAAATAGCAGAAAAATGTTGTGAAATTGCCGTCCCTCAATGACAGTAGTTCAGCGTAAATGAAACTAAAAAAACATTAAGACTTTGAAAAATATGTCATGACAAAAAAACGAAACTAGTGACACATCAATATATATCCACCGGGCAGACTGAGAGCAAAGATGTAAAATAACACACCTTGATCCCTCTGAGTGATGCAAAGGTCTCCTGACCAGGTCTAAGAGCGATGATGTCTCCTTCCACCAGCAGACTAATAGGAAGATTTACCAGCTGTGAATCACGATATGTCCAATGAAGTGACCACGAGGGGGACGAAGGAGTGTACAGGTCTGGGTAAAGAGATGATGACCAACGTGCTTCACCCACTGATCCAGCTAAATAATCTATAAGGTGGAGAAAAAGAAAATAATTTGTAGCTCAGTCATCCAAATATAGGCTAATTGATGTCAAATAATACAGTTTAACATTAATTAAACAAGTGCAAATTTAGAATAGTGCTCACCACTGAGCTGATTGATGATGCATTTAAGACGCCGGACCATCTCACTCCTCTTGAGCCTCTCCTGACGTCCCACAAGCAGCAGGTTGAGCAGAAAGAGAAGGAGTAGGGCTGTGGCGTTCACCAGCTCAATGCCAGAGCTAAAAAAGAGAACGATTCAGCCACTTTTAAATGCTAACTTTAACTTGAACTAAACTTAATTTAAAAATGCACTGCAAATAAGTCGGCACATCATTTGATCGTTCACACGTTCTTTGATGGCATGAGACAAGCTTTTTAAATGTAAATATGGCCCACAATAAAACCAATGAAATATATTTTTACCTTCCCTCAGGCTGGCTGCCATGGCAGCAGAAGAGCCCCAGTACCACCAGTAAGGTGAAAGCTGCACCAGGCCAGTGCAAACAGGAGTGGCGGTTGCCATGGAAAAGGAAGCTAGTAGCCCATTGTTCCTTTAAACACATGACAAGTATTAAAAAATGATAGTAAGATATGCATGTTCAGTAAAGGGCTTGCTTTGTTTTTTATGTATACCTGAACAGAGACCCGGCGGCCTGCAGTCCTCTGGTGTTGCTCCAGAAGACTGTTAAGCTGGTTCCGGAGCTTCCCGAGGGCCTGGCCCGTTGACAGGCCCAGGACCCCAGCATCTTCCTCCTGCGACACCAGAAACACAATCAAACAAGGTGTCAATCAATTCAAAACACTGGCAGAAGCCAACGCAAACACCTAATGCTTGCAATACGAATAAAAAAAATCCAAATCCAGGTTTTACAGTAAACAGCAGAATATTAAAGATGAACTAACTCATGCATAGTGGCAAAAAATATTTGGCAATAAATGGCACAAGAATTCTTATCGATACATGCACTAGTCTTTAACACACAAGATGGATGGGTTTGACTAAATTATTAGATTAATGTACAGACATGTTTTTTTGGTATTCTGAAAGTTGTTATGCATCTTTTATCAGAATAATGCCTTATTAGAATATAAAGAAAGAACAATTGAGATAAAATGTGAAATGAACAAAGGCTTGCACCTTCACTTTCCTCAGGCTCTTATTTCCAGTGATTCATTTTTAATGCAGAACCATGCTGCAGACAGCACAATTTGATCCGAGCACGCTTCAATGACCATGATCTAGTTGAAATAATGAGCTAAAATAAGTCACCCATCATCTCTTCATGTTACATAAGGCTACATTGTACGTCACACAAAACGATGACAGGAAACAGTGATCTCTAATGGGAAAGCAACCTTTTCCCACACTCCCCTTCACTGTGAGTGTGCGTCTCTAAACACACACGACTGATGGGTAAGCTCTCCATCCTACACGTCAGAGCCAAAAATATCTACTCGTTTTCCCCTGAGTATCAAAGCTTGGGGGGGATGTAGCGCTGTAGTGGAAATGATCGAAGGAAACATCCACTAATCACAACAAAACAATATTACTACCAAATAACTGTATTTACATAGGTTTTTGCATTTATTTTGCCCTTATAATTTCCCATCTTCAAGATTTGCTAACCAGTGCATGTTTGCCAATAAAGCAGTTAAACTCCACCAACCCAAAGAGATTACATATCTCTTTAAGACAGAGGGCAGCTGTGTGTAAGAGTAAGTGATTATGTAAGACAACATGGCACTCAGGTGCTGACATACAGCAGCACACGTACACAAGAATCTTCTGTTGAGTTTGTTGAGCGACCAGGAAGTTTCTCCTCCGTTCCATGAACGTGATTTTGTGTCTGCTTGGAGAAAACCCTTCCTCTACATCTACAGAAGAATCTCTGATATCGCACACGGAGGCGAGTGTGGGAGTTTATGCAAGAATATGACAATGAATCACTACTGTAGGGTTTTGAACAAAGATGTAATGTTCATTTCACTGGCAAATCTATTTTTTGGCCAATAGAAAACATAAATTAAATCAGATTCAATACATTTTTAGATAAATATTTTTTGTTTACAAAATTATTTTATGGACACATATCTACACTTCTTGTTATATGGTTATTATGACTATAATCTGAAGTAGAAATAACTATTTGCTAACTATAACATTACAAGAATGCATTTGACTGACTTATATTCACCGAGTTTAACAGCCTTGCGTATAAACAAGAACCCCCCTAGGGTGGTATTGTTTTGTAGATCCCACTACAAACAAAAACTCACCTGCTTCTTATCCTTCGGCTCCATGGCAACTACAATCACTCTGCATGCTCTGCTCCTCAACCAGCCAATGCCACTTGGCAGAGCTCAGTCAGTTCAGGACCACACAAGCCAAACGAGGTCCCAGCACCCGCAAGGGTCCGGGGTCGACCACTGCCCAGCCGGGGGTCAATGCAAAGGCTGCAGTGTAGTCGGAGGAAGATGGAGAAAGCAGGCGGGTGCAGCCTTGGTCCCCCACCTGGCAACACCTCCTGCTCCACCTTCTCTGCCAGTGTGACAGCAGACAACAGCAGCGGAGCTGAAGCCTCTGGATTATTCTTACTTTTAATTTCAAGGTTTATAAGCAGGTCAGATGCCACGTCGGGATCCTCGTCATCCTGCAGACTTCTGGGGATAAAAGCATATTACATGAACTACTTAATAAGCACTCTTGGATGAGTGACAACTTTAATGGCCTGCAAAGTGATATTCAAATTTGGATCACATGTATTTAATACTTTTTAATTACCATGGTGCCATCTTAACACCAGACGGTCTTGGGCTGCTAATGCTTACAATCATAAGAAAAGCAGTGCAAGAAATGAAAAAGCCATTTTAAGATAACTAAGAATATGGTGCATTTGTAAGACTTTGTTTTTGCTTTTCCCTGTGGTGTAAAAAAGCAGAAAATAAATTTTCTCCAAGGGAGAATCAGACAGAAAGCCTTTTTTAAAGATGCCATTTTTGATTCTACACTACCCAGGAGGGGAAGAGCTTAAAGGTTTCTTCAAGGTGATAAATGTCACTGCAATCCTACATTTTGCAAAGCCACACCTATGTTGAACCATTAATAGAAACCACAATAGAACGTTTTTTCTTGAATGAAAAGTTACGTTATTTATAGTGTTCGAAAACAAAAATAGAAAATGATAATAATTTAAAGGAGTTTTTTTATAAAGTCAACTGGCCATAAAACAAAACATTGGCGAGTTATGTATTGACTATTGGAGACCATTACGATAACTTTGAAATAAAAAATGACAATATTCTCAGAATGCGATTTTAGATGAAACATGGTTGAAAGCTATTTTAAAAGGCGTTTATTATGTATTAATGTACTCAAGGGTACCTGGTGAAAGCAGGGGGGGTAAAAAAAAAGGGTGTGCAGTTATTCTTTGACATGGTGTGAGTGTTCAAGCTAATGGTTCCACTTGTTTGCATAACAGTTCTCCTGAAAAGCAACAACCCTTAACCCTTTTGATTCTACGGACACCAGATCTGACAACATAAGCACCTTCATACGGCACAAAAACCCACTGAACCCCAGAGTCAGCAGTCTCCATTGGCAGAGGGGTCACAACGCTTTTAGCCAAACAGAGGAGAGACGGGCAGGGCTGTGAGCTCGTAAGCAAAATTTCCAATGATCTAAACATTTGGTAAACATTTAAGCCACTTTAAAGTTAATCTTTATACAATGTCCCTGCATTGTTGACAATTGTACAATAAGATTGAATAGATTTTAATCACCCTGGTATTGGCTCTAAATAAAAGTATTTGACAAATAAATTAAAATAAAACTAAAATATGGAACTTGTGCAAGAGACTAAACAAAAGATAGTCATTTGGATTAAGGAACTGGAACATCGAGAACAATAGCTCGCTACACTGTTGCAGAATAAATTGCTACACCAACATATAAATTGCTACACCAACATATGATAATCTTTTCTGTCAGAAAGGTATTGCTTTGCTCAAAAAAACTACAGGAATGTGTTTTACTTTGAGATATGGACCAGGACCACTTTAACTCCTTCAGGTAGTTGAGAAAATTCTTACTGGGTCCGTTCCCTTTGCAGGTTCTAAAGGGAGATCGAACAGGGTGGTAATCTAGAATAAGAAAATTAATACTCTTGTTGAGATACATTTGAAGGTTTTTACTAAAATGACCTCCCAAAAAGAAGGTACAGAAACGTCTACTAAACACATAAATAAAAATCATCATAAACAGGTTTGAATTGGAAAAACATCCACATCAAAAAGTTAAATGGCAACTTAGACTGAAGTGTTATTATTGTGAAATATAAACAGGACCTCATAGATTTTGTCGAAGTTTATACAAAAATACCTAAAACCAAATCATCTGAAATGTAAATGGTGTTTCCTGGAACAGGTAGGGGTTGGTCGAGATGTACATGACGTCTACAACCAAACAGGTATAAACATTAAGTATATGTATGCATTCTTAAAATTACAAACAGTTAACTAATGTTCTTAGCATATAACTATAGACTGAATAAATACTAAGAATATAGTTATCGACGTGATACACGATCTTATTCTTTAGATATGTGTTACTATGGCACAATTTTAAACTTAACAGCTAAAACTATGTCAAGAAAACAAACTTTGAATATTAGTGTGATGATCGTTTGTTTATACAATATTGAAATAATGTGATAAGGTGAACGTTCACGCTGTATTGACACATAACATATACTAAATACTGTCATTAAAAGTAGTATAAATAAACCAACCATGACAAGCCAACAGAAGTCAAGATTGTTGAATATATTGACGAACATTAATAATAACATTACAATAAAACAAGATAATACGTCAGCAACACTTCAAGTTGAGTCCATGACAGTCACTAGCTAACCTGTCCTTTCTAATGCTAACAGCAGCGAGCTACAGTCGCACGTTGCATTAGTAGGACCACAAAGAGCGATTTTAGATAAACGGTTACATTCTTACGTTTTCTCCGACGGTCACGTTGTCGATAAGTCCCGTTTAAAAAAGGTGTTTATCCTCGTAGGTGGACTTGAGGCTTGGGAGCCTCTACTGTTGAGCAGCAGCCATGTTGAGCGGCGTTCTGCCTAGTAGGACGGATAGTGCGCTGTGATTGGTCAGAGTAAAGGTAATCTCTGCGCTGATTGGATGAGAGGAAAGTGGGCGAGGACAGATTTATCACGGGTTCACTTCGGTTTTCAGGGATTTTGAGGCCAAGATCAAAACCATCTAATATGTCATCTTATTCTAGTTGACACACTTTAAGATCAGTTATGTTAAACAGCACCAACATTACATCAGGCATAATGTGCGTGTTGTGGGTTCAAAGACACACTTTAAAAAGATTCACATATCTATAAATGTGATTTGTATAACTTGTTACTTCTTATTCCTGAACTTTACTTCCTGGAGTGAACTTCCAGCCAACTAAAGTCCATAACTCACTGAGTGAACTATGGCTCCATTTTAATCTCTAATAACTGCTGAAGTACAAATACAGACACGCCCGTCAAGTACCTTGGCAGCCTGCTTACAAATAGCAAAATAGGAACTATTAACAAAGATGCAACAAAGTAGATTAAACTTGTAAAAAAACTTTTCAAAAACACCTTTTAAATACAAGGTCAAACTATTTCTACAATTTAAAGTTACAAAAATAAACTTTTTGTCCTAGAGTAAGGTCAAATATGTGTTAACAGTTTGGTCTTGACAATAAATAAACTGCAGTTCTCATTAATAAACTTGCATAATGATGAGAAGAAATTGTCTCTAGTCTATTGAAAGCCATTCTGAAAAGCTCACCGCTGAATTACTGCATGTTCATGAAGTTTTGGTTAAATCTTTAACAATGCTCATCTTTAAAACGACCACACTAAACAATTTTTAACTGAAGCTGGTGCATGAATGAATGTAAACTTCCTGTGAGTTCATTCAGCTCCGTTTTAACTGCGCCCCCCTTTGTCTGTTAAATTATAAACTCATTTTCCACTGCATCCTTGGAGAAAATCTGGAAGTTAATTTTCTTTTGGAGAGTTCCTCCTAAGAGTGGACTATGTCTTTCTTTGTACATTAATATATGACATAAATGTTTGCTAGAAATCAAACAATGGCTGAGTGAAACACTGGACAAAACTGAAACTGGTTATTTATTGCTCCTGATGATAAGGTTCCAGGGTTGAGTCAGTACTTGGGTGACTTAGGTCAGTCTGTCAAACTGAGCCTGAGAAACCTGGGTGTTGTATTTGATAAAGACATGTCTCTGGTTCAACACTGCAGAAAACTGACCAAAAACTGTTTCCTTCAACTGAGAAAAATCTCTGAACTTAGGAAAATGTTGTCTGAACATGATCTGGAGCTTGTAATCCATGCATTTGTGTCTTCTCGTCTGGACTATTGCAACAGTTTATTTTCATGTCTTAACAAGAAGGATCTGTCTCGCCTGCAGTTGATTCAGAACTCTGCAGCGAGAATTTTGACCCACTCTAGTAGAAGAACTCACATTTCTCTCTCTTCACCACCAGTTTCTTTCAGGATCAACTTTAAAATTCTGGTTCTTACTTTCAGAGCTATTCATGGTCAGGCTCCTCCTTACATCACTGATCTGATCCAGCCTTACACCCCAGCTCGGGCTCTGAGGTCTGTGGATCAGAATCTACTGATGGTTCCTCGCACACGGTTCAGGACCAGAGGAGAGAAATCCTTCCAGACTGTTGCTCCTAAGCTTTGGAACGATCTTCCTCACTCTTTGCACTTAATGGAGTCTACTGACTCCTTCAAGAAACATCTTAAGACGTTTTTATTTGTTCAGGCTTTTCTTTGATTTTCTGGAACTCCTGTTGTGTTATCAGTTTTATCTTGACCTTTAAAGTATATACTTTATTGAACATTGTTTTGATTGTTAAAGCGCTTTGTGACCCTGGTCTGGAAAAGCGCTATACAAATAATAATTACTTACTTACTTACTTACAGGTTTATTTACCAGACAGGACATATGCCATACTTCTGCATAACTTCACAGTTTAAAAAATAAAGATCAAGAGTACGCCTCAAAATCAAAAGGTTTTTGTGTATGTGGTTTTTTACCTAATTTTAACCTGATTCAGTAAAAAAAAATCTTAATCTTAAATCTTAATCTGCTGGTCTTGAATGGAATTATATAATATTTATTTAAGAGCACATTAATCAAAACAAAGTTAAAAAAAATGTATTTTCCCTTCTCAAAAGGGTACAGGATCAGTTTGTCACAGTGTCACAAAGTGTGTCGATATCAGGCGTGCATTATTGTAATCTTTAGTTTTCCTAATAATGTATTGTTTTCCAGAAAGTCACACATAATCAAATAACCCTCTCTGGGTTCCACACAAAAAAAGTCAAGAAATAATAACATTTAAGGCCCTAGACCAGACCTTCTTAGAGCAAGAAAATGTAGCTAAACATACAGTATTTATTTTTATTTAGCTACTATAATAAAATAAATTACCTCTTTAAAATGGTTGCAGACTTTGTTTATTTATTTTTTAGTTTCAGTAGAGCTTTAATTTGCCTTGTGCGTGAAGAGGGCAGATTAAATATACTTGATATAAAATCCTACTTTATTGGTTTGTTATAAAGTCCGACCTGCTTCACTTTGACACTTTGAAAAGAGGAATTAAATCATTGATGAAGACATTTTTCAAAATATTTTATTATTTTCAATCATCTTACATTATTCCAAAGCATCATTTAATAAACACATGATATCACTGTTGAGATGTTCAGTCAACAAAAGAACAAATGAAGGTGTCAGGATTTAACAAATAAACTGTGTGTTTAATCAAAATAACAGATAAGGTAAGGTAAGGTAAGGTAAAACTTTATTCGGGAAATTGTTTAGATGTAGTGAAAGATAGTGATCATCCATGTAATCAGTTCTACAACATTTATAGTGTTAAATAAACAAACTCAGACACAGATGTTTGGTGATTATATTTATACTCCTGAGTACGTGTGTAGCTGTGTCACCACACGAGTGAGCATCTGCACATGACTCAAGCCGGAAGTGAAGAGCGATCATTTCATGATGAAAACCAGGGTATGGCACAACTCATTGGCCTTCAAACACAAAAAACACAGTAATGGAGACAACATTAAATCCAGAAACGTAAATCATCACCACAGGACTGTTAGCTGAGAAAATGATTGAAGGGGTCCCAACTTGAAAATGATCAACCACTTCTAACCAGGTGTGCAGGTGAGAAACAAACTTGATCTTCATCACCAACTTACTATCTAGGTGCTTTATTTGTTGTTTTATATCAGCGGGAGTATCTTGATCTAATGCTACCTAGATATACCCTGTAAGACTTTGGTAGGATTCCAAACAAATGTATTCTTTGTGAATGTTATTTAAACACCTTTCTTTGAGGAACTTCGAAACCAAACCAATTGTTTCATATACAGAAACCCCTGATATACATCATCTTACTAAATGCAGAATAACTAGCGAAGAATAACTTAAAATTGCTTTAAAATGATGAATAATCGCTTATCATGAATGGTGTTGCAAACAAAAACACATGTTATTGATAAACAAACGTGGGTTAAAATAAAAAAATGTAGATACATTTTGGGATGAATATGTGGTTCTTCATATTGTATTATTTTAAAAAGTGTAAATAAATACTCAAAACCGGCACACATGTATACAAACAAATACACTAATACGCTGGTAAATGAATAGGAAAAAAAACATTTTGGGATAAAAGCATGAAAAAAATCAGTTCATGTCTGAATAAATATTTGTAATTGAAAAGTAAATATAATCGTATATAAACGGAGCCAATTAGGGGATAAATACAAAGAAAAACATTTACCTGTTCGATATAAATGGTGATGGATTTGTTCAGGCCAGCTTGAGTGTAGGTGATTTCCAATGATGGCACTTTGCTGCGGCTTTTTGGGCGGGCGGTTTGCATGGAGAGGATTTCATTCAGAGGGATCAGGAACACTCGTTCCTACAGAGAATTATTTTTTTAATAATTGCAGATTTAATTTTGCCCCAACTTGTGAGAATTTAGAGAGAATTTGATTGAAAACCAGAGCTAACAGAAACGTCTTGCTCAATAAATAAACATTATTTTAACAATATATGGAAATTTGATAATATCTGTATATTATAGATATCTAATGTTACAAATAAATGATCTCTGGTAGTATTAACCCTTGTGTTGCTTCTGGGTCAAGGTGAACGACCTCCCTTGCTTCCATAAATAAAAGCAGCATTTGCTATCCTGCTGTGACTGTGGTTATCCAATACCTGTGTTTCAGGTTGCAGGAACAGCACCCCTTCTGGGCTGGCAGTGACTAAGCAGGGAGACGGGCAGACCTTCCCAACGACCTTCTGAGCCAAGAAGGAGATGGAACCAAACAGTGGCAGTTTGCTCATTATCTCTGGAGGATAGAGAGAATAATTCTAGTCTAGAGCACAGCAGATATTATTAGTGTAGAAGGAGAACACAACGTACCAACGAATTGTATTTTGGCATCTTCGGCATTAAGGGACTGCATGGAGCTGATCTGTCCCCCAAGGAATGAGTGTATTTGACCCACTTTCTCACTGAGCCTTTCTTGTACAGGCAGATACTCCTTCACCTCGTCAGGCCTGCACAAACACACACACACTTTTCAAGTTTTCGCTCTCTTCAAAATGTGCTCAACATATTTCATCTTTAACAACAATGTTACTTCAAACGCTATTTTAAACTACTAAAAAAGTGTGAAAAAGGTTCCTGTCAAAACTTTTATTGAGTCCCGAAAACTATTTTTAGTTGTCATACATCAATGTAATGAAAAGATATTCAAATGTATAATTAAAACAAATAATATAATCTGGAATCTTCCCTTCATTAAACAAGCAAATCTGGTATGACTGATATTTATATATCACCTGGACAAGTACATTTTATTTTGTTTAAGTTACAATAATTTATTTCTGAAACAGGTTTGGAAGTAATCATTTTTAATAAAATACAACGCTCTAACAACCAATACACAAGTTACTTAATCAACGTCTTTAAAAGAAAATTAATTTTTAAATTCCAAGTAGAGTTAATATAAGTTATGGTTTGATACAGTTTGAAAGGCCACTAGATGGCACTCTCAGTGAAAATCATTGAATTACTCGATCACTTCGAAAGATTATAAAGCACACAGTGAGATTTAGTGGCCTTTCAAAATGAAAAAAAAATATTATTGTTATTATGAGGCCTCATCAATCCATCAACCAGTTATTATAATTTAAACATTCATGTCGAAAAAGCGTTAAGTTTTAAATGTTCAAACATTTGTCAAGTTAATTGTTGCTGTATATCAGAATCAGAACCTTTTGTTGCCAATGTTGTTAACACAACATAGGACTTGTTTGTGGTGTCAGTACAGAATAAAATAAAAATAAAAAATAACACACAAAACAAGCAATACAAGAACAGGACCAAGCTCTAAGGCAGCAATAGTTATCAATGAACAAAACAATATTTTAATTTTCAATAATAACACTAAGTATTGGAGAATAAATAAAATAAAATATATATATATATACTAAAAACTAAAAAAGCCTGAATGGGATCAAAACAACGAGTGGAAAGTGTATAAGATTATTTGGATTCTCACTTCGAAGGACGGTCTATGAGTTCTTTCGACAGTAGCTGCAGGGCGACCAGCTCTGCCATCTGCTGGACTGAAAAAGAAGGCAGCATGCTCTTTCCTGTCAGGTAGTCATGGAGGAGCTAGAATCGAAAAACATTTTTATTATTATATTCAATGTTTATTGAGTCAGACAAAGAAAAATATAAACAATTATTTCTGATATAAATTTATAAATCAGAAATGACAGAATTATTAGAACCTGACTAGGGTATATTAAAAGGACGTTTTAAGGAGGCATGTTAAAACTCCACATATTGGTGTCACCTGATGGTAATGGAAGTCCACATATAGAATGTTGGGGTAGCTCAGTGGAGTCTTCCAAATGAGTCTTCGCAGGACCAGGATGACAGAATTGTCATCTACCACATAGTCCATGGGGTATTCATCAGCATGAAGAGGGCGTTCGAGTTCACCTAAGAAAAGAAACAAAGAAAAATAACACTATCACACATTACTTCATAGAATAGTATAGTGTATGTGTATATGTATATATATTGAAAATTTACATTTTAACTCAGTGTAAAAGGTAAGTTCATTTCTTTGTATTCAATTCAATTCTCTGAAGTTATCTCAAGACACTAAACATTTTGATTACACTATAAAGAGTAGAGAAGAAAAACAAGAGTAAGCAAATCTCAATGAGTGACATTGGCAAGGACAAACTTCCTTTAAACAGGCAGAAACCACAAACAGAACCAGACTCACTGTAAATGGCCTCCTGCGATATCTTTAATCAAGACTAATTGTTGGATAACAATTTTGCAGTGTAATGGAACTGCAGGTGAAAAAACTTCTAGGAAGTGTAGAAATAAGATCTTAAGGGTATACCTTGAAGTTTCTTGACAACCACAGAGAATTCTTTAACTTCTGCCTGACTTGAGATGTCCATGTCATTGCAGAACTCTTTGATGACATCCACTGTGAGCTAAAAAAAATAAATAGAAGAGTTTAAAACAACCACCTGCGTCACTTACACTCACACTTGTTTCTCTTACACTGAAGCTATGGATCTTGACAGGGTAGTCCACGCTGCCCGGCAGCTGCAACGGAATTCGGCGTGATGTCTTACCAGACTGTAAATGGAAGCAAACTTTGTTAAACTTTAATAAGATTAAAAAAAAAACTGTAAACGAGTTGAAGGCCAAACACACCAGCATGGCATCAGTCTCCAAAGGGGAAAGGATGTTGCGTCGACCACCAAACTCGTAGGTTCTCTGAAGGTTCTCCAGACACACACTCGCAAGAACTGAGGATTCAGTGTTCATTTTATTCAGTATTTTACAAAGTATTAGCTATTAATTTAGAAGGTGGGAAACATGAGCATGATGCCTGCACAGCATGGCCTCTACCTTGGTAGGAGTGGTCGTAATCTTGCGCGATGATGCTGAGGTGGTCGGTTAGGAGGGGCTGAAGATTTGTTGACGGGATGAAGAAGCCAGTCAGCTGACTGAGCAGCCGCCAGCCCAGAGTGCAGCTGGTTCTGAGACAAACATATAATTGAATATACATGAACTCACTGATGCCTCTTAATAACTAATTTCCTTCCTAACAGCACTGTCATTAGTACCTGAATAAATACTGAACCATCATGTACTGGATTAAAACAACTCAGGGAAAAACTGAGTGAAATAATTGAATAGAAGAATGTAACTAAATTGTCACTTTTATTTTCCAAATGTACCAAACAAAATGTATCATTAAAAAAAACAATATATGTCAAATATATATATTGTTAATCTGTTGAAAGTCAATATTTAACCCCAGCCATATAAATTATTACATTTGAGGTAATGAGGTTTGAGACCAACATATGAGTTGCCCTAAGTCATAGTATAAGTCTGTTCCTGCAGCTCACAACTGTTGAGTCAACGTTGCTCATTTTAGATTGTTTTCTTAAATTCAAGATCTTTATATTTCACCAAAGAAATGTCAAAACACTTAAAAGACAAACAATAGTATTGCTTTGCTCACTTGTTTGGGTTGTTGGTTGTTTGCTTCACCACTTGACAGTAGATCTCATCCCTCAGCACCTCCTTCTCCTTACCAAGCTTCACAAAACACATGTTCCTGATGATACATCCTGAAGACATCATGATTTAAACACTCACCAGTAGGATCTTTCTGAGACAGCTAGCTTGAGTGTTCTTCTTCTTCAAGGGCATGTCGCCCATGAACTGCAGGATGTCTGCACAACAGAGACGTCAGTGAAGAACTCTGCTGCGTTGATGCGTGTGCGGTGTTGAACAACTTACTGGCAAAGCACTTGACTGATAAATCACTGATTTCCATGTCTTGGTAGAAAATGAGGGACTGCTGGATGGGCGTCTGGGAGTTAAACACATCATTTAAGTAGAATCCTAACAGTGTTGTTAGCATTTGGGTAAATAGTTTTACTCCCAAAATTAATATATGAATAGCAAACAACTGATAAACCTTTGTCTATAAAGATTTATTCATTATATTTTGCTAGACAGGTCTATACATGGTTCTTGATAAAACTACTTGGGATAATAATTCATCACACGACATGTGTAGACAAGCAATCGTTCACACAGGTGTCTCACCTGAGTGAACTTCACTGCAACGGAAATCTCAACGCTACCTACAGGCAGCCCTGAGTTCCCCACTCTGTGGGCAGAATATAGAACATGCTCAACAATTAAAATATAATGACATTGTTCTCTGAACTATTTATACCTGAAGTATTTGCCAGCGAATATTTCCATGGGTGAGATGTTGACGTCAGGCTCAGAGCCCTGGCTGGAAGCAAACCTCATGTTTGAATCTTCATCTGCACCAAGAGAACTCCCTCTGTTGGCGACAGCAGTTGTGGCAGATCTTGTTCTCATGCTTCTCCTGCGCTCCTCTCTTCGATCCAGGTTCATGTAATGGTAGTCTGGTGCTGCTGAGGGCTTTGTGTGGTCCTCTGGAAAAAGACCAGAGCGTCCTCCCAGGGAGCCGAATAACCAACCTGACCGATAATAAAACATGTAAGTAAAAACACTGTAAATGATCCTTTACGATATCACAGCATTATTAGAGATAATGTGGGGACACAATGGCAACCCTATGTTATTCATTTATTAAAAGAAAAACATTCATGTCTATGGAGAACATGACTTTTTTCCTAATGATGAAAACTGGACACAAAAGAAAAGATGGACAAAGTGGAAGAACTTATTACAAAGACCCTAAGCATATGATTTTATTATGTCTGTTACCATGTCTGTTATCAATGTATAAAATCTCATTAATAAGCTAATGTCACTGTTTAGTTCCTTCCTGCAGCTTGATTTTGAAATGCTCTGGAATTTAGTTTTTTGTGATTGATTACTTAAGTAGAATATTTTATTGCTTTGGTTGATGTTAAAAATGTTTCTAATATTTAATTGTAATCAGTAAAGCCATATGAAACAATGTAACCAATCATTTGTGAGTTTGTTTATGTATGCCGTCTATAAAACAAGCATTTGTTATGTGTTCATACATGCCTGTTACAAATCTATTTTTGTGTAGAACTAAGGCATTTGAAATAACCTAATAATCCAATATATTGTTTTTTATTCTATTTCCATCTGTTCCTACTCTGAACTTTACTCCTGCCTTGCACCTCTTGTCCTGCCGTCTCTCCTCTCCTATACACTTCTTACAATTAAATGATGCAGATTTGACCCATTTTCACATGATAACTACATAAATAAGCACTGATTTTACATTGGAGATCATACTTTTGATCCATTCAACACTTAAATTGGGGTTAGGAAAGAGAACTCACCAGCCTGAAGACCTGACATCGAGAGCAGTTTAATGACGTCACCTTTGCTGAAACTGAGCAGACTCTTATCATCCGAGAGGAAACTCCTTAACGCAATCACGTGACAGGAATCCTAGAGAACACAGGCGAGTCAGTGAAGAATAATGCTCATAAAAAAAACCTTCAGATCGATGAACTTTATTCGGAAAGATACCTTGGTGAGCTCTCTGAGGAAGTAATCAATCATGGCTTTGATTTGAGGAGCTCGTGAGGAATACACCTCCAACTTTTCATTCTTCAGCTCCACGACCACCATCTCTGGACTGAGCAGGTCAACAGACAGCAAATCTGCAAAACTACAAATACGAAGCAATGAATTTAGAAAGAAATTCGGTCATTTATCTGGAGTAATATTTTTTGGTCAAAAATCACCTGTGACTTCCGAGGACACGGAGGTGCTTGGGGGTGATGCCAAAGGGTTTGACTACCTTTAGAAGACGAATGCCGCGGTGAGACACACCAAGCACCTCAGCATCAGTGCTCTCTGCCTGCAACAGAGAATTCATTTTGCACCATCATTTTATGTTTCCACCCCATGCACTTGTGTGACACTCACCTTCACTGGAAACAGTCGAGAGAAGTAATTTTCCCAGTTGTCCCGGGCAGCAATGACAATCCTTTTCTTCATGTTGTTGTCCTCGATAGTGCTGATGCTTGTCCCCACATTGAAATTTGCTTTGTGGGACAATCAGAAATATCTCAACATTAATTACATCCTGTTAAAAGAAGAAGCTGGAGAGTTGACAAATGATCTTACCAAACAGGTCTTTCATCTTCCTCTTCTCCTCTCTGCTTATTCTTAAGCAGCTATCGGAGTATGTGTCACTCATGATCTAAATATCAACAGATAAGCAAAACATCAAAAAACAAAGCTTACAAATATGATATAACATTGAATACCTCTGGATCGAATGGTCATATATATCCTGAGATGTCTCCCCAAGCAAAAATGACTTTCTCAACACAACAGTGGCAAATAAAGAATAAGTAAGCCACAAAATATCATCCCTGTTTGGTCATTAGTTCAAGAGAGATGGGGAGACTTGTCAAACTTTGGGGAGGGTCTTTAACTTGTCCCTCTTGAGGACTAGTTCTTCCACTTGATTTACCAAAATGAACCGTTAAATCTCAGTGACTCTAAAAAAAAATCATGGTTGAAAGTGTTATACGTCTGCACTCACCTGCTCACACAACAGATTAAGGATGTAGGGCCGGTTGAACATCTCTTTTGGATAAAACACCTACAGTGAAATGTGATTAGATATAAATATATCGGCCAGAATTTGATCGATATGATCTTTCTAAAATAAATGGTTCAAATATTTTCAATGTATTTTCTCACCTCTTTGCGCATCATCAGTTTCCCAGGCATTTTGTCATAGGAGAAGTAGACCCCAGCAGAAAAGTTGTAGATCTGAGAGTTGACCATCGCTTCATCGGGCATCACATCTGCTAAAAGAAAACCAGTAGAACTCAAACAGGACGAGGGATGTAAAGGATTAGCTTACCAAAAGTTTGCACTGAAGGAGGATCATCCTCAGCATCCCTCCACCTATTTAGGATTGGTGCCTCCCGGGTTGGGGGCAGAGGGATTTCCAGCAGGACTGGTGCTTGCTCTTGTGGTGGTGGTGGTACTGGTGGCAAGGGTGGTGGTGACGGTGGTAGTGAGGGTGGGGGCGGCGGTGCAGATTCCATGGGTGAAATCACTGGTTTCTTGGAGCGCTGTGCATCAAACATATCTGACAGGGACTGCTGTCTTTGCCTCATGCTGTTGGAGATAACTCTGGCATTTTGGTTGACCGGAGGAGACGGTGACATGGGTTTCTGTTTGTTCTGTTAAGGGTGCAAAATCACCTTGAACATCCAGTTTGAAAAAACATTCCATCCAAAGAAACAGAGTATAAATTATAGATTGTAAATCTTCTTCTATTACCATCACAAAAACGATTCCCTTAACCTATCACGTTTGCATCCATTCAGAGACCTCTACCACTGCTAGATATTTTCTCATGTGTTTCCCACCTGTTTTCAAACACAGTGATGCCACTATTGAGATCTAACTAAATTTTCCACTCACCTTCTGTTCTGGAATTCCCGAGGCATTTCTCAGTTTGTCTAGAGCTTCTTGTTTTGGGTCATTTTTCTTTACAAATTGTTTACCATGTCTGTGAAAAAACAAAAAACAGTTACATTTTTGTCAAGGCATTATCTTTAGTTTAACTTGGTTGAACTTTAAATACCGGATAGGCACAAAGCCTTTAGGCTCTTCCTGCGGTCGATTGTTAAACTCCTGGATGATTTTATGAATATTCCTGGTCGGCTCTGGTCGTTCTTCCGGGTAAGGAGAGACAGTTGGTGTTGTTGTTTTGGGAGGTTTCGGAGGTGACGGTGGGGGCTTCACTGTGATGAAAGGTTTTTTAATTTTTTGTTCTTAATTTTTTCGCTGGTCTAATTGATGTCCAACAGTTGGTTTACCCAAAGGCTTGGCTGCAGGGGGTGAAGGAGCTGGTTCTGGGGATGGAGGGGATCGTTGCCGTCTGGCAGGAGAGGCTGAGAGTCGAGGTGGAGGGCGAGTTTTAGATGTGCTTTTAGATTTCCTGCCTTAAGCGGGGAATAATGAAAGTAGATACATGTTAAATAGCTTGGTAATAGTAATACAGCAAAATAAAACTATAATAAAATAAGTGTAAATATGTGTGAGCCATCTTTGTTTGGAACCAGCATTATGATTGTGATATGTGTTCTTATATTTTATTAAAGGAAGAATATTTAAAAATAAAGAACAAAAATGTAAAATTACATGTTTAAAAATGTAGATAGGAGTATGCTTGTGAGGCAGCAATGAATTTTATTTATTTACATTTAAATGAGCCATATTGTCGATAAATATGACTACAGTAAATGACTAATTTTTTACTCTGATAGTCTTATGCCATTTCCTAAACAGGTTATAATAGACAGTCTCTTGATAATACCAACATAGATGACAATACCAGCATTTACTTTATTTAAATTTGATTTTCAGACAAGGACAAAGACAACCAGCGAGCCACATAAAATAATGTGTCTAATTTGGCCTTTAAGCCTTAAGTTTGAAAATATGTTCAAACTAATTTAGAAAGAACTCGCTAAAAAACACTGCTTTGCCATGGTATACAAATTAAAATGTGTAGACATTTGAAAACATATAACCTAAAAAAAAATGTAGTCACCATGTCGTTTGAATTTAATCAAAATTAGACTTTAATTTGATTGAGGGGTCAGTAGCCTACATGCTTATATTCAAGACATTTGTCCTTTTCTTGGAAGTCTACAAGATCAGGTAGACACACACACACACACACACACGCACAGAGATGGACATAACGGTGCCTATTTTTGTAATCCTCCAAGCAACCCCTTCTCTTGCTACCACTACTTCACCACAAAATGATTAATTTACTCCATAAATGAAAGGAAAAAGACTACTGTGTTATCAGTCTTCCAAACACAAGTCAGGTAATCAAAACCAATAGGGCCAGTAAAGAGTAAGTATAAACGTACCGATATTTTGAAAGAATTCTCTCTTATCATCAAACGACTCCAGATTCTCTGGGTCTTGTCGCGGCATCTCACTTTCTGTCTGTCAATTTAATGTACAATTGCAGGTAATTGGATACATTTCAAAAAACTATCAGTGAAATTATTGCTAAGAAGCATACCTCTAACTCTTGAGTTCTGAAAGTCGTGTTGTGTTCAGGGGTAGACCTCTGAGTATAGACACGATCAGACACTGGAACCGGAGGCTGGCTGCGCTCAGGTGGAGGCACTTCAAGCCGAACCGGCCTGGGTGATGGAGCGGACGGAGACGAAGAGCTCTCTCCATTTTGGCGATCAGAGATGCTTCTCTGATATTTTTGCTGTTTCTGCTGCTCCTTTACCTGCTGCTGACTCAGATTCATCGCCTGCTGAGTCATCTGTTGAGCCTGTGAAGACGACGGACATTAGCTTGCAGGTATATTTGATTGGGTGGGAGCCTCACCAAAAGAAGAGCCTGCTGGTTGATGACTGCTTGCTGTATGGGATCAACTGATGGGGGTGCAGGCATCATCATCGCTGAGTGGAAACGTCATTGAAATGTTTTTTAATGAGAAAAAATGCTAAACCAAGAGTTTCACTGCAAATAAAACATACGTTGCATGGTTGGCATGGTTGGCATGGTTGGCATGGTTGGCATGGTTGATGGCATCATGGGATGAACACCATAGCCGGGCATCTGGGGAACAACCGGCATTCCTAAGGTCACACAACAAAGTGAGAAAGTGACGTGACATTAAATATATATTTTAAAGTACAAAAAACAATTTTTGCAACTTACCAAGTGGATAGCTTGTCATTGCTACTGGCATTCCTGAAAATATACCAAAACAAGACACTATTAATTGTATTTAAATACCAACCTTTTTATATAAAAGTCATATTAATTAATCACTTGTAAACTGCACAAACTTACAAAATAGTTTGTTACATTTTAATTTGATTTTTAAAGTAAATGAAAATGATTAATCTAAGTTATATTGTAAATATTATATTCGATGATGTAATTTTACTTTATATAACTTTAATAAAACTTTAAAGCTACCTTTAAAATATTTGAATATTCAATCTAGAAAGGTTTAACCCATTTATTAATCATCACTTTTTTACTATGATCTTTCCTACCGGTTGTGTACATTCCAGGCTGCATAGGTACACCTCCTGCCCCTCTCATCCTCCGAGTGAGCATGGCTACCTTGTCCTGGTCCTGCAACACAGGGACAAACACAGAACTCACAACAGGAAATGCTAGCCATGTTTTTAAACATTATGTTATGTAAAAATGTAGACTGGGAATAACAATCCAAAATAGTTTTTTAAACTTTAAAATGCCTAAAGTTCAAAATAATAACTGAATCACGTTTCAAAATGCAATTTGCAATACATTACTTACTGGTGGTCCTTGTTCCAGTACAGAGTCAAACAGGTCATCAACATATGCGTCCATCTGTCGCCCACGACCTACACAATGAATTAATAAAGCAAATCAGTAAAGAATGATATTTTTCCTTTATATCAGTAAATAATTACATTTTTCCTTTATATCAGTAAATAATGACATTTTTCCTTTATATCGTTTACAATTTTCTTGTTAAAAATGAAAAACACTGTTCACTGCCAATGTTACAAAAAATACATTTAATTGTACATGATCTGCATTTTTATTAGGTCCACAAATGGTCTTGGATCACTGAAAGTTTCTATTCAGACCAAACTGAAGGTTGTGTCACTGGAAGTAAATGAAACTACAGTCTCAGTTTCAGACTCTGAACAAGCGGCCAAAGCAGGAACAGAACTCTGGAGACTAAATTAGGTGAAAGTGAATATTAAGTTACTGTCGCACTGAGATGTTTTATGTGTTGTTCCATAATAGAGGGATGTACACGAAAAGAGAATGAACTTATACAATTTAATATAAATATTAAGACAATAAAAAAATACAATCAACAAGAATAAAGAGTAACAATATCGCCTGTATTGTTTTGTTGTTTAAGCGCTTTGTGACCCTAGTCTGCGAAAGGTGCTTTACAAATAAAAATGATTTACTTACCTGTTATAATGTATGGTTTGGACTGGTGCTCAATAAGAATTTAGATTAATGCACAAACTACTGGAATTACTAAAAAACTTAGTCTCACTTCAAAGTTAGCCGGTTTAAATTGTAAATCTTGACATAGTTTATTATTCCTGGAACAACATTTCACACATAAAGGGACCAACACGTGTAGAACCCACCTTCCTGTGGATAGTCTCGACCCCAGGGGCTGCCTTCCAGCCTTGGAGCCTGCATGGATGGAGCAGGCGGGATGAAATCGTCCAAATCTGTATTGGGCCTGCTAAATAGAAAATCAATTTGAGCGTGTGTGTATATTTCCAGTTTTAAGAATTGGTGTTACCTGTCAATTTGGCTGCTGAACAGGTAGTCTGAGTTGGCAGAGGATGGCGTTCCAGGTGGAGGCAGCTCCTCTGCTTCTGCTCCAGCCAGCAGGTCCATCACATAATCTGAGCCAGCCAGATCTAACCAGCCGTCATCATTCAGGAGGGAAACAGACCATCCCTGCACTGCTTCAGACACACCTCTATGGGCACAGCAGTAGCAAAGCCAGTGAGAACAAAATGGCATCCTTTATGAGTAATCATCACCTGTAGTGAAGCAGCGAAGAGGCCAATTCCTCCCCTGTGGTCCATGACTCCACTTCAGTAGTCAACTGTTCATCTTAAAAAAAAGGTTTTATTTTAAAGATGTAATGCAAGGCAGAAATATCCTGTGTATGTATAAAAATCATACCATTATAGGTGTGAACGTCCACAAGCATGGCACCTCTTCTCTGGTTGGCAGTCCACTCCAGCTCTGTTGGGGGGTAGGTACGACATGCCGGGGCAGGCAGCTGGAGGCCAGTGAGCAGTTTGTGTTGGCACAGTGATCGGTACTCTGTTGGACTTTGATCGGAAACATACCTGGAAAGGTCAAACTGTAGATTAGGGCGTTCACAGCAGAAGTTTCAAGAAGAACGTGATGAGTAGGTATATATTTATAAAATATACAAAATTGGATTTCTATGATAAAGAATCTATTCTTTCAATAAATACGCATTCTTAAATTGTTTTTGCTTTGACATTTGAGTAAAAATATACTTTTTATTTGCTTAAAATTCTAGAATTGTTTGTTACCAACATCACTTATTTGTGATAAATGCACTGCTGCCAAGAAAACCACAATGATATTATTATGTTGTAATTCAACTTTTGCTTTATCAATAAGAAATGTCAACAAAAAAAGAATAAGCATGTCAGCAAGATAGATCGTGCGCTGTGAGTTTCTGGTATGGTAACATGTTGGTTCTACTTTGTTTTGATAAATCACAGAACCATGTAAACAGCCCATTTGAAAAAGCTCTCAAACTTGCACCTACTTGAGCAGATGTTTATCCAGGGATGGTGGTGGAGTGAAGGCACTCAGACAACAGGAAAAAAGCAGCCATCCTCTCAAACATTCCTCTGTATCTCCTAGTCCCCATGTGTTGTACGCCAACTGGACCAGGATCTCTTCCCGGAGACTCGGATGCTTTTGTCCTTTCTCAATGATGTAGTTACCAAGAATCTGCTGTTGCCAGCTGCTGAGGTCCGACTCGCCAGTAAACCGCAAAATCTAAAAAATGAAAGTTAAAGCCATTATCTACCGCACGAACGACGAGTGAGACGATTAAAGATAACTTGTACCAGTTTGTATATTTGTAGAGCAGTTTTGGCATCTTCTGGCTCCAGGGGTCTGAGTGGTCTCTGGAGGGGATATCCCTGAGGCTGACCCCATGTGTCCTGGGGGACCCACCAATAAAATATTACCTACTTTTCACATCAAAGCTTGCTGCCACGGTAACACATTATGACACATGCTTGACATCATCTGGAAAAATTCCATTGATAAAGAAGTGACAAAGTCCAAATCCATGAGCGCTCAAGCAATTCATGTGTTGAGCAACAACAAGAACTAAAAGACGAGCACGCCACACAGCTATAGAGGGACTTGACAATCAATCACAACAATCTCAATAAGTCAAAATATGAAAATGAAAATCAGGCAGTTGAGGATTTAATTTATTCCAATCTGGAATATACAACTGTTGACGAGTTGAAGTTGTGGAACAAAAAAATACTGTAACCAGCATAAAAAAAAAGTTATATCCATAGTAGCAATTGCTGAGCGATCCGAGCAGTGTAGCTCATTTTCATAAGAACCAACAACTAGATTTCACAATGTATCAACATTTGCTTAGACACAATAAAAGCATGGTTTCAATTCTATTCCTACCTTTAACATGCTCTTGATATAGCGAGAGAAAGCATATTTGTTGATGTCCGGAGGCAGCGACAGCTTGTGTTTAGACTTCACCTGGGGCCGTGTGACCTCGGTGATCATGGCTGCATTTGGCTGAAGCACTGAAAAATATGGAGAGGTGTTTAATACACATTATTATGATGATGAAATATAGGTCTAATTCAACCTGTCACGCTCCGGATCCTGGCTGAAAGCTCAGCAGGAATCTCCAACGTTCCCACATCCTGGCAGGTGGATTAAAAAAAAAAGATTTTAGTAAGATTTCAGATTCAAGCATCTTTCAGTTTGACACCCACCATTGCTGGAGTGACGGTCCTGTGACTCTTGGTGGCTCCTTGCCCCTTCCTCCTCTCCTGAATCTCCTACAAAAAAGCGTACTTCAGTCCTATTAGCACTTGTGACTTCTGGTATGTTATTTTTAGAATCACATCAAGACTTATAAAGCTGACTTGACTCCGCCTCTAAGAGACGTGGTTCCAAAAGTCCAAAGGAGTTGGCTTGTGTTGGCAATTTCAATTGAAACCATCCCATGACAAATCTCTGTATTATGACTCCTCAAGTGTTTACACAGGACTCACACTTCAACACAACTGTGGATCTGCATTTATCAAATAGTTTACGTCTCTAACAATACACAACCTTTCTCAAACCAAACCCATATTTTTGTTTGATTTCAGATTCTGTTAATCATTTTAGAATTAGAAATAAAACAAGTTTTGAGACTCTAGATGCTCATGAATCACAGCACTGCTAAGTTCATTTAAGAATTGATATAAATGGCAGTAATTATTAGTATTATATTATTTTGATAAAGATGTGTAGAGAATATTTTGAAATATATTTGAAGATTTTTTTTTAAAATCAACATATTAAATATAAATTAATAAAGCTTTGTTGGTATTTTGTTTTAGAGATACAACTTAAAATAACCTGATTAATTTGTTCAAGTAATTAAGTTTAGAAACTTTTTTTTTTCATTCACAATCTTTTACCATCTTACTTTTTGTATTATACATAAGATGTCATTCTACTCTGCTTTTAACATTTCGTTTTGGATTATATTATACAATCTAATGCTAGATTGTCTTATCAAAATGACAAAAAAGATGTTGTCAAATTTCCCTCCAAATTAAAAAAGGGGAAACCTTTTTAGAAATAAACAACAAACTTAGACCCCTTAAACGAAATAATAACATTTAAAATAGGAGGTTGATATTTTCCAACATTTGAGCAAAACAGCTGACATACACACATGCATCGGACAGAGTTCATTCGTTTAAAGCTAAAGCAGCATTAGTCAACAATGGCAGCGAAACATAAGACACAGAAGACACATGCAGATCATCACATGTTCTGTGGTTAGAAAACAACAGAAATGAACAAACGGAACAAAAAGAGGCGCACCTGCTCGAGTCAAGGAGCTGTGGAGTCTAAACAGCGGAAGAAGAGATGCTGATCAAATTACACCCACAAGGTTGAAGTCCAGAGTGGCTCAGGTGGAGGCAGGGCGTGCGTTTGTGTGTGTAATAAGTAAGATAAGAGTTATGAGATATGAAAAGGGTGTGGTTTTATTATGTGGTTGGAATCAAGGAAGTTGTTTTCTCCTTATTTTTTTAAGAACTGCCTCACAGTGTGAAAACTTCTCTCTCAGATAGGTTTCAACTTAAGCTAAAATTATCATCCGATAATGTGTTAAAAAATTGATATATGTTTATTTATGTTTTTTATTATATGATTTATTAAATCATAAATGATATGATAAATTAAACAATTTTCTTTTTTTGATTACAAAACAACTGTCAAAAATATAGAAAGCAATACAATATATATATTTATTGTAATTGGGTATCCATGTGAGGAACAGGAAGTGTATGAGGAAAATGTTTGATGGTGAGAAGGTGAGAAAAAGCAGAAATACTTAGTAGTAGAATAGAATAGAAAATAGAATAGAAAATCTTTATTCATCCCCAGAGGGGAAACACACTTTTACAACAGCACAGTTGAAGAAAAAAATAAAGTGCAAGGAAAAAAGAAATAATAAAAGAGATAATACAAAATAAAATAAAAACGATCTTAAAAATATACAAATTATTTACAAAATTAGAAAATGAACACTATTAACAAAATAAAATATAATAAAATAAAATAAAAATATAATAAAATAAAAACAAAAAATAAAATAAAACACACGAGAAGAAAAACACGCTATGGATTAGCATCAGGATATTTAAAGTAGAGAGTTAAATATCCTGACACCAGTTGGGATGAAGAACCTTCTATAACGCTAGGTATAATAAGGCGACACATTGAGGTTAAATTAAACATTTCTGTTACAATCTTTTAGGGCACAGACTTTAAGTCATACCTTTCTCCAGTGGCGCCTCTTGATGGTGTCTCTGGTTATCATCATCACTGCCCAGAACTGGTTGAAAGACAGCCTCAAGCGCTTGTAGTACTTCCTAAACACGATAGAGGGCGGTATTTTTAGGAGAAATATATTTTGATAATTTACGTCTGTGATAAACATTCAATTTATATAATTTTATTTTTAATGTTAATATGTTTATAATTTGTTTGCAGTAAAAAGTTGTTTTTTTTGTTGTACCTTCATTTCATGTCAGTGTACAACGCGTTTATTGAGGACTGACTTCTGACCTTATTACCTTATGTAAGTAAGTAAGTAATTTAAGTAATTTAGATTTGTAGAGCACTTTTCCAGACCAGCGTCACTACTACCCAATAAAATATACATTTAAAAGGTCAAGACATCACATGAGTCTCACTGACAGGCGCTCAGAGCTAATGGGTATTGTTTCGATTGTTTAAGCAATTTGTGACCCTGGTGTGGAAAAGCGCTCTACAAATATAAATTACTTACTTACTTTACATACCCGGGGTCACCCGGCCCTCTCACCTGGCCTGGTGTCCTCGGATGTGGCTCTGGATGACGATTGCCTTCTGCTTAAAGAACTTGAAGTTTCTCCTGCACAGGAAGCCTCTGATGTTTCTCTGAATGGTGACCGCCGCCCACGTCTGGGTGCTATTCCACTTGTCCTCAAGCTGCTGATACACGACCTCCTTCAGAAAAACCTTAAATACAGAAATCAGATTAACAGATTCAACACTTATTTAACCAAGATGCTAAGCAAGGTCTGGTCACCTTGGTTACTCCCAGCTGGTACTGTCCCTCGTCTGCACCCACCATGTCCAACAGAGCCACAGTGTGTTCTTTATCCGTCACCTCAGTGCCACGAGTTAGTAAAACCCCATATCTACACGAAAACAAGTATAGAATTTTCATTACATATTTTTTCTAAAGACGAAGCATCATTTGGGTTTTTATTTTGATTAGCATTCAATATAGCAACAGGGTTCTCTCCTGGGCTCCAGACATTGTTATTTTACTTGTTTCTCTTTGGCTTGTGATTCATTTAAGTGTTTCATTAAAAAACACATTACACAGAACCTTATTTCAAAGCTGAAAGGTTTGCATTTTCACCTTTCAATGAAGTAGGAATACTGGATTCGGATGGGGAATCCCTCTTTTCTGATGTGGATAGTCTCCAACATCCCAGCATGCTTCAGCTGGGCTGAGACGTAGTCCAGGTCAAACATCCCTGGAAGCTAAGAAGTATCATGAATAATTCAGAAAGAAGAAAAAATGAAAATGTAGTAACCTTGATGTAATTTGGCTTCAGACAGCGAATAAAGGTAGTTCTGCATCTGGAAGAAAACATGGAGGCAATAACAGGGAAAAAATTAGTTATTTATTAATGCTCGATCTGTTGTTAAAGGGTAACTAATGTGTAAACCCAATTCGCCGGACTTTCTCACATGTTTCAAATGTTGAGTCTTCCTCTCCAAGTTGCATTAAGGTCTTGAAAAGAGCTCTATAAATACTAATTACTTACTTACTTATTACTTTATAGATTTCTCCCATTGTGAGGTTACGAGAGCGGAGTCCATTATGACGTAATAAAGGGTTTCACTCCTTCTCCAGCCAGCGGTAATCATGACCCGCTTTGTTTATATAATGAGTCCCTTGGATGTGGAGATTTCTGGGTTTGATGACTGTGTGACAAACCTCAATGTATGACCAATCACAGCAGAGTGGGTGTGTTTAAAGTAAACAATTTTATTTCCAAAAAAAAAAGCATTTTTCAAGATAAGCACATTTTCTAATGTAAATATTTCAATGAAAAGAGATTTCTGTACAAACAGACAAATACTGATGAGTACCATAGAGGTCCAAGGTCATTTTAAGCATTAGTTGCAATTTAAGTATCCAATATAACTATCCATTTAGCCAATCAGAAAAACACAGCTTTATAAAATGTGTTTAGGACACTAAATTAAATACATAAAGTACATTTTCATTTTTCTTGACCACATCCTGTTACCTCTCTAGGCGGGTGGTGAGCTCGGTCAGGGACTGGAGGAAATGTGAGGCAGCAGTAGAGGACTGTTGCCGGAAACCCTTTCCTCTCCATCCCAGCTCTCTCTGCTGAATATATCCGTCCTGCACCTTCTGGAACAATTCTGACACCATCTGGCCGCATAAAACAATATATATATTTTATTTTAACATGAACACACAACACGAGGCTATCACAAATTACCGACTGCCCAATGCCGTTCATTTAAGATGGTCAAACAGTAAGTAAGTAAGTAGGTAAGTAATTTATATTTATAGAGCGCTTTTCCAGACCAGGGTCACAAAGCGCTTAAACAATCAAAACAATACTCAATAAAATATATACTTAAAAGATCAAGATAACACAGACAACAAGCCTGCACAAATAAAAACAGCTGAAAATCCTTTATTTAAATGGGTATTTAATAGTGACTCATGATACATCATCAGTTGTTTGATGCTGTATTATGAAGCAGTGTCTTAATTCTAAGATAGATATCTCTGCTTTAATACAAAAACTAATAACTTAAGAAACCTGAAATTATTTTAAAACCTAGAATGCCATCTAGTGGCCTTTAAAAAGTAAGACACCAATAATGATACAGCATCAAACAAACGATACTGTATCATGAGGCTTCATTCACTCATCACTAGTAATAAATGGAGTAAAGTGTACTGCAATGTGTAATGATAGCTATTAGCATGTAAAAAATACAACTTAATTCTAATGTTTTTGGTTCACTCTAATGAAAACAAAGTTATTTTTTACAGCAGCGATTCAGATTCTTCTTCTCTCACCTTCAGCCGACTGCGGGCAAACAGCTCAACCACCTCAGTCCTGAACTGATCGTGGTTCTTGTTCAGAAAGTTGTGCACCTAAAGATAAGGAACTATTAAAACAACTTGTAACAGAGATATGTCTACAAGACTGTACCTGATAGGTGACAGCTCCAGCATAGTGGTAGATGGTAAAGACTGGCACTGGGTTCTTAGGCTTGGCATAGTATGGACTGTTGCCATGGTGATAGTGGCACTTCTGGAGGAAGGTATGGTCAGTGGCCTGATACAGAGAGTGTCAAAAATGAAAGTTTGAACTAAGGTGCTCATCCTCGTTTTATTTATTTGTGTGTGTGTACTTGAGGGAGCCAGGTTTGGTCATCGAGTATACGAAGGATTCCATGAGGCCTGGAAGAAATGAGCTCCAGGCAGGAGTGAAAGTCCTTGACTTGCATTGGGTACCACTGTATCTGCTCTGCACTGTATTCTGCCTTCACGGTAAGACACACAAATGCAGTAACTGGCTTCACATGTTTATAAAAAAAGGACACTATTTTATAACCATGTGACTATCACCTGCTCCTGAGAAATCACCGCCTTGTGGACAAAGTGCTGTAGTGTTTCATTGGCAAAGTTTATACACAGCTGCTCAAAACTGTTGACCGCCAGGTCCTGAAGCAGAAAATTGATTTTATCCACAGAATTGTTAGACAGCCCTCACACTTTTGTCGGCCGACCTCAAAACCGTAGATGTCCACTATCCCCACTGAGCTGTCCATCTCAGTGGGACTGAGCCACTCGTTGATCTGCTCCAGCAACCAGTCAAAAAGGACTGAGTACAGTGCTTTGGCGATGGCATCTCTGTGGGAGATGAAGACACAGTAGAATGATGAAAAACCTTGTGAGGTAGAACAACCAAACAACTTTTCTTTGTTCTCCATGTTTATTTAATTTGTCGCTTTCTATTCTAAATAAGTGGTGGACTATTA
This sequence comes from Callionymus lyra, assembly GCF_982586985.1. NCBI lineage: Eukaryota > Metazoa > Chordata > Actinopteri > Syngnathiformes > Callionymidae > Callionymus > Callionymus lyra. The sequence goes on along the minus strand of NC_141823.1, from coordinate 29,531,910 downwards.
CAATTCCACAGGGGCCACATTTTATACAATGACTATTGTGGGGGGCCATCATGACAAAAACAAATCCTATAAAATCAAGCTAAATAGGCTAAAACTTTTATTTAACTTTAATACTTTATTTATGCAAAACCAGTTTTACATTTTTTTTAATTAAATTGTTTTTCTTTTTTTCTTTAATTTTCTCTTACTACTACTTTCCTACTATTTTGACAGACAATACATACTACAATACAAAAACAGAAGACAGAAAAAAACTCTAAAGTCAAATCTTTGACTACTAAGAAATTAATACAAAATACAACTGTTAGTTTCAATGTGTCTGATACGTTTTCCTTTTGGCCACATGAAAACAGTCAAATGTTTTTCCCACTGCTCTATAACTGGTTATTTTTTACTTATAAAACTACTTAAACTCTTTTGTTTCACCTTGATTCAATGGCACTCTCCACAGATAGAGGGCAGTAGATTCTGTCATATGTGGTCTCCTGCGGGCCGTAAAATGTGATTATTATTGTGAAAGTTGGCACTCATGTTTGATTCATAACAAAGTACCGTGACTCTGTGTGTGATGACAGTCTGCAGCGCCTCAGAGGAGACCTGCAGCAAGGAGCCCACCCTTCTGGCCTCAGCCTCGCTGAAGATACGAGCGACTTCAAAGGACTCACTCTGTAACAAAACCAAGATGTTTGATAAAAGTGGTGAGCTGTTACACTTAACAAATTCACCTCATAGGAGCTGAAGCAGATGTTCCCGAGCTGTAAAATTGAAGAAAGAACAGACCAGATGGTGGAGATCTGGTCACCATGGAGACCGATGATCTCAAAGCACTGGACTAGAAGGTGAAAGTCCTGTTTGTCCTGCTTCCCCTTTAACTCACAGGCACCGCCCTGAAGTGATCATTTTGAAAATTAAAGTTATTCTGTTAAATTCACAAGCTGTACTTTTGATAGTTTTTCATGACCTGGTTTAGGTAGTAGTACGTTTCCGCCCCCTGCAGGTAGAGTTCCTGCTTGTCCCAGTCATTCATGCCAGCCAGAAGCTCATAAAACACGTGGTAGTTTCTCTCTTCATGGGCCTGCAGTGAGAAAATCATGTCTTAAAAAAACATTGTGATTCAACACGATTTTTTTCCATTACGGTACCACAATATATGTCTGCTGTCCAGATAATGAATATTGATTTAATTTGGTTTTAATTATTCATTATTCATATGCAATTTTATGGTAATGGCTCTTATTTTAGTGTAATTTATTTTATTAATAGCTTTCTATTCAATACATATAATTTCATTATGTCAATTCTGTTATTTAAAAAAAAAACTTTTGTCATCACTTGTGAGGTGTAGACTTGAGTTTAAGGCATTATTTTCGCTGTGCTTCAAAATGAGAAATAAAGAGCACGAGACCACAAAGATGGTGGGGACCTGTATGGGATCTAAAAACTTTTTAAAATTAAAATAAATTGTCTCCACTGTGGTTCACTCCAACATAATAATAACAATATACAAAAATGATTATAAAAGGTAATGTTTTGGTTATATCATGTCAGCAATATGTAATATTCAAAATATTAAAAAGTTCTTTTGATGAAAAAAAAATTGAAAAGACATTTTAACACAAAAAAAAAACTAAAAATAACTTTCCACATTTTAAAACAGTCATAAATGGTTTAAGAATATAACTAAATATGTTTATTTTGGGAAACAATAGCTTTGGAAAGCAAGAAAGCATTGATTGTGTTCAATCTATAATTGTTTTAGAGTTAATATTAGAGCTTGTTTTTAGAAATCTAGGTGGATGTCAAAACATAATTATCTAACTGTAATCATCAGATTATCAGTAGTCACAAGAACCATCTGACAAAGACGTGTAATCCATCTAATTGTGATAAATGTGGAGTGTGTTGACTTTCATTACTAATGCTTTAATCTGGGATTATTTAGCATTTACATCTTTATGATCAAACTCCAAACCCAAAACATTGATTCAATCCAAACAAAACATATTTAAATGCATTTTACTAAGCTGTTTCTGATCACCTTTTGCTTGGTGGTGGCACATACAGTATATAGGACAGAAGAATGGCACTCAAGTTACGTTCTCTACTAGTGTAGAAACCACACAATCACTCTCCTCACCTGAAAGACAACCCTGGACTTCTCAAGTAGATATCTGGACAATGAGGTCCCTACAACAACCCCACTGTTGACCAAAATGAGGCAGTAACATTTTCATCAACACTAACGACCCATTTACTTCAACCTTCACAGAAAAATCAGTTTAAAAACGTTTACACTCACTGGAGGATGTGGATATGGAGGTATTTTCCAAAGCGGCTAGAGTTGTTATTCAGGATGGTTTTGGCATTCCCAAAGCTCTCCAGGATGGGAAAGACCTCCATGGGCTGAAAAAAAAGGTCATTCATGTTTTTATTCCCCAGCACTATCTTACAATAGAACAGTCTTTACCTGGCGGATGTTGTCCTTCTTTCCCCGATACATAGAGCTGAGGTAGTGGACCATCAGCTTTGTAACTTCGGTCTTCCCTGAACCACTCTGGCCACTGCACAGGAATAGTGAAAAGTGGGAAGATGGGGATATAGTCACATTTAAATCATGCATATATTCCCTAGTCTAAGAGTCATTCATTCATCCATCCATCCATCCATCCATCCATCCATCAACATCTAAGACCAGGTCAACAACAAGTATGTTGAGTTAAAAAATGCATATTGAACATCTGCCTACCTGATGACGATGCATTGCTCCTGGGTGGAGGTCTGGGACTGGCGGAAGGCAGCATCGGCAACAGCATACACATGACTAAGACGAAGAACAGCAGAAAACAGCGATGAGGTCATTGTAACAACACACACTTGTTAAAAAAAATGATGGTCTGCGTTTTCTTACGGAGGGTTTCTGTGCTGCTCCTTGCCCTGATACATCAATCTCATTTCCTCTGTGTAAATATTCAAGGGCTTGAAGGGGTTGATGGACAGAAGCATGTTTCCTATATAAGTCTGGAAAGATTGAATGGATAACATCAGTGCTGTAGTTCTGGAGACAGTCTTGAACAGACATATTCGTGGTATCAATCTTTTATCTTTACATTAATTTGTTGTTTTTTTTGGGTTTAGTTATCGATTTGAAAAAATAATTTCATTTCTTGTCTTGTACTCGACACTCTCCGATCTTGGTTGTGTCTTGGTCGCAGCTGAGGTGGTCTAGAATCCTTGGTTACAAATATCGTTTAACTTTACTTAATAGACTTACCTTTTTTTTTTAATCATTGAGTATCTTATAACAAAATGTATTCAATTATTGCTGTGAAGCAAAACAATGGGATTTTAGAAATTACTGTAAACTGTGAAATAATATATTGCCTTTCCTATAAGTTTTATTTTCATCACAATAACAAGTTATAGCTATAAGACCCCCAAAATGTAAGATAATATTCAAGTGAAACTCACATAATTGCAGTCACGATGAAACCTTTTCTTTAGATTCAGCAGCACTGAGCTCTCACACACTTCCCTGCGGAGAGAGACAGGTGTTTAACAGACATGGTATGCATGCTGGTCCACGTGTGTTAACATTTACTCCAGCTGCGAAAGATCCTCCACCTCGTCCACTTCTACTGCACTTTTGGAGCCACGCATCACCACCTATCAGACAGACAAGGGTGCATACGAAATTAGCTCAAATCCGCGGGGAATGTCACGACCAAATAAATCAATATCTGGAATAAAAAATGTTTGAAAGCTTCTCCTGGTTAGCCACCCCCTAGATCTGCATGACATTTGTCATTCCACAATCTCATATCTCCGGTGCAGCGGTGCGTTGACTTCTCTTTTGTGTTTGTGGACGGACAAATAAATAAACCAGAAGCGATCCATTATATCCTCTTCGAGGGGCCTTCACACGGACTAAATGTCAACTGATATGCTGGCTATTGAACTCACAGTAGTGCACAGGTTCACGTTTACCCATTGGTTGAGTGAGACAAACTTGTCACCACTGCTAGAATATAGACAAAACCTGTCAGCGTGTGGAGCCCCTGCCTTTCAGCACTGTGGCGAAGAGAAGCGTCACTGTAGGATTCAACCGTGGACCGAAAACATGAACCTGTAGAAAGACTCTTTTCTTTAGTTGTCCATGTCCAAAAAAGGACAAGATTTCATGATTTTGCACTACCACCTGACCCCTCTTTCGCTGAATGAATATATGCAACATTTTCCTTTTTTAAGCAACAGAAGAAGAATACAAAAGGATAAGTTAGTCAACTTCATTAACAATAGTGCTAGTGCTGCGGCCGTACACCACAATGGTGTAAAGGCTTGGCCAAAATCCTGGTACCAAATGTCATTCGATGTGGCCTGCCAGATGGTTTTCTCAAAACCAAAGTACAATAATGTTGATGTTAGAATTGTGACCGATGAAGATGTTGTGTTTAAGATAAGATAAGGAACAAAGATGATAAAGTCAACAATGAGAGTAAAATTGATGTTAAAGGAATGGAATTAGTTTAATAAGGGAGGAAAAACACTGAGATAATTCAGATAAATTAAGCCTTAGAAAAATGAAAAGACAATATCAAAATCAGAATTCCTTTTCAATAGACTGCTAGAAGACTTTGGCCCCTTGTATGAATGAGTTTGACACCCTCTGTTAAAGAAGAAAGATTTGTTTTTTTCCTTTTTTTGGGGTTGGTCTATGTAACGGATGAATACAAAGTAAAAAAATATTTAAGGTAAAATTATATATTTTTATACTGTAGAAAGTCGTTTTTAAGTTATTAGTATAGCCTGTGCATGAATCTTACTTCCGATATTACGTCTGTGATTGATGTGACCTAATCTTTTTATTAAAATGATGCACTAATGTTTAACGTGTCTCATTTCTCACACCAAGCAACAACATTGTTATTTATTCTGTTAACTTAAGTTATTCATCTGTTAAGTGATAAAAGTTATTTCATGCATTAAGTATGTATTAGACATAACTGTTAAGTTGCATTCATGATCTATTATTTATTCCTTATCAACCTACAGTCATACCTGTGTGCTCATCAGTCGACGTTCTAGCATCTCTTGACCGGGGTCCTCTGATTCCCACGGTCCCCTGCCATTGTGGGCAGGAACAGTCTTCACCTGCCCACTATCATCATACACCGTCCACTTGGTCAATTTCTCCACAGTCTGTTGTGGCAGCAGGTTCTCAGTGCGAAGCCAGTCCTGGACCACACACAGCAAAGACACACAGTCTAGTTTGACTCTACATATTCTTCAAATACTTACTACAAATGCAATCTACTGATGCTGACAGAATACATGCAAGACAAGATAACACATCACAACATTATATGCCTAAAGACTTGTACCTGAGGGTCTCCGCTCATCCGTGGGTTCCCAGCCCAGTGAAGACATTCCCCCATCAGCTGGGCCACCTCTCTATCTGCCTCCTCTTCAAACAGAGAACGCGCTACTGAAGCCGATCCCTCCGCGTCTGTGTTTGTGATGACCTGAGCAGCCGAACTGGGCGTCTCAGCTGCAGCCTCTCTTTCTGGATCGGACCTCTTAACTTGAGCCTTTCGGACTCCTATTGCTCCCGCTGAGAGAGAGATTTTGTTCAAATCTATCTGGTTAGTTCCCAGATTTCTTCGTGCAGCCTGGAGTACACTGACCCCATTTAGATTCTCTCCCTCCACCCTTTTACTTGCATCTTCAGAACTTGATGTCCCGTCCACAGCTGCTCCTGCACTTGTCCCGGAAGCACTCCTGTCTCCAGACACACCAGGCATCAAAAGTCCTGGTCTGGGATTCTTTATGGACTTGAGAAGGTTGAGGTCAGGCTTGACAGGAAGGACAAGTCGGGCTCCAGGCTGAGGAAGCTTGGGCTGTGCAGAGCTGGGTGTTGCAGACGATTCAGTCGTGTTTGAAGGTTCCGGTGTTACCTGAGGCTTTAGTGTGGTGTTAACTTTGCTCAATTTGTTCATCCTTGGAAGCACCACTGCAAACTTGGCCTCTACTTCCTTTGCTTCGACCGTCATCCCTGCAGTGCGATCAACTCTGTCCTCTGAGGTTTTTGTTTTCCTGACCACCAGGCTGGTTTTACTAGCCACCCTCATCCGATGTTTAAGTGCAGTGCCTTTGGACTTTCGGGCACCTTGTCTCTTTTTGAGAGCACGAAGTGAGAGCCAACGAGAAGCCCCTATGGCTTTTGTCCATGCAGATATTTTCTTCCTGAAGTTAAGCCCACGAGGCATCTTTTTCTGAATCCATCCCGACATTTTGCGAAAAGTTGTCAGCTCTTTCTTTCGGCCTAACAAGTGCTCTTTGGACTTATTGGACCTCCCCTCCAGACTTTCTTCCACTATAGCATCATCATCGGAGCCTGTTTTATTAGTTGACTCCCCTCTCTGTTGTCCTCCCTTGTCTCCATCAGGCTCCAAAAGATTCTTGAGGTCTTTGCCTTTCGTTTTTAGAAGCATCAATCTGTTTTGGCCTTTCATGGCTTTAGTCAAAGTCGGCTCCTCGTCTTCCTCTTCTGGATCAGATTGTGTTGACGCTTCTTTTTCCACATCTTCCGAAGGATCAATTACTATTTCACTCTCTTCTATCTCAGGCACAGTTTTCTCTTTTTTTTGCTTCTTCTTGTTCTTTTTTTCCTCCTTAGCTTTTTGCTTTGCCTCCTTTTCTAGTCTCTGCTTTTCCTGTTTAGCTTTCTTTTTATCTTCCTTCTCCGCCTGCTTCTCTGCCTTGGTCTTCTTGCCCATTCTGCTTCTTCCTTCCTGCACGGGCTTCTTGGCACGTTGGGGTTGTCTCAGTCGTCTCCGTGCAGCGTTAGCTGTTGGCTTTTTTAAAGGCTCTTCCTCGCTTTCCTCCTCATCGGCTTCATCATTAGCAACTAGAGATGTATCTTCCTGTTCTTGTTCTTCTTTTTCACTTGCATTTACCACAGAGTCGCTCTCTGACTTGACCTCCTTCGAAATGTCATTGTCCGAGTCTTCTGCAGTTTGGTCATCGCCTCCGTCAGCATCCGATGCTTCCGTCTCGTTCTCACTCTTCTGCGTCTCTGCGGTCTCCTCGTCGCTGTCCTGCTCTTCTTTCTCAGTAGCCTCTTCTGTTTCCTCTGCTGAGCTTCCTTCATCACTCTCAGTTTCCTCCTCAGTGTCACTTGCTTTGTCTCTTGTCTTCTTTCTACTCTTGCTGTGGGTCTTGTTAATGGCACTCCTTTGTTGTGCTGTAGGATCTACAGGAAGTCTGTTTTTGCTTTTCGTAATTGTATTCTCCTTTTTAGGTGGTGTAGTTTTTTTAGCTGCTCTTATCGTTGACACCTTCTTTTCGCTATCTGCTTTGAGCATTCTTCTGTCATTCTTCTTTTCAGGTTTATGCTCGGCCTCCGAGGTAAGCACCTTGTCTCTGCTCCTCTCTTTCCCATTAGTGGCTTTTAAAGTACTTTGAGACGTTTTTGATCCACTTCTACTGACAATTTTTTGTTGATTATCTTTTTTGGCCTCTTGTGCCTTCAGCTTGGACGACTTGACCGGTGGCATGACTGTTAGCGTTCCAGTGTCGTACTGACCTGAAGAAGAATATATCTTTAAACATTCAGTTTGGTTTGTAATGAAACATGCAAATAAAGGCACCTCTACTGAAAATGTACAAAATACAAATTAAAGCATTCAAAGTAATTTTTTTGCTTACTCATGAAATTATATCTTACCAATTTGAAACCGACCAAATAAAAATAACTGCAAATAAGTTGTTCTTTCGAAAAATTACCAAATTACTGGCATAAGTGTATGGATTCAATTTTTACATAATAACAAGCAATAAATTAAACATTTTAGGCGTGAAAATACTTAAGATACTTTATTATTAAACCTTATTTACGTTTGAATCTTTTGTAAACAAACCGTAGTTTAGCATAGTAGATTCTTCTTCACTTCTGGAGTTTAATTCACATCGGTAAATAAAAAAATGGCAACATTACCGCCCCTCAGGTTAAAAAGAGAACTGCACTTATCTTCAGTAGTTTATGACACAAACGTGAGGAAAACTCTTTTGACGTCATTAAAGTTCGTCAAAAAGGGTTTTTTTTACTTGAAATGCATTCAAAAACGACAAAAATATGCGAGAGGTTTTCCAAATTGTTTACTGAGACTGAATAAGAGGCTGTCAAGCCAAAAAAAAAGAAACTCAACTCCACTCAACTTTATTTATTGAAATAAAAAATGAAAATAAAATAAATATCAATTAATAAAAGGACATTGTTAAACAAACTTAAGTCTTAATGTGATCGTTAGTCATTTCATTTTTTTAGATTTATTTTAAATTCAATATTTTTTACATATATTCGAACATTAAAAGTGAAATAAATCAAATACAAAAGAAGTTTGGCATAACCATAAAATAAGTTGTTTACTATTTAATTTGATACAAGCACTTCATTTTCAAGAAAAAGGGTCTTCAAACACTTTGCCCAAATCTGATCTAATCCGATTCAAAGAGCAGTTTAAACATGAGACTGGTTGTATTCAAGCATCATCACAGTAATAAGCAGCAGAGAATCTCATTTTTCAGTATCTATTAAAACATGATTTTTAAAGGATGCTTTCTTGACAAAAATTGAATTCGACACAAAGGAAAATCAGGACACAACATTTTTTTTAAGAAAGGTGAAACAGAAAAAAACATTAAAGACAGTTTCATAAATATTAAATAAATAAAATTCCTGCAAATGCCTCAATTATTAAGTCATGAGAATAATTAAAAAAGATTGTCCGAAAAAATCTAAATGTGACCTCATGAGTCGAACACCTTCATCTGTGAGTTGAAAGTAATGGAGTGAAATGCAATATTTGCAGCTCTGTGAATGAGGTTGTGTGGCTTCTGGGAGGGTTTGGAAGGGGGTGTGTTTGAGTGAGAGCAATATAGCTTACCAGGCTTCTCGGGTGAAACCCATGCATGGCTGGGGGGGCTGCAAAGTTCTCCAGTTTGTCCTCAAGTGCTGGTGTCACTGACACAAAGATAAACTCATGCTGAGAGGCAGAAATGTAGGGCAGTTACAAAGAGGACATCCCACCTACTAGCACAACACACACACACATTTCATGTGGGAGATGTACAGACAGCCCCCCGCCCCGTTTATGATGGGGAGTTTAGTGTGTCCACACAGCCACACACACACATACACACACACACACACAAAGTATCTGCTGAATAATTGAGACCTCTCTGGCAGGTCGTTCTGAAGAGCAGATGGTGAATAGTCAGGAGGAAAGGTGAGAAGGTGCCGCGAGGGGTCGACAATGGGTGGAGGAGGGATGGGATTCCATCAGTGTGTGTTGTAGAAGTGTGATCACATAGTTGCACATAAAGTGAGGATTCAACTCAAGATTTCTCCAGGACATTAACCACAAAAGCAACACCTTTAATGACAAACCAGGAATAAATCATCCGACTATAGATGCTAGATAATTTAATATACTGCAATGTTTGCTAACAAACTGACTAAACATTTTCTTTTCATGCTATGATCTAATAAATTCTATTTCTTCTTCAGGTCGACTATAACCCAATAAGAGTCTTAACCTTTGTTGAGTTTCTATCCTAGAAAGTTGAACATGACGTTGGCCAGAGCCATGATTTGATCCATTATACCCTCAGTTGGGTTCAACTCATTTTCAAGCTCATTGACTCACAGGTTGCCAAGAAGAGCGTTTATCGGGGTCCTTGCTCTCAGGTTGCAGAGTCCTGAGTGTCCCCGGGCCATTAGTGAACAAAGCAGCTCCTTCTATTATGGATGATCAAAACTCTTGGCTGAACATGCATGACAACTGATACTCCTCTTTATCCACTTCACAGGAGACTGATTTAGGCAAACATTTTACATTTTGAAGCTGTAAAAACATGTTTTAAAGTCACTTCACAAAAGTACAACAATTAACTATGGTGGCAGAGTTCGATTCCAAAATGATCTCAGGAAAGAGAAATCCTGAACTCGGTAAAAACCTAGCAGTCTGTCCCACTATAGTCTGTCAGGGAATATTTCTGAAAACTAAATACATTGGGTTTTCTTTTAAGAAAAAAAAGAAAAAAAAAGGCAATGGACATATTTACCTTAGTTTTATAAATTATGAAAGTTTAAAATTTAGTTTAAATTCAGTTTATTCATTTAATCAACTTTTTTTTTTTGCGGAACAATTGTATCCAATAAATATATATATTTTAAAGGTACAAAGTTAAAGATTAAATTGAATAACAGTCATAATCCAGAAATTTAAAAAATAAAATATACATGTAAATACGTATGTATAGAAATGCAAGAAACACAGATCGAATCATGAGATTGACTGGAAAAAATATATATAAAATGAAATAAATTGGTCAAATAAATTAACAGATTGTAAAAGAAAGACTCCACTAATTGCCAATAAAACAATGTATTTGTTAGGAAAGAAAATAAAAAAAAGAGGAACAAAAACTTAAAGTAAAACAGTTTTTGAATACAGATTAAAAAAAGGAGGTAATTCAAATAAAAAAAAAGTAGATTTTTGGTGCGAACCAATGAATCAGAACAGCATTTCTATGGTAGACAAATAATAAAATTGTCCAAATTAAAAAAATATATATTAGAATGAAGCATTCGCACCAAGCATAGCAGATGAGGTCCAGGCTTTTTAAATGTTGAAAAGTATTAATAAAAATTGTAATAATTACAATCATGATTATAATTATCTAAAAGATGTCATTGTAGGTTTTTATTATGAAACAGTAAGTCATTTTTAAGTAATTTGTATTTATATAGCACTTTTCCGGACCAGGGTCACAAATCGCTTAAACAATCAGAACAAAATTCAATAAAATATATACTTTAAAGGTCAAGATAAAACTGAGAAAAACACAGGAGTTCCAGAAAATCAAGGAAAAGCCTGCACGAATAAAAACGTCTTACGATGTTTCTTGAAAGAGTCAGTAAGCTCCTTGATGCCCTTCGTCCTACTCGGGGCAAATGTAGCAGCCGTCAGTAGCAACAAGGTTGGTGACCCCACAACTACGTGATAAAAAAGGTGGAGGCGACAACATTCTTCTAGGAAATAAGGAGCGAGACACAATGCATCTTAGGAAAACATGTATTAATCATCCTCAAAAGAACTGTAGTGTCACATTACATATACATATATAAAAATTAGGGTTCTGAATCAGTTTGCTACAAAAATATATTCTAGTCAGATTCTAAAACAGCCAGTAATCTGAGACCGTACCAAAATATGTCCTCAGCAGCAGCCAACCCCAGTTAGAACAGTCCCACATGGTACTTGCATGTCACTGTATATATTAAAACATTTCACTACATGTTACACTCCTAAATTACAATATACATTGCTTGCGTAGAAAAAGAAAGACATTGTACATGAAAAAAATAATTAAAATAAAATTTCAAAAAAGAACCCAAAGGAACGATTTACCCCTTAAAATTAAACAGTACAGCATTACAAAGTGTGCATCAGCGTGAGTGGACGGGAGGGGGGGCTGTGTCTGACTGCTCACATTAAAAACTTTTTTTTTCCCCTGTGCAGCTACATTTCAAGATTTTCTGATGACATTAACATGTCAGTAGTGTGGACTGAAGCTCTTTAACACCACCAGCTGAGTAAAACAGATGATTTGACAGCAACATGAAGGAGTCAAGCATCAGAATACATTAGGTTAAAAAAAAATGTTCCTTTTAGCACAAAATGTTTCACCTATGGGCGACTCATCGTTTCCTCTGCCGCTTAAAAAAGACATTAAAAGATAAAAAGGTAATTCAGTAAAATAAATTAAAGATTGAGAATATGTGCTCAATTATGATAAAACGACATCACATTTTACTCACTCCTGGCATTAAAGAGCTTTTAAAGCTTTTCAATTTCTTCAATAATGATACAAAACAGGCACAAACGACACAGAACAGAACGTGTTCTCCAATGTTGGCCCACGTGATGCTGGCAGGTGTCTGTGTGAGAAGTTTTAGGCACATGTGGCGTCTCTTCCTTCAGCCTCACTGCAGAGAGCGAGGGGGGAGTCGGGGGACAGGTCTGTCAATGAGGCAAAGACTGGTGGGAGGAGGGCCGGGGGTCAGTAGTGGTCACCGTGGCAGGCAGGCGGTGGGTGGGCACTGCAGACAACTCTTTGTGTCCTGGAGGGGCACAGGAGGGAGTGAGGAAATGTCAACACACAAACGCTTCATCAAGTGTGTGACAAACACTCACCTCAAGGTTACAGCGGCACTGGTCAAGCTAGAGAATTCTTCACATTGTTTTCCAGACATGACCTGTAACACACATCAACACTATTATTCAACAAGAACAACAAGCAAATAACTACGGAGATGTAGTCGACTTACGTATGGTCGCCTTCTAGAGACTTCTGGATCTCCTGAAGTACTTCTGCAACACAAAGTCACAACTATAGACTTTTCACTTAGGAGATTAGAGATTTAGTTGTTTTTTTTTTAAAAGAAACCCATCAGCTCATTTAACAACACTATGGATGAGATGTGTGTCAATGATGGTCAGCTACACAAAGATGCAGGACGGCCAGTTGACGATGGGAGTCAGACGATGCAAAAAGCGCAACGAAATGTGGTCTTTTGAGTTAAAATCTGCACCAAGATGCATATTTTATATGACAATCATTTCAACAGTTCAGCCAAAAGGTACATAAAACATTTACTTTACTATATAACAGACAGAGAAAAAGAAGTACCAAAGATGGTAGGATTTAGTTTTAGATTTTTAAATGTATAATTTCTCTAATTAAACAATGTAAGGATTTAAATACAAGTTTGATTCTACCTGGTCATTTGTTGAATAAATCATAATTGAAAAATGCATTAAGGAAAAATTAATTCCATAAAAAAGTGAATTACTGCATGCATTTTATCTCAAAAAAAATAAAATAAAATAAAAAAAACACAATTTAGCGGATGACGGAACCAGATCTCGGTCCAAATTTGTCTGGTGACTACATGAGTACTCACTCTCATCATTCAGCAAAGCATGCTCCATTACACGTCTAGCTGCGATCTCTGGAACACAGGCAGCAGGAGGAGGAGGAGGAGGAGGAGTCAGTCACAGACATGGAGGAAGCGTGAGCGTGTGAGGACGGACGAGTGAAGTAAATCAGCACAAGCACAAGAGTCATCAACATTTGCAGAGCCAACATGCGGTTCTTTGGGAGCCTGATCAAAGTTTACCTGCATCGTCGGCGCCTGGGATGTCACTTCTAGAAGATCGAGAGGAGAGTTAGACAAACACTATGAGGCTCGTGACGAGGAAGAGAAGCTGCATGAACCTGTGCGATGATGAAGTGGAGTTGAGTGGTTGTCGGCCTGAAGGAAGAGGAACATCCACCAGACAACGAGGCTCCACCATGAAGCGCGTGGACAGTGAGAAACGCTCAAATTCAGAAGGAGATATAAGGTAGAAGCCTGGAGAGAACAGGAAGAAAACTCAAGATCAGTCACATAATAAAGATAGAATTATTATTATTATTATTTTTTAATTAAGAGTTCCTACCCTGGCCTTGTTTGGTGAACACACAGGAGGCGATGCCACTGACATCCTCTCGGCGTACACAAGCATATTGAACCTGCATCTTCACTCCCGGTAGCGACACCACATGGACGTCTCCCTGATTGGTCAGAACCACCAGGCCGCTCTCGCCGTAGTCCTCCGTGCGACTGCTGCCAAACCAGGCGACGCCCACTCTTCGTACTCTGGAACCATCCACTGCCGTTAGCTTGAGTTTCATCTTTGCGCTGATCTTTGGCAGAGTGAAGACCTGAGAACACATGTGCTGAAGGTGAGGTTGTGTATGTAGCACGGAGGAGTCAAACTCAACAAGCTGCTGACAATTTAATGAGAGGACACAGCAGCAACTATAGGCTTCTTACAGCTTAAGACAAGCTACATTGAAAATGTACCTAAAAAAAACACAACAACTAAATACTTTAAATATCATTGATACATTTGAGAACAACTCGACAATCAACTAGGATTCCAAATGAGGAAGAAAACAACACATTAATTTAAAAGGTTTAGGGACTATTTTAAACATAACATTTAATACCCAGAGCCTTATACTGGAAAGCTCGAAAGACACTCAAATCTTATCCAAGTTTTTTTGCATATAAACATAAAAACAATAAAAGCATTATTCTTAAAAATTTAAATACATTACTTTATTATAACAACTTTTTCTTTTTTAATTAGGTCAAAATCTTGAGTTCTTTTTTTCAACCAAAGATGGAAAAAAATATTGTCTGAATAATATGCAACATAACTAATATTAAAAATAAAACGAATGAATTTAAATATTACTAGATTGTGTAGGAGGTTGATATAAAACATAAATGAGTTCTGTTGCGTTTGAACAAGATCCTTGGACCAGGACAGACATGCAATCCTTTAAATGTATTTATGTGGCCCTCATGAGGTCAATGATCATACAGAAACCAAACAATTTCATTTTTTACTTAAAGCTTTAAGTAAGTATAACAAAATATTTTTAGAAAATGTATCCCATTTAAATTTTTTTATTAAAAACTATATAAAACATAAATTAAAATAAATAGTTTGGCATATTATCTGGATTATATACATCTTGCCCTCTAGGATATGTAATTGCCCACCAATGCTTTAAATACACAAATGCAAGCTCCAACCTTGAACTGTTCCTCAGATATAACCAGGAGATGGTGGGACCCCTGCATGTCTGGGGAGCGGGCCAAGTCATGGGCCACCTCCAAAGGCTCCGGGAGAGGAGACCCATGACCATCCAACACCACGATACCAACTACAGGAGCACGATGCATCAGCTGGATTTCCTTGGCTGAGAGAATCATAATCGGTTAAAAGCCACAAACACAAATGAACAAAAATGATTAGACAGAATAAATGATCTCACCCGAATGTGCAGAAACTGGTTCATCTGCTCTCGCTTCTACAGGAGGGAGTCGGAGCATGTATGCGTACACACAACCACCATTTGTGCCCGCCCAGAGAGAAGGCGTGTTGTGGGAGCCTGTGAAGGAAACAGAAGAGGAACAATCAAAACCCATTTTACAAAAGTAAAAAATAATCAGAACTCAGTGCATCCAAGACCAAAGGATCCTAAAAAGGGATCACTTACTGTCGGCGAGAAAAGTGTCTGCAAAGTAGAGTGTCCGAACTAAACCAGTGAATGAGTCATCCGACGAGCGGGCCTCAATCTTCCTCTGCACTGGAGCTAGTTCCATCTCTGCCAATTCAGCTTCGAGGCGAGCGTTTGCATCCTGGACCTTAAAAAAACAAAAAAGCAAAAAACAGGAACGTTTCAGATCCTGGACTGGAGCTATACTTCCAGGATACAAGATGATGCAACTGTACCTTGGCAGAATTGTTGACGTGGTGTTTCCTAAGAGACACTCTGCTACGTCTTATTCTCCGGAAAGACTGTCGTAGAGACTTCTTGATGCTCTTGACCCTTGACAGAGGACCCTCCATGGCCAATTGGTCGTTGGGGTTTAGCGTGCATCTATTTATTATTGGATAGCGTTAGCACAAGTTTCAATTGTAGCTCAGAATCATAAAACAGATTAAGCAACTTCATTATCATACAAAGAAAAGGGAGAAACAATGTTGATTTACTTTGGTTGTAAAATAAATAAATCATTCCGACACATGTATATCTGTATGTACAAAGAAATAATATAAACGATAAAACATGTTCAAAGTATTGTATTTTCGCAGAAACAAACTATTTAAAATAAGGCAAATTGATGCTTTTTCACGTGTGATGAATATGTCGTTAAATAAATTCAGTATTATTCAGTCCTTACTTGGCATTAGTTTTACTACGCTGTAAGAGTTTTGAGAAAAAACAAGACAATCATAAAATAAGATTTGCTTTGTGTTCATAAATTAACTACTGAAAGAATACTTTTGAGCAGAAATCATGTTCCCCACACAAATGGAAATAACCAGAACTTATTGTTTGTGTTTCCTTACTTGACAAGAACGTTGTTCCTCTGCTGGTAATCAAAGACACCAAAGCCGTGGCTGGTGCCGAAAGCCACCAGCTTCCACTCGGAGTGAAGCGTGAGGGCGGTGACCACTGCGGGAGGCT
Organism: Callionymus lyra; assembly: GCF_982586985.1. Classification (NCBI taxonomy): domain Eukaryota; kingdom Metazoa; phylum Chordata; class Actinopteri; order Syngnathiformes; family Callionymidae; genus Callionymus; species Callionymus lyra. The sequence goes on along the minus strand of NC_141823.1, from coordinate 29,515,755 downwards.
GGCACTGCACCAGAGTGAAAGGCTGGAACCCTGCAGGAAACAGCACTGGCTCTTCTCGCACATCCAGGCGAGTGTGGCCCTGGAAAATGAACGTCCGAGAATTGATACATATGCTTTTTCTTTCTTTTTTTTTGTAGTGTTGTAAACGTGAAATAAATGATGAAAGTTGACAACAACTGTTGTTAAGGTAAAACTCAAATCTGCACAAAACACCAGCCAGCACCTTCCAGCGAAATCCTTCTTGTCCTTGTAGCAAGTCCACGACTTTAGCCTCCACGATCTGCTCTGCTGATTCGTCGTTAAGCTCCAACACCAGAATCTGAAATATGAAAACACCAACAGAACACGTTATTTTATGAAACTGCACTGAAGAATATTTGTGAACATTAATCAAAATCAAAGTTTTTGTTTGCATGTGTGTGGTGATACACTCAAGTTCATTCTCATGTGCAACATATGATGACTCTTACCTGTCCAGCAGTGCCTGCAATGGTCAGATAACCGCTGTATTTGCAAAGATGGATCTTCTGTACGCCGAGTCTTGGGTCATCGCTGTATGGGTCATAGCAACCAACCTGCAGAGAAGATTTTGCACATGGATTTTGAGGGAAAGGGACTTCTACAGAACTAAAGAAAGACAAAAATATTTATCATTTTATATCAATGTATTTGTAGTAATATCCATATGTAACGGAAGACACTGATGAGAATGTAGTCAGTTCTTCCCCAATACGCATTCACATTTTAGTTGTGACTATTTACTAAGCTTTGACATGACTGTTTCCAACCAACCATGATTTTAATAACAATTTTAACCATAATATTCTTACAAAATGCTAAAATTAATTAAAAACATCTCCCAGATTCCAACGAGGTTTCAAAGAGAAAGTACAATTTCACAGAATAAATAAAGAAATGTACTATATGCAAAAGAAGAATTAAACTAATTACATTTTAGTTACCAGTAATATCATTACTAGTGAGATGTGAATGAAATAATTTTGTGCATTATGTTTCAAAATATTGAAAAAGGTAGAAGTATACAAAAACATTGAAAAGATGATTATTAAAAGGAATTTCTCTGCATAGCAATACATTATATTCCACATTCTGTAAATTCCAATGCAACAATGCAATAATGCAATAGGCCTGCTGGCTAATGAAAGGGAGAGGCAGATGACCAGTGTCATTGCAGAAGCCTGCATATTGCATGATGTAATTGTTGACATGAGACAAGGTTTTATTGTGTTCCTGTGAATAAATAGAATCCTGTAGTGGAACATAGATGAGCTGCTTATATTCAATACGTCACAGTTCAAACAGCAGCCCTTTCTTTTGACTCCAGGACTTTAACCAAGAGTTATGATAAATCTTTTGTTCAGTCCATTTAAAAAAAAATATCATCAAGATTGTATTTATTAATGACAAATGAACAAACCTTTCTGAATGGCGGCCATTCTCCCTCTGTGCCCTGGTTCATGTTGTCATTGGGGTCACTGTCTGTATGAAAGACCCCAGCTGTGCCCAACTTGTACATCGGATACAAACAGACTCCCGACGCATCCCAGAATCGTACAGATCCATCCTCGTGCCTGTACACATCCAAGGACACAGAACATTGTTAATGTCATGGGAATATATATACTGGATATATATATATATACATGCATACATACTAATTTATAAATATGATATGCATTTTTAAAGGTGGAGAGGATTTTAATGTTGTTTATTTCCAAAATGACTACTACAATATTTATTTAAGAATAGAACCCTGTCGATAGGTGCTTGCAACATTCAATCGTGCATTGAATGAAAACCATTTAAAAATAAATAAATAAAATAATAAAAGAGTATTACAATATAAAACAATATTTTGAAAAAACATGGAACTGCTAAAAAAAGAAAAGAAAACGGCATTAAGTCGATTTGAATGGTGACCAAGCTTATTCAAGATAAATGTATTCACTCCTTAAAAAGGCAATTAAAATGTTGATTTAAGAGTCTCTTAAATTGACCTTGGACCTCTATTGAACTCATCAGTATGTGTCTGTTTAAAGAAAAAGACAGGAGAGAATTTTATAAAGTATTAACTAAAACATCCTCATGATGAGGGATTTACAGCATCTTGGAGAGAAAGACTTCTCCACATGCTAGTAAGTCAGGAGAGTTGGGTTTGACATTTGTTGCCCTTTAAATATAGTTGAAGTATTGTAAAATACGAGCAGATGATATTGGTTTGAAAAAGAACCTGACCCTGTGAGGAGGAAGTCTCTCTGTGGAGGGTCTGGGGCCATGTTGCGGCCTCCTGTAATTGGCCATGGCTGCAGAAAATAAAAGCGAAAATACAATTAAATTTGAACTTTGATCCAGTTGCAAGACTTAAAAAGAAACATTCAGGAAGTCAAGAGGAGTTACCTTTTTAGAGTAGTGTGTGTTCTGCAACGACCCTGCAGCAAGAACCCTCTCCCACAGCTTGAGTGGGATGGCAGAAACGTGGTGTGAGCAGGTGATGGGGGAGCTGTGTAGAGGAACCAAGTATGGTGTTTGGATGACAGGCCAGCCGTCTGTCTGCAGGTCAATCACCACCAGCTCCTCCTCTACTAGAACCACCAATGCGCTCGGATCACCTTAATAGAAAACCGGGTGATCTTAGTATTCCTCCTCAATCTGGCCAACATTTCAGTTTCAACAACTGCCTACCTGTGTGCTTTGGTCCATCTTTTATGACGAAGAAGTCAATGATCCTGGAGGTAAAGTCCAGAGCAATGTGGGTTTTTCCATGGATGACAGTAATGCAGTGCCTGTCTCCATAGCTGGCTCTTGGCATTCCTCCGCTAAAGAAGAGGAATGGTGGCCTAAATAAATAAAAGCATTTAGCGTTAGATAAGAGCCCCTGAACTGTCATATCAGTCACGACAGAAGAGGTCATTACCCTGTTTCTGTCGGGAGTTGAACTATTTTAGAAATGGCTTTGCAGGGGAAATGTCCTGAGGTGAAAGATGAGTCATTAGTACCAGAGGACGAGATTTAAGAGGGAAAGGCTTCGTCATTCTCACCATAGGGAATGTCGGACTTCTCCTCCTCTTCGTTCTCGTCTTCCTCGCCCACCATCCATCGACAGTAGCTGCCATCACTGTGTGAACTAAGAATGTAGGAGCCGTCTTCTGTCCACCACACACTCTCCAGTTGCTGATGTAAGGAAACAAGATGAGACTCAAGCAGAAAGTCATTTCTACAGTTGATCCAAATCTTACCTGGGTTGCTGGGATGTGCTGGAGGGCACAATGTTTTTCCAAATCCCAGACGACTGTCAGGCCTCGTCCATAACCGATGACCACCTGGTTTGAGTTGACTGGGTTCTCCTGTAGGGCTTCCACATGCTCCAGATTCCTGCGGCCGATGTAGTCGTCTGGTACACTGCAGGAGACAAGTGAGAAGGGAAACACAGGAAAGGGGAAGAAATGAGGCATGGTTGGAAACATTTGGAAACAGTTACCTGTGCTGGATCCAAAAATCGGTCTTAAACGCACTTGTGTTTCAAAGGTTGATTGATCCAAATGTAAGTTTTAAATTAAAATTGAGTAAACTCCATGAACAATGGCGTACTCCCAATCCGTCTATTACAGATGTATTATACAAAATGTGTACGTGCGGAGGATGATCAAATCAATGGTATTACTGGCATGTTGCTGAGCTACCTTTCCGACATTAGCTCACTAGCTATGATCCACACAGGTTTTTATGTGTTTAACTGTAAAAATATTGGTTATTTGCTAAGAAGAGAAAAGTTGAAATGTGTAAAAATAAGGGTTTAAAAACAGACATTGCTTATGGAAACCCTAAATCCTTTGAAAATGTGTAGCAACGTTTGCTCCTGTACCAAATAAAAACATTAATAAAAAAAGCGCTATAAAAATCTTGATTTAAACCATAAAAAAACAACACTGAAGAATGTAATCTCTGATGTTGATACACGTTTCTTAATATGTGAGCACACACACCAAGTGACACACCCCACCACTGTCTGAGATGCTTTGACTTTTCTTAAGTATAACCCTTTTTAAGTAATCTATTGTAGTGTAAATATTGAAGGCATCAGTTTCAAAATACCATAATATTTCAATCGTGATATTGCTGAATACTGTGAACTTATCAGGTAAAGCTGAAAAATGTCGAGAATGGAATGTGTGACGAAGCCTTAAAGGCAAATCTTATCAGGCATTGCTGAAAGACGTTGAAAATGTCAGTTAAGGTAGGTTGAGGGCTGAGGTTGTGTGTACAGAAGGAGTCTACCACTTAGTTTTGAAACCATTCTTCATGCCTCAACGCAATAACAGTCCTGACAACAACAAGCTAAGCTCGGAAACTGGAAGGAACATCTACTCTTCATTCCTTGAAAAGGAAAACTGGGTTCAGAGAATAACTTTAGGACTGTCTGGCAAAGTGACTCAGCCAGAGATTTAACCACAGATACTTTACTCCCTAAATTGTGTCAGCCATGGCGCCTTGTAATGGAACATTAGATGCTGCCTGCAGGGCATCATGACAGCAAAAAATAGAATACTGGGTGAAGTGATTTTGCCACGCCACTTATCTCATGCAATAAAACCTCTTGTCAGTGGAGGAGGAGCCGCTTTAGGTGTGATGAATGTAATTTAAACACATATTTAGCCACACACAAACAGTATCTTATGGAGTTCCTACCTGTTGGCCACCTGGTCCAGACTGATGTTCCTTTCCTCAAGCTCTCTAAAACCAGGCACTTCAACTATAAACACGTGTCCACCTTCAGTACCTAGAAGCAGCAGCTCTCCAGAGGAGTGTGCCAGCACTGCCGTCACTCTGGTCACACTTGGGGGGGCCCTGAAAACAGCAAACACAGTTTTGATAGCAGTTTTTATACAGCGCTCACCACAGTAACAATCTTTTCTTCTAGGAAAATAAGTCCACATAATTATCTAATTTTGACAACTTAATTTGGCTTATTTTGTTATTCCACATTCTAATTTAAGCAAATCATTGAGAGTATTATTACCCTGGTGGTCCAGTAAGAGTGAAGCGTCCGATTTCCAATAGCTCAGAGAGTCCTTTATGGGCCCTCAATGTCCACATGTGCAAACTGTTGTCATCCAACAGGGTCACCAATTCAACCTGTGGGTGAAAAAGGTTACTTACCAGAGACACATACATACATACACATATATATTTATTTCTTTTCATTTTTATCTTATTTCCACCCACCTGGTGAGGGAGGAAATGCACTTGAGTGACAGCAGCGTTCTCATCATGTAGACCCATGAACTCCACACCAGGGGCTCCATAACTGACCGTAAGTCAAGGTTTCATTAAAAAGATAGACCGGTCTTTTATCTGTAATAAACCGATGATGGCTTATCAATGCATTTTCTTTCATCTAAAATACACAAATTCAAATTCCACAGATTCCTTTGCCATCAAGGCAGATATCTAGGGTAAGAAAGCCTCTTGGAAAAGTTACCCATGCACATGGATTCACACACGCACACAGTGAAAGTATTGAGCAACAGCGTGGGAAAATCAAATATCTGAAGCAGGTGATTATGTGAACTGCGGAGAACTCGAGCGTCACAGGATTTAATTAGTGACCTCGTGTTCAAACATGACAGAGTTTATTCAACAAATGGTGCACTTTGATAAGGATACAGTTTGATGGCTCCGGAACGGGTACCGATAGCCAGGAGCTGCAGCGATGGACTGTACCCCAGAGCACTGGGCTGGTGGGGGAATCCATGTTCCACAGTCTGAGGAAGAGAAGTGCACGGAGTTGATCACAGGAACAATGACAGGATGACAAGGAGATTAAGACCACTGAGCAGGTAGACGAAGACATTTTAAACAAGATACATTTGCTTTCCGTTCCATAATCATTCAGAAGAATTTATTATTGAAGCTCAGGAACAGACTCATCGACCTCAAAATCATGTAACACCAACATTTTATTTGAATATAGAACATTATTTATCATGTAAAATAAGGAATCCTCTCTTTTTCCATTCATTCACGTCAGATTAATGTGGTGCATTTACAGAGAACTTTATTATTTATTAAACTACTTAAAAGTAAATATATACAGACTATATTAAAACAAACAACACCATGACTCACTTATGTTTCACCTTTGTTGAGTGAGTATTTTCCACAAAACTCTACATGTTACCAGAATCAGAAAGGAAACGGTCACGATATTTATTATTTTGCAGATAGACAGGTGTATGACCAAATATTTAAATAAAATGTATTGTGTTTAATATCATCAGTTCAGGCTTTTATATATATATACACATCTTGATCAAGTATCATTTTGACTGCACCATCAAATACTTTTCGTAGTAGAGTTTGCATGAAAACCTTATAAATCCTGAGGTGGAAATAACATTGATCTCTTGTACGATGCTGGCAATTTTAAAAACGGGGACTTGCCTTGTTAAATTGGAAGAGGTCTTGCTTTAGCCGGTCTCTGTGGGACTCATGACCATGTCTTCTGAACCTCTTCATCCTGTCTCAGCACCGGCGTGGAGCCTGCAGGCCCACCAAAACACACTGCAATAAGGACAGAAACACAAATATAAACACGTTTAATTTAACATGCAAATGCTGAACACATACAGAGAAAGTTAATTTTTATTTCAGGAAAAATTGGATTAATTACACAAGTTACTATAAAGTCACTGAAAGTCTACTTGGGTGGTAATGTCAAGACAGAAACACCCAAATACTGTTGCAGTTTGTGGCTATAAAACCTTTAGAGTCATTAATGTTTACAACCAAGTTCCTTTCAGTCACCCATGGCGACATAAAGAGTAAAACAAGAAAACACTTTCTCATTTCACTCCTTTTCAACTCAACCTCATGTCGACTAAGGGTTTGGATAATTTAAGAGAAACCAGTTCCTTTTTGGAGTTATAGGAAAATGTATGTCCATTTTAATCATGCAACTAGAGCTTAGTGGTCTTCATCTCCGTCCAAAACACCCGTGAAAGCATCCAAATACCTCTGTGGTGCTCGTCTCTAACCTCCACCTTGTATGAAACCCTCGTCATTTAGGATTTTAATAATGAGATAGTTTAGACTCTGAAAAGAATCCCAACCCTTAGACGACATGAGTGCGAGCAGAAAATGACTAAAGAAGCACTCTTTTTAATGTGTATTGTATCAAATACACACTTAATTTTCATGAACACAATTAGTTCACATATTTTTTTCCCTATACTGAATAAGGTTTCCATTTCTCTGAAAAATAAAAAGGTGAAATACTATGAAGGTACAGTTAAGCTAGATATAATAAAACTGATCCAAATGTTGGGTGACAATAGACCATGACAGTATGGAATAGAAATTTGTAAAAGTTAAAAAGGTAAAATATTAATAATTATATCTATTCCTGATAGATCAATGGTGTGAATCTGTAAAAGATGATTAATCCTTGATCAACAACGTCATCATCACATGCCTTTCTGTCTTAAAGGTTGCCAGGTTTTCAGCAGAGCAGTCTAGGCAACTATGGTATGTTGTTATAGGCTCTGTATGCTGTGAGAAGGCCTTTAATATAAATTATTCTGACCAAACTAATCCAACATTCAATTAAATGGTGGCTGAAAAATTGCTCTGAACAAGAAGTCACTGACATCAAGTGTGCAGACTACTTAACAACTTGTTATTGCTGCAATAAAAACTGTGTTGTTGTCAAAGTAACACCCAGCTCAAAATAAATCAAACTGTCATTGTGATGTTTAACCATTAAAAATAGGGTGAACATTTTCTTGTGATACGGGTTACGGTAGAGCATTTAAGAGTGACAGTGTATAACAAACAAAAAATATGAAAAAAAAAATGAAAAAAAAAGGGTCTTGACCTTGTCTTTTTCAACGTAGATATGAGACATAACATAAAACATATTGGGGACTAATAAAAACTAAAGTAAATGTGCTATATAAAATAAAAACTATGCTTAAATTATGGATATTGACTTAAACGGCAAGATGTCGTTACATTTTATTTAAAACCACCAAGTATAAGGTTTCACTGGATGAGAACAATATTCTTAGGTTACAATATAAAAATATTTGAAACAATGGAGATATGTCTGGTGATTTCAATGTTTTTCCATATTAATTATTATTATTATTATTATTATTCTGGGTTGAAATAAATAGCAATGGAAATCAGAACTATCTCACCCACTCTAAAAATAGAAGAAAAAAAAAAGAAAAAAAAAAAAAAAAAAAGAATAGGCACGCCCTTAGAACAAGTTTAGTATGAATCTCCTCCTTTAATGTAAATTAACTTTACAAACATACCAGATCAGTTTTTTTAAAACACACAAAATTAAGTACTTCTTTGTTTTTGCAAATATGTCATGTCGTTTAAACTAAAATATATTATTTGCCTTGATCTGTCTTGTCGTTTACTATGGGGTATACATTGCACAGTCATTGTAACTATTCAAATACTTGTAGTCAACCATTATTTGAGAGTATTTTGAGGTTTTTCTCCATTTGTTTGTTTGTTTAGTTTTCGTTGGGTAGAACCATTAAACATTTCCAATGGCATATTGTCGTTTGTGAATGACAATATTTCGTCCTGTAAAACAGAATTAATAAAGTGAAAAAAAACAACAACCGAAAACCTCAGCACAGCCAACTAATGCCAACAACCTCCACCCATTTGTTTCCCCTATAGCTTCAAAACCTGTGGAAAACACTGAAATGGGATGATTTCTATCCATCAACACATCAAGATGTGTATAAATCACAGACGACAATAATTTATTTCACCGTCTTTTACATCAACACCCATCGAACATGTCCCAAAACTCAAGGTCAGGAAGACCTTTTCAAAAAAGGAACCATTTCACTCCCATGGGTCAATCAGGATTTCTATCAGCAGACATTGAAAACCAGGTGTGGCCAACACACCAGTAAAGCAGCTAGAAGACCAAAGTCCTCAGACCAGACAGAATACAAAGGATCAGGCTTAGGGCCTTAATATTGCTCCGAGCTTGAAATTTCACTTTCACGTGATGGAGCTTAGCAAGTTCTTTTCTTCTCGCATGGAGGATTTCTTTACAACAAGATGGGAAACTGTGTCTTTGCATGATGCTTGGGTTAAGTGTATACCTTTTGGGTACTTCAAAATAGACTCTCACTATGTTGATTCATTCAAAACACCAATACCATGTAAGACACTGGTGTAACTAAAACCAAATGTTTTGCAACGTAGCAATTATTAAGGCGGACAATGTTGATATATTACACAACGTTGTCACTTACAAACTACATAAGATACAGCACAATGCCATATTGTACAAACGTACATATATTTTTAGATATTAACTTATAGCACATCTCAAATCTAATAATTTCAGAGACATAAACAAACCTGCCACCTGCATAGTTATCCGTCGGTGGTCATAATGCCATGGCTAATAGTTAAATATAGTAAGAAAGGAACCAACTTGAAAGGAAAACTCTTCATCTCAAAAAGTCAGAAAGAAGCTGACAAATCCGTGTGTGAATCGAAGTGTGCCATGGGAATTAACAAAGTAGAAAATTCAAAGACTCATGCTCCACTAACATCAACAGAGTGGGAGGTCCTGCTTCATAAACATGAATCCTACCCAGTGATCAGAGAGGAATCTGCTGATGACACCAAGAGTTACAACCTCCATGTGTGAAAACGGGTAAACAGTCATGTCTACCAGGATGGAAAGCTCGGCCAAGCGACACAAACAATTGAAGCAAGTCAGGTGTGGATACAGACAGCTTAAGCCCACGTGTCTATCTCTGCAGATTAAGTATGGCCTTTCAAAGAAACGACAGAATAATTACCGCTCATTTAGTAAACTCTACTTTTATTTCCGGACAAGCAGTAAATCACAAGTACAGGCTTCAAATTAACATTGCTTCTTTTGCTTAAGAGCGCGAAAGAAAACAACAGAATAACTTAAATTTCCCATAATGATCAGTTATGCATACACTTTAATCAAGAATAGATATCTAATGTAACTTATCTTATCAGACCCATAGTTCTGGACAGCAAGGTTGAACGTTGGGTGCCTCTAAGCTGCAATTTGAATGGTTCAGATTTCAACCACTGTAATTTTCAACGGCTGTAATTTTGACTTGCGTAGTGTAGATTGTTAGTTAAAGTGTCTGTGACATGATTTTAAACCTAGAGAGCATTAGAGAAGTGTTATATAATTTGTTTATACAAATAAAGTTCCCAATATAATACAAAAAAATGTTTTTGTAATGTAAATGAATGAGGTTACGTTGGAAAGATAGTTGTGTGTAGGTAAAAAAAACAACAACCCTGTAGCGTTTGAGCTATAAAGAGCAGAACCCAAAATGTAAACAAGCAAGACTGAGTACAGTTAAAGGGCAACTAATTTGAAACATTGCCTCCTGACATACTCACATGTTTCTAATATTAAAGTCTTCCTCTCCAAGATGCAGTAAGTCCCTCATCGATGAAGTTTTATAGTCATTACTTTATCAAGTTTATTCTGTCATCTTGCAAACGAGAGGTCATGAGAGTGAAGGCCATTATGATGCAATAATGGGTTTCACACCTCCTCCAGCCAGCTGTACGCTTTGTTTATACAAAGAGTCCCTTAGAGGTGGACATGAGTTTCTTGGGAGGTGGAGACTTGATGTTTGGCCAATCACAGCAAAGTGGGTGTGGCTATGGTAAACAAGATTTAATCTTCAGAAATACCCTTTCAGTTGGCAGGGCTTAAGAGCATTTTCTAACGTTATATTCAAAAGACAGTTTTGTACAAACAGACACATAATGAGTACAATAGAGGTCCAATATCAATTAAGAGACACTTAAATCAACACATTAGTGTACATTTACCAGGAAAACCTCACACAAAACATTTATGTAAAGTTCCAACATGTCACAAACCTTGTAAGTGTGACTCGTAATTAAACTTCTTGTCCGTCTACTTACACTCTAGCCAATTAGACAAGGACCAAAATGAGACAATAAAAATCCCACTGCATCACATTAACACACCCATCAACAGTGAGAGTTTAATAAAGCAGGAATGGCCATCACACATTCAGAAGCTTAGGACGGACAGAGAAAAGTAACAGTGAAAGAAAACTGAATTAAACCAAGACAAATCCTCAAGTAATTCAGTGATCATATTAGTGTGAGCATATCTTAAAGTTACATGCCTGAATTAGAAGGTGGAAGTCATATAGCAGCAGAACTACCATAGATGACAACAGATCTTTATTTTTATTCAGAACAATGACACACAGATGGCTACATAGTCAAGTTTCTGCCAAGCAGCTCAAGACTCAGTGAACAGATTTCTCAACCAGACCTCATACAGGTCAACTGTCAATTTAAGGTGGAAATGACTGCAAACATTCCCGACATGCCTTCTCTCGCAGTGTACAATCTGCTGTGATCTCATCTGTATGACTAGGTCTCACACTGTATTTACCAAGGATAAACAGTTGCAGAGCTCAGGACATGTTCAGAACCAGTGTGACCCACTTATGAAGTCACTGGTGACTAATTCAACCGTGCTAAACGTTTGCTCAGCCTCCGTCTCCGAGAAGACTGCTCAGTCATCCCACGTTCAACTGAGTCACTTAGGATAGGATAAATATTAAACACTTTTGAGTGGGTTTAGGATGAGAGAGTGAGCATGTTTAATTATTTTTACTTCTAATTTGTTATGGACAAATGCTGGATTATTTTTTTTACTAAAGCCACGTTAGACTTTTTTTTTTTGATTTCTTTAACTGGCAAAACCCTTGCCTTAACTATACACAGCTCACTTCTAACGATCAGACTTTCTCTGCACTAGACTAGACTTTGCTACCACTGCCGATATGCCCCGGACAATCATTAAACCGATTCCCATCTCATTTTGATGTAGACAAAAGAACTGAAGTGAAACCCCAGCAAAAATATATGAATACATGGATAGATCTAGTCATTTTTGTGGATGGGATCTAGAAAACAAACATGACTTTTAGAGAAACTTTAAAACTAAAAGGCTAAAATACAAACTTGAGCCAGAGAATGATCTTTATACTATCATTTAAAACAGTTTATGATGCCTTAGGAACTACATATACTTTAACTTCAGACATTATGACACCAAATTATACTTTTCTTCAACGCTTCATATTGTATTAATACATTGACTTTCCTTCACTGATGGAAATAAGTCGGCAATAAATTCCAAAAAAATGTTTCCTTCAATACAATTTGAATTAGTTGTTGGGTAAATTTAAACTAGTAGTTCACTTACCAGACATAACTGCACCGTACTTCTACCCATCAATACATGCATGCCAAAAATAAAGGTATAAAATGGCAGCTGAAAAGTAGGAGACGGTTTGAAAAGACCAGTTGGTATAGTAACCACAAAGTAATATATGATCATCTGCAGTAACTCCCATCATTTATTTGTTTTAGAGCTTAATCGGGAGCTAGCATCTTCTGAAAGTATATGTACAGTGAGGTACCCAAACAATCTTCTGCTTAACCAGCAGAGCCACCAATATCTCCCCGTCACAACACAAACACGGTGCATCATAATGAATGTCCAGGAAATGCCTGGCATCTAAAACATTCCACTTATGGACTTATGCAATCGGTAGTTATGCCAGCACTTGTCCCAAGACAATGAGGAGCAGAGAAGATAAGCAGCTTTCTTTCCCCTGAGTTTGTCTGATCACATCGATAACGCTTTAACAAGTCAGAGTTTGTCGAATAACCGACGGTTGAAAAAAAAAAAAAAACACAAGCAAACCACACAGACAGGTGAAGTAGAACCCGTTCTGCAACTCACCATTGGTTTCTATCACCTTCTATCCTTGAGGGGAAAGCAGGGGAACAACTGCTCTTCAACCTTTCAACTACATAAAACAGAAACTAATAGGCTTGTCACAAGCTAGATGATGCGGAAACAAGACATGCAAGATGATTCCTCTCCAAAACTAAACAGAGATCTTGTCTGTTTTGGGTGTGGCTGAGAGGATAGCATATCTCAAACATATTTTATCCAGCTTTCCGGTAATTGGAAAATGGGACCGCTAGAAGGACAAAGTAGCTTTTCAAATTTCTATTTAACAAAACAAGTGGGAAGATGGATTAAAATCGTATTTCAATGAAGGTGAACAAAACAGTAGGGTTCACTTGACCTAAAGAGCAGCAGATGACATGACCAAAAGAACTTTGAGCTAACTGTCGCCGCCACAGTGAGGGATTTCAATTCAAGTTAGTGCTCCCAGTAGATGTTGATTCTTGCTGATTTGACTGGAATAAAATAGAATAATCTGCTGATATTCAATACGCTGACATTTTCCAACTCATTTCTACAGTCTTTCCAAACCCAATATGTGAGCATATTTTCCACTGAACCACAAGGAACACGGAGTCTGTCCTGAGGAGAACTTATGCTGACGTTTGTCTGATGGAACAATGATTGATGGCAGCAGAAAAGAGTTGAATTACAAAGGCTGTCCTAGACAAATGAGTGTTTACATTATCACAGAACCACATACATAGTCACATTATTTCTAATTCAACATATTCTAATCAAGAACCAAAACTAAGGAATGTATTGTTCAGAGTGGAATTATGAAGAATACATTAAGGTCGGGTTGGAAAGCTAAATAATTAAGTTTAAAAGCTCAAACTAACTTTTCATGAATGACATATGACCTACATACGCCTATTCATCGTGTTCAGGAGTTTCAATTTGATTTTTTTTCCCATATCGACTAGTTTAAACTATTTTTTTGAATTCCTTAAATGGACGATTACTAAAACATCCCGTCCTGTCATCAGACCAACATGCTGCTGAGACAGCTTGATAATGTGCGGCCCAGTGAGAGGTGAACCAAATGTCAAGTTAACAGTTAACAGAACCCAAATCTAAAGTGTCATTGTCAGAGGTCGCAATCTACCATAGCCCTGTTTGTAAACGTAAAACCTATTCTCTACTTCCGCCACATTTGGGAGTGGCCATTTATTTTGCCTCCATGATGGTTTCAGGTGGACTTTAGCACCCAGAGGGAACAAAGGAATCTTTGTTTGGGAAATTTGCACTGGTGCAGGTGGGGTTTGAAGGGCACGACTGGATGTCCTTTGACTAGAACCGCTTCTCCAACTGGTGAATTTAGTGAAGCACCTGCTGCTTAGAATCGAATGAGTCAGGAGAAAGACTGACTTGACTTTGGTTGTGAATGACAATTTCATTGACGTGTAATGTCCAGGCTTTTAACGTAAAAAAAAACAACTTTACGTTACTACTATACAAGCAAATAAGTACACTTTTTAATACCATCTTCTCATAAGAGTATAAAAGCAATATATTATAAATGATTTCCCAATCTCCAAAAACACAGCTTTGATAGAATCTCTTCCTGAGAAAATAATGTGGAAACAAGACAAACCAGTCTTTCCCTTATTTTTGACATGCACCACCACAACAATTACTCACTTCTGAAACCAGACCGTTGACTCAAACAGACTTCCTGACATACCTGCCGTGAGACACACCTAGCTGAAGCCTTCCGTCATTATGCAACTTCCCAGTTGCTGTCAGTGGACTGAAGTTTGTAGGTTAATAACAGAAAAAAAGTGTGTCTAGCAGACTAGGATAAAACAGCTACCATCAAGTGCTTATGGGCTTTTCGCAATTGAATATACAAGTGGGCGGTGCAGTGTTTCACCCTTTAGTGTTGGGCAACTGGTTAAATATTATACTCTTTAACAACAGGTCAGTTATTTTGACACCTTACATTATTGGTCTTCACTTGGCGTAGCTTCAGGGTGAGCAAGAAACATAGCCTGCATGGTCTTAACCATAAATTGTTAAATAAAATTCAATCTCTTTTTATAAGTCAGAGGGAAGACTTTTAATTAAAAAGAAAAACACTATTCATATACCAAATTATGTTTTTTAAATAAGGTAATTTCAATAAAGCAGCAGGTTTAAAAAAGTTTACATTTTGAGAAAAATAAAGTTGAAAATTGTAAGAAACTGACGTTACTTGTTCAGTCTTAAGTTGTGACCAGCACGAGCAGTTGGAGAGGTTGTGTACATACTAAACAATAAGGTGTTTTCAAGGGTATTCAGCAGGGGTCCCTACTTCATTCAATTTTCCTTAAGGGGATCTTTACGGCGAATGTGAGATGCTGCCTTTACCTCAAAAGATAGAAGTGCCTTCATAAATAAATTAAAAGGAGATTCCTAAATAAGATTTAGTCTTAATCTTATTCGATATTGTCGAATGCATTTTATTTAAAGATTTTAACAAACAAAATACACAACATGGTTTAATATTGAAAATAAAATACATCAAATTATGTCATTATGCCATAAAATATGTCAGTTAACATATATTAAATTATAACAGACGATATAAATATTGATTTTCAAAAAACACTAACAATAAATAGGAAAAATAAAAGACGATAAATATTTCTTGACACAGAGATCTTTAACAAGTTATATGTAGCGTCGAACAAGTACAAAAAATAAATTAATATCCAACATGGTCAGTATTACACCAGTATTGTATGTGGCCCTCGGGAATATAGATTGTATTTTGGTTTGAGTTGAAAAGGTAGTGATCTAGAAGGACAGAAGCTGCAGAAGTTGCAAAAGAAAGAGTTGGGATTAGCCTGCTAGCCTGAGAGAAGTGCGGCTGCTCCACAACTTTAGCTCGCAGGCGCCCAAACACAAAGCAGGTGGCGCCGAGCAGCCCGGGCGGCTTTCGTTGGTAACGGGCGTGCAGGCGAACACCTGTAGGCTTCGGTGTATCTGGGACCGTGAGAACCAGCGGGCCCACCTCCGCAAACCCACCTGATTCAAAGCGGCCGTTGCTCCGAGGAACTCCACAGTTCGCAGCCGCTGGATGGTGTTCCGCCCCCGACACCGGTCGCAGCCCTTCCACCACAATGAAGAATTAAAAATAAAAAAAGGCCTGCAGCGCGAACTCAAAGACAGAATAATTTAGAGACGTGTAAATGGCGAGTCCATTAGCCTGGTCCGGAACTAGAAGCAGGTTCGATGCTCTGTGTCCGCACCGCCGCGGTGAAGCCTCGGTGTTTCCTGCTCGGCTCAACTTCACTGATAACTCCGCCCTGGTGATGCGTTCAAGTACAGCTCGGAAATGACAGCGAAACCCAGCCTCACTTCCTTGTTGGTCATCGCCCTTATCATCCTCAGCCACAGAAGTCCACATATTTGACGTGTCGTCAACAAAAACTTTATATATATATATTTATTTTTTATCAAGTTGTTTTAAACCAAATTACGAGTCATACAACTGTTAAGATCTTAGATACTTATAATATCGATACTTCGAAATATCGCTATATTCATTTTCTCAAAACTGTTTTCGACACTCAACTATACTTAAAGAATACGTTTATTTTCATGATACTTGTTTCATGGTTATATATTAATATGTGTATAACGAAATATTTTGTTTTTTACATGCAAATAGTCGATGGGTTTATTTTGTGTCACTATTAAACTTCCGGCTGATTGATGGCAGCAGTTTTAGTTCCTCCGCCGCTGAAAGAAACAATGAAATCCTCTGAGACTAAGGACGAGGGGATGCAGTCGACTGCAGCATTTTATAGGGCATATTTTGGTTTAAAACAAATGAAAACAGTTGTGACTTTGTCAAGAGTCATGTTGTCTGTAAATTCTGAGTAGTCAGAGCACTTGTGCAATACTACAAATATATCCTTGTTCCTGCAATCATGTGTATAGTAATACATATCTCCAGATCCTTAAAAATACACACCTGTACTCTTCAGTGATTGAACGACAATGGATTTTATTGTGTCACACAACTAATTATAATAGGTACATTACAAGGACCCTGTTTCTATTTTATTTTAGAGAGGGGTCTGACAGTTTCTTTTAACTAGGGAGGTTAGAAAGAATGTCTGCTCAGTTGAAGAACTGAAACATTGAAGGGAGGATAGGTGAATATGAGTTCATGCCATGACCTTAAATGGTTCAAGAGCTTCAAAATATTTACCTTTCACACGATTACGTGATGGCCGCCACCTGTCTGTCTGTCCGCGGGATAATTCAAAAATAGATTAATGTATCTCAGGAAATTTTCCAGTAAATGTTGAAACAAGTAAACATACATGGTGTTGTGCAAGCGAGTTGAGTGATGCTACAGCCACTGGCTGACCAGTTGAGTTTATAGCTTTAGAAATTTGAAATGGCTATAAGGTATTAATTACAAATTAATGTAGAATAACAATAGGGTTTATAAAAGAAACCAATCACAATATGGGTATGAATTTGCGACTTGTCAGGTCTGTTTTCTCGGGTGTTTTTCTAGTTGTATTTTACTTGATGCAACACTTTCCTAACATTTCTCATCTGCACATGTTTATTGACGATCCGTCTTTTCTTTTTTATAACACGTTCTCATGTAGTAGGAACAATAAGATGAGACCAAATAAGAAATTTATTTTTTATCTATAGACAATACAATGAGTTAAAAAAGAAAAACAAGTGTTAATTAAATAGCCCGAGAAGACTGTTTCTAATCTAGTCATTAAAATGTATGTTTCAGGAAGAGACCTTATCCAGCATTCTCATTATCATGTTTGGGCTGAAACAGCTGATGTTGGTGCAGCCAATGATAAGAATGAAACGCAGGTCTGTGGTAAAAACCTGGTACAGAACGTTGTGTATCGTGAGGAGCATTGCTGTGTTAATCACATTTGAGAAAAGCAATGATGTTTTGTTTTTTTAAGAAAATCATCGCAATTAGTCATCTATTAAGTTTATATATTTTTTACAAACAGATTAAAACGTCATGAACATGTTATATTAATATCTTCCATTTACTGTTATCACGTGATTCAATATGCAGATCATAACTGTGATGAGATGATGCTCTCTATGGCAGACTGAGAGCCCGAGCCCCCTCTGATGGAGTTGTGACATAGAAAGTCGGCGTCCCACTGTACCGCTCCTGTAATAAACAAACAAATGACAACCATCAGCCTGTCACACCACAATATAGCAGATGAAGACTACATCACAGTTTCCTAATGCCAGTGCAAACAAAATATCGCTAAAAAAAACATGATCGCGGAAAATAAATTAAGGAACAAAACTATATTAAAAAAAAGATCCTTATTTTCTTTGTAAGCTACACAAGTATTAATACATTCTTCCAGAGGAAGGAAGTTCCAAAAAGGAAAAGCTCCACTGGCTTTGTTATCACAATCAGACAATTCTCCTACTGGGTCAAGACACGTCTTTTCCTCCTCCAAACTTCCTCTACTATAACTTCCCCCTGACTTAAATTACACACTGGCTCGACAACTCATTGAGTCAGCCTTTATTCCAAGAGTCCCAAGATGTCTTTCCAGCCCAGACTGAATTATAGTAATCTATTCTTTTTAAATTATTAATGGCTAAAGCTATCAACACTGGATTAATATCATTCCACTTGAGAAACTCACAAGTCCTTCTGCAAGCCTGTAGAATCTTGAAACCATGTTATTAATGAATGCAGAATTTGCTTAAGTTACACAAATGTATGTGCTGTTAGAATGTGTGTGGAATCCCAGGGTCCAGTCTGAGACTCCATCAGGGAAACTTGGTAAAAAAAACCATCAGATTGAAGTTGTCAAAAGTTAGGTACTGGGGTACAAAGGCTCAATGTGGCAGGATGTTACCATCACTTCACCAGCCGTAGAGTGGTGCAGTTCATGATATCTGCCGAGTCTGGAGAAACCAGATCCACTTTGAAGCCTTCCCTCATTGACAACTTCAGAAGCTCCATCAAGAACCATTGCATATTTATGATTTCTGTTCCTCCGTTAATGACGGGATCATCACGCAGCGTGTCGTCGGGGTGACACACAGTCAGACCTCTGTAGCGCTGCTTGTCATACTGGTCCAGTGGGAGCTCATTGGGCCTCGGGACCCACTCCAATTTAAGCCGGTTTGGCTTCTGGTTACACGGCTGTGGGTGGGTGAGCCCTCCTTTTGACGTCCTGTAGGTGAAGCGCTCGCAAAGCACATTGAGGAAGGATGCCCAGGTGCAGAACAGATCCACGGTGAAGGCTCGCACCAAGCATGTGCGCAGCTCGTAGATCTCAGGCCCACGACGCAAGTTAAAGTGGAGAACACGAACCTGGAGGGAGAGAGCAGAGTATGGTGACCACAAATCCTCTACATTATATTACACCATCTTATACAGTATTTAAAAAATTTAGAACATCATAGATTGTCTCTGGATTTCATTTCAAATTTTCTTATACTTCTGGGTCACTCAATAAAACCCCTAATGTTCCAAACCATTAAACCTAAATTACATCATCTATTTTTCCTTGTCACTGTTAAAAGAAATAGACTTTTTGATAATTTCTACCAAGAATTCTACTAGCTAGAATGCCTTGGTAGGTTTTCACCATAGTTGCAATAAACGTCAAACTACAGACTTCCCACTGTAACATAAATACAATTGAAGGCTTAGAATTTTTATAATACATTTTCTTTAATAAACATCAAGGAACTCTAGCTCCAACTTCATTGGCTAAGAGGCATAAGGGACAGCTTAGTACAGATGGTAGAATGGTTGGATTGTGGCTCAATCCCAGCTCTGTAAATGATCATGTTGTTGAGTCCCTGAGCAAAACACTTGATGGTAATTATATAATTTGATGTATTATTTATCCAATTTTATATGCCACTTTAATTATTGTAATAATATCATTTTTATTTAAACTACATTCATTTTATTCTGTCATCCCACCCAAAAATCTGTATTGTATTTACATCACTGGCAATAAACGTGTCCGGACTCTGAAATGCTACGCTGCGTCACAGCCTACTCCCATCAGTATGCGATGGTTTGGGTCACTAAATGATTAATTGATTAAAGTAAAAGTTGATAGCAAATTAAATTTGACTTGATTACTTAAGCACAAAATCATGACAGTTCCAAATCTGATTTCCAAATCACTGTCTAGTGCAGATATTCTAGGTTACTTAAACAAACTCAACATTTAACAGGTTTTAGTGATCATCTAGTATTGACCAATAGTTCATGGCAGCAGATGGGAGCAGGACTAATGAACTTTATCAATTGATTTATTCTATGTACAGAGTTAATATGTTAAAAATGCTGATCAAGAGAATCAATGTTTAAATAAAATGTATAATAATCTCACCGTGGAGTCGACATTGACGATGAGCATGGCTCCCACTGGTCCTCCTTTACAGCTGAGAGGCACAGATGCTTCATATTGGCAGAGCTCCTCAATCAATGGGTGTATCTGGAAGAAATCCGCCTCCCTCCTCAGTAGGCCGAGTTCTGTGAAGCCATAAGGCAAGTCCAGGGAACTGGAGCGCAGGTAATTCAGGATGTACCTGAACGTTTTACCATCACGATCAATGAAAATATGTCCCTGGTCATCCCTGAGCGCAGGGATCTGTCCCGTAAACATGGCGCCGAGCATGGAGTCACGATACCGGGTCAGAGTGTCAACTGTTGTTGTATAAATTTCGCCACCCACGTTCAAAGACACCGGATCCTGGAAAGGGTTCCTGTTGACATTGTTGTTCTCCGAGTTAAGGTTGAGCATCCTGGGTCTGGAAAAAAAGCCTCTGCAGTTCCCTTCTCAGATGTTGCTGGGAGGACAAGGATCTCAGGTCTAGTTAAGAATGCAGAGGCAAGTGATGTACTAAGGGATCCTTTGTTTCCCTCTACTTGTTTTTCTGTTAAAAGACACAGCAGTAGCCAGGATACAGAGATGGGAGGACATCTGCCAAGTAGCTGAAGATTTATCTCTGAAAAAAATACTTCCTTTCCTCTCACAGATCGAATGTGGTTTTCTTTTCGCTGATCTAATGCTGCACATAAACTTGTCTTTTTGTGTCTTGTCTCGCCTCGAAAACATCAGACGTGCTGCCAGAGCAGACAGCAGGGCCACAGAGACCAGTGCAGAATGCTAATAACTGGAGGCCGCCTGCTCCATCGCCTTTATTCACTGCTTGGACCCCCCCGGACTCCTCCAGTTCTCACAGACACTGGAGCGGTCTGAGCAGGGAGAGACTTCCCTTAAAGTGACACCAAAACACTGTGTCGTCTTTAAACATTATTGGGTCACTTTGAAAATGTAAGATTTCAAAGGCTGCATTTCAAATAACCAGAAAGAGAAGATCATCAGATGACCAAACACTCATCAACATTCATGACCACATCAACTTGCAAATGAAATACTTCTGAAATACTTTCTTTCTGTCTTGAATGCGAGCGGTTTTAGTCCTAAAACTTTATGTGTTACTATTTATTTAGCTCCAGTAAAATGGTTCTGTTTTCAAATGAGTTCAGGAGTTTGAGAACTGGAGGCTGAAGAGCATTTAAGCAGTAGTACTAGACTCATATAGCTTTAGACACATTAATAAGATTATTCATTAAGTACTGTGGATGTTATTGTTAATTAATTTAAGGGGGTTGATGAATATTGTAAAATTAATTATTATTATTATTATCTGATGGGCTGATGAGGTGTTGCTTCATTTTTAAAAGCCAGTAGGGGGTACTCTCTGATCTACAATCTTTGGTGCTGAACAACTAATTTAATGGAACCTCACGTCATTTTCAAACTGAGTGACACATTGTTCTATGAAACCTCTTCAGTCATTTCATGAAACCATTTAAATCCATCAACATGACTTTTGTGATACAAGACCTTGTTTCAATAATACATTGTCCTACTGTCGATATATATAAAATGACAAAGAATAAAATAAAACATGTGTGTATTCTTTGACCTGTATTTGAAGAATTGTCTTGTCAATGGCGTTGGCCTGAAGCAAAGTGACCGTGCAGCCTCCGAATCCTCCGCCAGTCATCCTGCTCCCAAACACTCCTTCCACCTCCAGTGCTGCCGACACCAGCTCGTCAAGCTCTGTGCAGCTCACATCATACAAGTCTCTGGAGGAACAATGAAGGTTCAAAACGAAACAATGTCAATTCATCTTTTGTCTGCACGCTCATCATCCAGTTGCGTATTCTCTACCTTAGAGAGTTGTGGCTCTCCACCATGAGTTTGCCAAACTCTTTGTAGGCACCTCTTTTTAGAGCCTCAGCAGCTCGAGCTGTTCTGTCAATCTCCTCGATCACATGGCGGGCTCTTCTGTAGTTCACATCATTCAGTCGCTCTCTAGCGTCTGAAACGTGGATATAAAATAAAGGTTGATTTCATGAAGGTTCTGAAAATTCTTCAATTTGTTGGGGCTTGGTTGGGTTGATGAAAGAAAAACAAACTGCAGACAAACAAAAGGGTTAGAAATCCGGTTTACAAATTAGTTATTGTGAAATTAAATGTAATCAAATCAAGATAAAAAAGATAAAATCAACAGATTATTTAAGGAAAAGCACAGAGATAAACAAAATAAATGTATGTTAATTCGTAACGATGTAAGTGCGACAATAACAACATTCAAAAAAATAAGCTAAGTCCATAGAATAATAAGTTATCTTATAAAATGCTTAAATTAATTAAGAAATGAACATGGATTCATTTCCGGCTAATGGATCTAGGGTTGTCGTCCTTAAAGGTCCATTTTTTAAATATATTGTGCTCAACATAAGGTGTTAAACATAGCTTAGAGTTTAGTGAATTTTATAGACTCAATGTTAGACTGAGCTGGTGTCTTTGCACGTTGACATTTCAACATCAAGTTGTTAAATTGACCAAACTTTCAGAAATGAAAGGCAAATACTAAATCTAAAGACTACAATAAAGCATTAGGTCTTATGGTGAGGGAGATAAAACGAGATAGAATACAGAATAGATAAGAATTCTTTAAAGGTCCAGTTGAGAGCCGACAGTGTGGAATATCAGTGTGACAAAAGTAAAATATCCTTCGCACCCTCTAGGTCTTTGATTGTTGCATCTCGTAAACTGTTCTTCCCCAGGATGGACGCGGCTTCCTCACAATGTCTGCGTCTAATAGGATACTCACTCCCGGCCAGAGAGTGCTTCACGTTTGAGTTAGTGATGAGAATGACAATGCCCGGGTCTGTCAGAGGGACCAGCGAGGCCTCCAGGGACCTTGATCAGTTTAAAGCACAACACTTCACACACTTTAGCCACAGAGACAGAGAGCGATAATGGTCTATATATTACCTGCAGTCGATGAGTAAAGCATGTCCTTCTCTGCCAAGTACAGACACAAACTGGTCCATGATGCCACAGGGAACACCGGCGTGAGTGTGCTCTGCCTGTTGACATGCTTCTGCTTTTGACAGCTTGTCTCCATCATCTGAAGAGACGAATGGATGAGAACTTTCTGCCAACACGTGAGGTCATCTTGTTAGCCAAGACAAGATACTTGCCTGGTTTCAGCTGCTGCAGGAAGGTGTAAAAAGCTACCTCCAGTGAGGCAGAACTGGACAGACCACCACCTAAAGGGACACTGCTGAGGACCACTGCCCTGAAACCTTGATCGATTGGAGCTGAGAAAATGTACAGAGATAGATAACAGTCACATACAAGGACAATTCGGTTGGATATTTTGCTTTAGTCTTCATGACTAAAACATGTTTGAAGTCATGTATTCCAGTGTGGCCTGTGCACTTACCTTATAAAAAACCTTTTAAAGAGACACCGGGTGAATAGGGCATGAACAGATGCACCAAAATCATGTCTCTCACAGGATTTAGTCAGATTCAGACAATATATTTTGTACTAAATTAGCTTTTGTCATGTTTACTAGTCTTGGGGAAAGTATTAAACAAGTCTCAGCCACAGAACCTCAAATAATAAAGGCTGTGTTTTGTATAATTGAAGACAAAATCTTGTTCCTCAAACCTACAATTTAGTATAAAATGATTCAGGGAGGACTGGGATTGAACAGGCTTTTACTTATAATACCAAATGTATTTGGTACAGATAATGTTGAATAGGTTAGTTTTAAATGTTTTAAAGATCCTTCACATTACTGTATCGATAAATAAACCAAGGTGGACGATGGACGTCATTTTTTAAGAATCTGGGACTTCACAGGCATATCGAATTTTAGGTCTAAATAAAGGTAATAATATACATTTTTAAATTCTGGAAATACCAAGAATGCAAATGTAGAATATAATTTAAATGCATAATTTCATTGCATTCTACAGAAGACAATGCAATATAGATTAGTGTGCTAATAGTGACCCCTAGTGGTCATTGACTGCTAAAACCAGATCGACATGACATTGTATCAGCAGTAATTTTGTCCAATTTTGGCAGAACCTTTAAACAATTGGAATTTATAACAGAAAACATTGGGGTACAATAGGGTGATGATTGAACAAATTTGGATTGAATCATTGGTTTACCTCTGTAATGTTGCAAAACCCCCTTCACATAATTGGCCCATCTGGGTGACCCCGGAGACAGAGCTGAAGCATCTGAGGACATGCTGAAGACAACCCTGCGGGGCTCATCAGCATCATCAGAAGCCGTAACCACAGTGATATCCTGCCCAGGTGTTTGGCATCCCACCACCACCGTCACAAGGGGCAGTGCCTCACAAAGCAAATACAAACACATATTATTTATTTGTTTTGATCCTGTCCAACCCACCAAACACACACACACACACAGACATCCTATCGTCTGTGGCAACATCAAACTAAGGCAGAACAACAATGAATATTAATTACTTCGGCGACGTTATCTAAATATCAAACTTGCCTAACAGGTGTTTCTTGTTTGGCTTGTTCGTTGGATGTTGGCTTAGAAATTATAATCATTTCAGGTGCACTCTGTAAGTAACAACTGAAATTATGAATTAAAAACAAGCCAAAAACTGAAGATGTGTATAGTCAGTCAATACAACTTCTCTATACAACCTTCATATACTTGAGCAAATTATTAACCACAATTTTCTGTGTAATTATAAGCTAGATAATATGTTTTCTGTCTTATCGATGCATACCTTAATTCTACAACATATGTGAGGTTATCCATTTTAATTACATGTTAGTTGAACCTTTTTCAAAATGAAATTTTATATGACTCTAACTGATGCCTTAGTTTACCTCAATACTGATATAAGTACACTTTACTCTCTGAACAGCCTTCCAAATATTGAAATAATTACTAAGTAATTTGTTTGATTTGTATTATATCTTCTATTCTATAAGTACATGACGTTTCTGCTAGAATTGTGCTGTAGTGTGCAATGTGAGGTGGAAGAGTGTTATAGATAGTTGTTGCTTCTCTCTCAGACTTGGTGTAAATACAATGTGAATGAACTTTACTGAGACCTAACATAACTTTGGTTTATATGTCTTGTTTCGTCCGATTAATTATTTTTGGTATTTGAGGGGAAGTTGAGCTATTTTTTTTTTAACTTTTAGTATGTCAGACATTTGTGGGTGTTTTTCCTCAGTTGAAAAAGAGGCGGACTCAGGTCCAAAGGGCTACTAAGTGCACGACTCGAACTCACAGCTCTGACCATCAGTCTCTTTATGCAAGTATGGGTACTTTTCCCTAGTATATTGTGGTGTAACATGTTTTTTCTGTCACATGACTTGTATAAATGTCCCCTGATGTGGTGTCATTGTAAACAGCATGAAATGGAAAATGGTAAAACCATTTTACATAAATAGTTTATCAAACAGTTTTTGACTTTAATTGTTTATTATATGTTATTATTACAAGCTGGCAGCGACGTTGTCAATGAAAGTTAGTTTGGTAATACGCCATTAAGTTAACACTCTTACCATGGGCAAGACCAGTCCCTGGTTGTAGTCTGTGTGTTCTCCGATCAGGTTGACTCTACCTGGCGCACACGCCGCCACTGTTGGCTCCTCACCTCCAAACTGCTGCGTATAAACACGGCGAGCCTCCTGCAACAGCTCCGGAACACTAGGAACACGACTCGCCATGACAGAGTATCGAAGTGTCGGTTCGGTTGTAGCGCTACAAGGTGTAAATGAACACCGCAAAAATGGGATAAAAACTGAAAGAATGTTTGAAAAATCAACACATTTGTGGTCAGGTGCTACGACTGACTTCCTGCTTGCACTCCGATTGGTTGAAAGTCACGTGAGAGTCGGCGCTAGATTTAAGGGGGAACTAACTGTTCCTAAAAACGACACTAAACGAGTGATGTAGCAGAACATGTTTATTGCTTTTCTAATCTTAAATAGCAGACATAAAGCATTCCAATACTAAGAAAACATTTACAGCATCCTGATTTTAATACACTGACATGTACAAATTAGAATTTATGACAGCAGTTATAGGTACAATGTAACCTGTGAGTGTAACCAATGCATGACTCACAGTAGTTTATGAAACCATACAAGGTATTCATCTGGATACGGCTGTTTGTAAAAAAACACACCAATATTTCAATGATATCACAACTTTTGTCATGTTTGCAAACAACTTGTAACTGTATTAAATATAACCATAAATAAAATAAAATATATCCCTTCTTTAGAAAAATGTAATAAAGTGTTTTAACACTGATGTGGGATTTTTAAACAACACAATAATTTAGCATCTATGCAGCATCTAAAGCTCTAACTACTGTTTAAGGCATTTTCATATTTAAATAGAAACAAACTGTGGATAGTCAAACGATTTTCAAGTGTTTTACGATAAAATATATGTAAATAAAACAGCTAACCATAGAAACGACAGAAGTCTAAGCTACATTTTTAAACACTGGGATGGTTTTACAGCCAAGAGCGTGAACAGCACTGCTCAGACAGGCAAGAATTCGATATCAGTGTTAACATAATACTGAACAAACACTTTGTATTAACAATGAAAAAAAAAATGTCAACATAACAGGGTCTCATGAAATGATTTGTATCAGCTTTGGCAACATTAGTAAACATCTTTGCTCAACTAGGCTGGTTGGTTTCATTTGTTTCAGTCGCTTGTATATCAGAACATCCAAGCACATGCGGTCTTCCAACCTGGTACGAGTCATATTGGTCATTAAAAAAACACATTATTCTTTAAATACTTCTTCCTAAGATGCCTTTGAAATGAATATAATGTATATTACATAGTTATTACATGCTCGCTTGGACGTATCTTCAACCTATAACATATCACTGTAACACCAGAAGCCATCGGAAACAGCAAGTGTCTATGTGGCTACCATATTGCATTGTGTAAAGTGCGGGATGACCTTTTTAAGTTACTAGGAAGATAAAACCATAAACACAACAAGAACCTTTGTCTTGATTTTAAATATATATACATAGAGAAAAATGATCGGCATCAGCAAAACTGAAGATTTATTATTATGC
This sequence comes from Callionymus lyra, assembly GCF_982586985.1. Classification (NCBI taxonomy): domain Eukaryota; kingdom Metazoa; phylum Chordata; class Actinopteri; order Syngnathiformes; family Callionymidae; genus Callionymus; species Callionymus lyra. Next base: position 29,488,405 of record NC_141823.1, on the reverse strand, counting down.
AGCTACACCAATGCTACACTAGGAGAGCTTTCACCCTGTTTTGACAAACACTGTGGCGAAAAGATCCAATCTTCTCCAATTTGATTGACACAATTGTTAGAATGATAAGAAGACGCATGCAATTACACTATATTAGCCTTTTTAGTAATCATTATTTTTCCATCTACAGAGTATTCCACTATTCTATAATTGACACTGAACAAGTGAGTATTACAAGTGAATGTTGCCACCACTCCGATGTCTGGATCACATATCAAAGATATGAGAAAGCTTTTGTTTTATGTCTCACATGTAGAGAGACAGATGTTTCAGATGTGGCAATGTATGAATTTTGATTCCAAATGCGTCACTGAGCGTTTTTTTTAACATACAATATTTTGTACAATGATGAGAAAATTGAATAAAACCATGTCTAGGTGTACACTGTAGCCAATAACACACAGATTAAAAATACTTATTTCTTTATAGACTAAATCTGAGTTACAAGTTAAGTTAATAGACTAAATATTTGGTTTAAAATGCCAAGATAAAAATCCTTGAAATACCGTTTAAAGTGCTACATTAAACCAACAGAGAATGTATTAAGTACTGGAAAAACTCAAATTAGTGTTAGAAATGTGATCTATCAGATGGCCTGAGAAAGTTAGAGACTTGGATCATTGTCTCTTAAGACACAGTAACTGATATTGTCAGAGCACGATTGCAACAATGAGGTCAAACGTTTCTGTTCATGACGGTACCTTATAGTTCATTATGGATTTAAAGATGGCGATTTAGCAGAATGTTTGGACGGACTGCTCTGACAAGGGCTGATTTTAATGTGGAAGAAGAGAGAGGAGGGAGACAGACTGGATCCATCCATCTTGAGCAAGCGAACATGGCGATATCCTGCAGAGGAAGACACGGTTAAGGAGCTGCGTTTGAATGACGGGTCACAGTTTTGAACAGAAACCTGCTCACCTGTGCGCAGGCTGGTGAAAGGCAGCGTGTATTGTCCTAAGAAGTCGTTACTGGACGTGTAGTCGTGGTCCTCCACCATGAAGCGCACTAGAGCCAGGTCAGGAGCATGGACTGTGAAGTTGAAGGTGCTGTCCCAACGCGGGTTAAAGCCTGGGAGAGCGGCAATATTAAAATAGTTTCTGGTTATTGATTTTGATTATTCTATATTGTAAGTTCTATTTTGAATTTACCTGAAAAACCACATATTGAACCTTGTTTAAATTAGATATTAATTTTACACTTCAAACAATTTGTTTTAAAAGAAAAGTAAAGCACTTATATTGAAAAAGAAAATCACAAGTTATGATTCATACTACTGTCGTACAAAATAATAAATATAAGACGTTCACCATTGTTGTCCACATGATTGGTTTTCTTCTTGTTGTTGTCGATGGGAACACCGTGGACCTCCACCCACACCTGAGGGTCGACTATGGAGGTTGGCTTGTCCCAGGCTGGTTTAGGCAGCTGCTGAGCTGAAATAACCTGAGAACCGCGACAGAGATTGATGAGTCTTTTAAAAGAAAGTACTGAAAGTAGGTACTAACACCAGGAGAGATTCAGATTGAAAAGAGATAAATTGTTCTATGAGGCTCATAAGTGAACCATTGAATTTTAAGGATCTGAGACAACGGTGGGAAACTACATTTCATCAGGGTACACATTATATGCTGTGACTGTTGTGAGGGGGCGTCAAGCCAAAAGAGAGAAGAGCAAAATTTGATGAGAAAAATGAAAGAAAGACTGGTCCAAAAAACAAGTAAAAAGGTAATAATACATAAACCTGTCCCAATAAAACATATATATATATACATATATATATAGCTTTTATTATAAAAGAGAATGACTTAAAATATAAAAATGATCTCAATAGTTTCGAGTGGCAAAAAATAATCACAAGAACGGCAAAGAAAAAACAGGGAAAAGTGTCAAACTTAGCCATATTATCCAAATTAGGATCAAACCAAGGACCTTCTAAAATATTTGACCAATATGCTGAACATGCAAATATAAATACAAATTCAGGGATGCAACCAAAACATCTGATCCCCCTACCCTAACTGTGAGCAGGACTGGATTGTGAGCTGGACCTCCACCAACATTCTCAGGGTTGAAGGTGGTGTCAGGCTTGAGCATGAAGGCAGGCTTGAGGATGTAGCCGCACAGACCGTTCTGGAGGAACTTGCCCTGGTTCAGGTCCATCTGCTCTCCATGGGTTTGAAAGTTGAGAGCAACTGAGAGGAACAATGGACACATCGGATCAGTCTACACTCTTTTTTTGTTTTGTTTCAGGCATCATTTTTAAAAGTATTATTTAGGGAATATTACATTTCGGACCATCATCTCAATGATCAAAATACTACAGCCTGCTACGTAGCATATAAAACAACGTCCACAAAAATAGCATTTGTTTTTCTCATCCTCAATAAATTAATGTAACACCATATATGATAGATTTTAAAGGTATCTATTATTCACATACACAGTAGCGGTGGTCTGATGAGGGTTCATGAAACTAGCCACTAGATGTCGCACTTTTCTCTATAATCTTTTTGTTTGAACCGTTTTTTAAACATCACGTCATTTAAACACTGAGAGCGCCACCTATTGAGCCTGTTTCATGAATCTCCATCCATTGCATGTTACCAGGAAAGACAATGTTTGTATAAAGCTTGCGTCTCTATCTCCCTCACCGATCTGACAGCCTGCGTTCCACATGTCCTGAGGGTTGTAGTTGGAGGACTGCAGCCTCTGGCCTGAGGGGTAGATCCTGCTGAGCTGGTGGCAGTTGTGACGAACAAACTGCGTCCCTACAGGTGAAAGTTTGTGTGAATATTTTTATGTGGACTGAATGCACTTTTCCTACCTGAGTCTTTGACCAATCTGAGCGCGTCACTCTCCGAGAAAGACGACATGTCAGTGGCTGGGCTTTTGGAGGCGTGCTCAAAGGCTTTAAAGTGCACACTGCGGGTGTAGACCACCAGGTCCGACAGCTCTGGACTCAGCTTGGACACAATTGTCTGGGGTGAGATAAAATGAAGGCATAAAAGTTATTTGACACGTTTTATTTGAGCTTTAATTCTAACAAAGATTCACAAAAGTTAAAAAACGATTTGTAGTTTGTACCAACCGTCTTTTCATCTTTCTTTTTGCTGCTTTTGCCACTTTTGCTAGCGGCCCGACTGACTTCCTCATCCGAGCTCAGTTCAGAAGAACCAGAAGAGAGATCTTCACCTCCCGACTCCTTCTTGCCCTTCACCAGAATCTTTCCCTTCAGATCCTAAACAACATACAAAAAGACTTTCATAATAGAATAAATACCTGGTTTTATGGGAAATAAAGGAAGTTTATTTACAGGCACAGAAATACAAAGTTAGAATATACGTTTATTTAAACATCTCATTAAAATAAAGTGTATTACAACAAAAAAAAGATTCCCTTTTGCGATACAATTGTTCATCACTTGGTACATTTTCATCAAGTTCAATTTTATTCTGTCGTTTATTAATAAATTGTACTTAAGTAACAGATCTTGTTGAAACTGTTTTAGATTCTCTTATCAAGTAACAGTAACAGTGCCATTGCAGTGTTTTTGTACCTCAGGAGAAGGCAAATGTTTGGGGTCTCGACCACTGATCGTCTTTGTGAGCAACTTGTCTCCTAGAATGGACCTCAGATGTCGAGCCATCACAGCCTGCTGCTCCGGAGAGCAATGATTCTCCAGGGACAGGATGAGCGGATACGGAGACGCCTGGAAGAGAACATGATAAAAAGTTCTTACTATTAAAATATCCAATGTTGTGTTAAACATGTTGAATTCACTCATGAGTTGTGAAGCACTTTAACCTGCCAATTGCAAGTTTAAATGAAGATTCAGTCATATTCTTACAATGACGTATTTAAAATCAAAGCACATCAACTATACCTTTGTCTCAAACTAACCTTGAAAGCGTACTCATTGATTATCCCAATAACCTCCTTAAATGGCACTTTAGAGGTCAGAGTGTGGCCATGATATATGACCGGCTCTCCCTTGTCTCCATCCCAGCAGTCCAGCTCCACACAGCGGCAGCCGTGACTCAGAGCTCTGTGAAAAAATGTAAAAGTTGTAAACGTCATTTCTATGATGCTTTGCATCATGTTTCCACAGGTGATTGAAATAGTAGTAGATTTAGGTGTATTATGAAAGTAGTTTACAAATTAGATTTTGGTTGACGATGATATCAGAAATAATAAAGTTTGAAATAATAAAGTTAAGAATGAAAAAAAAAAGATATTTGAGAATTAAATACAATGTTGCAGTTAGAGTCAAATACAGTTTGGTAAATAAACATTCTGTTCAATCCGTGACCTCGACTGCAGAAATTACATCGTTAGTTGATGTAAAGTCACTTGCTTACGATGTTCTAAACATATTTAGCATTTTTAATCATATATAAAAGTGAGGTTTATTTGGTGTAATTCCCTGATATGCTCTCTTGTTTTGAGGTCTTTTAACCCAAAAAGGCTGTGGTTTTGTTCTTGTTTTACATTATTTTGAATATACAGAAGGCATTTTATGTTAATCATAATGGATTCAACTTACTATGATATTTCTCTTTCCATTTTTGAAAAATGTCACAAACACCAAAAGATTTAGATTGTATCATCATGCGCTTTCTTTTTATTGCACTTTGTTCTTGTTTATGAATCTATCGTCTGTGTGGCTGTGTGCTGGAAAAACTATTTCCCTGAAGGAGACCTCCAGAGGGATAAATAAAGTTGATCTATTTATCTAAGTACACATTTGAGACAATTACTTTTGTTTTACACTCTTCATCTTACAAAACAAATTGCTACACTCGGGGCCTAGCTTGTATTTTTTTGTCGGTATAAAATGTCATTTGATATGTGTTCAAACAAATAAAGCAGGTTATTGTATGTTAGAAATCCAATAGTCCTGACCGGATGTAAGGCTCGGTGCTGCTGTCTCCAGTCAGCTGGTCCTTGGTGAGGTAGGTGTTGTGGGACGAGGAGATGAAGTAGTCTGCCAGTGGATGTGTCATGTTCTGGTAGACTCGAGCGTGTTCTGGTTTGAACACACAGTTTTCCTTGGACAGCATATACATGGTGAAGCCATTAGGAGTCATGAATTGGTTCTTCTGGGCTGTATTGGGCGACAAAAGGAAGCAAATTCTTGATTCTTGATGAGTTACCTCCATCCTCGTAAACATGCATATATATTCCACTGTTGCTAAGCAACCTACCCCACGGGTTGAGTTCATATGTCAGGATGAGGCTCTGAGCGTGGGTGAGTGAGGCGTCCTCGTCCTGGTCCTTTAAAAACTCCCTCAGATCAATGGTCGACAGCACACAGCCGTTCGCAGAGTAGCGAATGAACACGGCGTCCAGCTCTGGTCTCCGGAGGAGCTCTCTGCAGAACACTTCGATCTCACCGTGGTCCAGGCGTCCGTCTGCGGAGCGATCGCATTTCTGTGCCGAAGAACAAACACTTAGTTTAGGAAGAGGTCAACTTAAAACAATGCAAGGAACATAAGAGGTAAAAAGTATAACTAACTATTTAGAGAGGAATAGTGCAGCCTTTTGACTGAATTTATTGAATTTTACTGTTTCTACATTTAAATGGCTATTAATTTTTTTTTTTTTAATGAATAATACTACTTCAACTCTCAATATAACTTTTAAAGTTTCAGGACTTTCAGAATGTTTGGTCCTGAAACTAATTTAAGTAAAAATAGAGATTTGTTTTTAAATAAAATAAATTAACAGTATCCAATGTTTAGGTTTATTATATAATGTCATTGGATACTTTTACTTGATATATAGCTTTATATCTTTATCTTTAATTTGCGTTTATGTTTTTTAAATCATATTTTGGCATTCCACTCCTATCTTCTGCCTCGACGGCCCCTCACATTGGTCACTATATATACTGTGGCCCCTGGGGAGTTTAAAAATGTCCACCCCTGCCCTACATCCAGATTTCCTACTCAATGATGTGTGTATTTCAAGAGAAACACATGATAGACTCATATTTGATCTCTTATTTTCAAACCTCCTTCACCATAATCAGTTCAGTTTGACCTTTGACCCCATTTTTCCCCCACTTCTCCTTCAATGTGGCACTCTTTGACCACCATTTAGTGAAGCGATACGTCCTTAAAGTGACGTGAGACTCTTGTGCTCGGTCATTTATCCGCTCATCGAGCTGTCAGAAGAGTTGGTTAAACATTGGTTGCTACCTGGAACAGACTGCGGGCGTACTGGTCACTCAAGTCGATGTTGATCATTTGCAGTAAAGACTGGACCTCATCGTAGCTCATCTTATCGTCGTGGTTCTGGTCGGCCCGGCTCAGGTAGGCATGAATCCAGGTAACGAACATTATTAAGGAAGCAGAAGCGATAACCGTAGAGGAATAAAAGTGTGCTTGTTGTGGAAGCTTGAAGGATATTGGTCTAGTTTCTCCTTCTGGGTCATGTTCTCCACCCTCTCCTGCAACGTCCGAATACCCCGGGTCCAGTGTTGGGCCTCCTCCTGGGTCTGACAGAGGAGATCCAGACTTTTCCGAGACCCTTTGAAGACGACGGTGAGACAGCGCCCTTCTGGTACTGAACTGGAAATCTGCCGCAGGGTCTCGGACTGACATCCCTCCCTGATACACTCCACCTCCATGATAGAGACTAAAGTGAGAGACACACAGAGCATGAGAGATTATTATTATTATTAACTAGATCCTTCACCCTCCAGCAGTTTAGAGAGGACATATTAAGAGAAAGAACAAATAATATATATTTAATTTATATTGATTTTACTTTTTCAAAAAGTAGTTTGTTGTTTAAAGGTAGTTAGTTCCTGACATTTAAATTATATAAATTGTTTCTTTCTTTGTCTTTTTTTTTAATGTTTAATGTTTTACATTACATACATTGTTTCTGGATAGAAAAGAGAAAACTTTCCTTAAAAATGAAATTTTAAAGATTAAAACAGACCTGTACTGTAAAATGTATTTTAAAACATAAAATAGCCCATTTTTATTTCTTCTATATTGTTTTGGTCTAAATAAAACGCTGTTTCCATTTTTGTACAATAGTTTTATAGTATTTAACATTTAAACTGTGCTTGCCCTATCAGTTTTAAAATATTTTGCAATTTCGTGGGCAACAGTCATAAATTAACCCATTAAAAGTCGCTGACCACTGGACCAGACTAACTTAGTCAGAGAGTAAAGTGAGAACATAACCTGTCCTGCAGATTATTTGTTAACTTGTGTTTGTCAACTGCTTCCAACGCATCATTGTTGATCAGTGATCAGATTTATGCTAAGATTTCAGATCACACATCTCACTCTTTTTTTCATTTTAAAAGGACTAGTTTAAATAAAAACCTCCCTCCATGTTGGATGAAATGCAAATTATAGCTTCAATTAGGAATAAAAGTTTTTAAAATATGGTTTATTCAATCATTCCTAAAAAAGACCAAAAAAACTGAAATATTTGATAATACTTCTAAATAGAAGCTATATATAAAGACCAGGTGTTTGATATAGGATCATGTGAGGATCAGGGAGAAGAATACAATGAACACAACACAACAAATTTAACAGACACTGAAAGCACACGTGTCCAACTGAAGTCATTTTATATGCTGGATGGTTTCCGATAAGAAACAGAGATTAAGGCTGTCATTGATTATACAGACCAGACTTACAATAACAGTAAAACTGAGGTTGAAGGAAATTTGATGGAAATTGTATTGGTCAGCGACTGTGTAGAGAGCCACGAGTTAAAGGGGAGGTAAGGCGGCAGAAACAGGCTCTACTTTTCTCATGTAATGACTTCAGCTACTGTCTAAAGGTTTGTCTGGAAATATTTGAATCATTTATCATAGCTGAATTATTTCTGCTATAATATAAATGACTTACTTACTTAATAATTATAATGGTTATGGATATTAATACTATCTACTACTACTATACTTAATAAAATAAGAGTTTTCAAGCAGTGAAGCTGCTCTAAATTGCAGTTTACAAACACCAATTTTTCTCCTAATGTATAAAAAATGGTTTAAAAACATGAAAACTGCCATGACGCACTTTCTGTGTAATCCTGGCTTACAGTAAAAAACCCAACATTTCGCTTTTTTTAATACCTTTAATGTTGCCAAGAGATCAAGGCTGAATTCAGGCAAACAGAGGTTGATAGTTATTATTCTAATAAAATAAATAGAATTAAACATAGATTATCAATGTTCGTCATTCAACATTATTCATTCTTTAAATCATTTTAAAACTTTATCAGCCTCTCTCTTTTTTCCACCAAGAAATGAAAGTAAAAATGGATACACACACACTAAAACATGGAAAGTTGATCCCAAACGCTGCCACATCACATCAAACTCTCTTCTTGTGGGGACTGAGATCTTGTGAGCTGAACTTAATTGTTGAGCTGCGTGTGTGTGTGTGTAACCATATGGTTCCCGACCGCGGCAGCAGGACCGACTCCCACCGCAACATCACGTCCTATAATCGGCGTGTTTGGATTGCAGCAGGAGCGGCCGCTCTCCGACGATGGAAATAGACGAGCTCTGTAATCAGGCGCTGTGTGTGACCCCCGGATAGTCCAGGAGCAGAGGTTGTTCGCGTCCATGTGCTGGTCTGGGTAGCACTTAAAGTCAATAAGTATAGATGTTTCGACGGCTGCAGAACATGTGTCTAAATAAAGCCGAACATCATCTCAGATGTTCTCTCACATCTGGCTACATGAAGGCCAGAGCAAGGCTGAGACAAGAAGGGAGGAGGCTGAGACGACAGTAACCTGCTGTTTAAATCTTTTCTCTTTTTTTTTTTACATTTATCAACATTTGGCAACTTTTGCAAGACTAAACTCTTTGACAATTTATTTTTCTTTTTGAATGACTTATTCAATTGATGCAAAAATGTGTTCTGTTTCTTAATGTTTGCCATTATTCTTTAGATTTCTTAATAACTACATCTTGTATATTTTTATAATATCCTCCAGAATACCTTCTCTATTTTGTATGACAAACAAAAACTAAAATGATGAGTCAATTTAATTTTTAAAAATCCAAATGTTTAGATATCGGGGGGTAGGAATTCATAAAAGAATATCAATATCATTATGAATTAAAAGCAAAGAAACTTGAGGCTCCGTACTTTCTCCGCAACCAGAAATGGACAGATCTTATACAATTTATTATAGCATCAATAATACTATTTCCTTCTTCATTTTGAACTCCTCTCCTGATCCTTCTCACTTACAGGACTGCAGCTCTTTGGCCCGGCTGGACGTCTTGTGCGACTGACACCAGACTGTGACGCCGTCCTGCAGCAGCTTCAGGGTCCGTCGCTTCTGCCAGCGAGGAGAGCGGACCTTCAGACCAGAGACCAACGTTTAGAAAATGTCTCAAGACCGTTCGAACTGGTGTCTCTATTGACACTTACCTTGATCATGTTGGAGCCCTGTAACATCCTCTTCACGTCCTCATCGTCTTGAACCCCTGGAGGGAGTCGAGAGGATGCAGTGATACAACTTATCATCATCATTCTACCCATAAGCACAAGCATGAACTGCGAAGGACTTTCCAGGTTACAAAAAGGTCCTCCTTTAGATTGAATATAAAAAAAAACTATTCTAAAATATTTATTTTATGAATGTTTTAAAGATCTTAGTTTAAAATAGATTATGCTATGCTAATTGTATTTTATTTTAACTTTTATTTCAGTCAATTCTCCCCCAACTACAAATGCATCTATTAACAGATTCATTTAAAGTGATACAAGTGACCTGATAAATTACTTTAGGTCAAGGATGTTTAACAACAAACAATGATTTTGTTTATTTTGTATACATATTTGCACGTAAAACTCTCCTGACATTTACTGACCTTTTCACTGAAATGCGGCTCATAACAGATCACCTGACTTGAGCCTTCATTGTTTAAATGAACATTGTTTCACGTTAATCCAGCCAGAACACACATCACCATCATCATCATCGCTTGACCTACATACTGAGCCGTTTGCATGAGTCTGATCTGTTGTATCACAAGAGAAGTAGGAAAAAGCAATATTTTAAGTGACTTTATAAAAATAAGTCATGTACATTTACCTTTGGCTAGTTTGACAAATACCATGGCTTGATATAAAGCAAATAAAATGTCAAAATGATATCCATTCGAGTCCCATATCATGATTATTATACAGGCCTATGAGCAATAAAATATATACATATATACATAAATATCATATGAATGGGAAGTTTGATGAGAAATCTTACACTTAACTCTTATGTAAGAATGTTTTTCTTTATTGAAATTATTTACGAAAAGATGATTGGCTAAAAATGTATAGTAACAAAAACTTAACAATATTGTGAATTAAACAAAAACTAAAAGAAGATTTGAAGCCATGTAATACAGGGAAGAATATTTGGGACAGCTTTAAATCTATTTCAGGATGTGTAAATGTGCTGGATTATACAGGGTATGCCAGAAAAACTGAGGATTGGTCGAACTGACTACATAGTCAGGAGGAATAAAGTGAATGTAGTCATTTTGGATATAATGTCTGAATCTACGTATTTCAAATGAAAAAAAAAGGTTCTTTCATGATACATATTTTACCTTTAAATGTACTTTAACTACCTTTCATTTCACCTTAAAAGGTTAAAAATACCTATACAATAATAGGTGAATGGCTCAAGTAATGTATGTCGTAGATGCTTAAATCATCAACAGTTTTGAGTTTAATCAAGCATTGATGATTTTTGTTAGAAAACAAAACAAGATAACAAACATGCTTATTCTCGCAAACATAAGCATTTGTTGTTGTCTTCAGTTTGAACTCATCACTGAAAGTCCAGAGCGAGCTGGACCCTCACCGAGTGTGGAATGTAATCTCCGGGATAGAAATAGAAGCTAAAAGCTCTGCAGCTTCCTTATCAAAGTTTAGTCTTGCATAACTTGGAAGTGAGGGTGGTCACTGGCCTGCAACTTTGTGGCTGAGTTCCTGCAAAAACAAGGTGGAGTTGGTCCGTTGGTTTGGACCGCTGTGTCAGCAGGTACAACAGAGCACTCTCTGTGGCCCAGAAGGAAAGATGTATGGTGTGATTCAGGTGGGAGGAACCACTTGGTGAGCAGTTGAAGGTGTGTTTGTAAATAAATAAAAGATTCTGTCCCATTGGCTGAAGCCGAGAAAATAAGTCACTACTTAGTTCTGTAAACCAACAACCTTTTCAGATGACCTATCTACCAAGTCTGCACACAAAGCGGACCTGACTGGATACTATTAATGGAATACATGGATAGAATTACATGTTGAAACCAAGAGCAGCTGTTTTGTTTTAAGAGCTTTTTATGTTCAAGTTCTGCTAAATGGTTGCGTCCATCCCTTCTTCTTCTTCTTCTGTCTCTTGTGGTCCTTCAAGAGGTTTTATGAAAGCGAACCCTGACATGCAGGATGAAGACCACACTCGCGCTTCAGTTTCTCTGGAAAGCCATCAGTAATCATGGTTAGTGGAGACCATTTCGGGAGGTCTAATGAAATAAGATAAGTGGAGGGAGGGGCGAATGATGAGAGGCCAGACAGAGATGGGAGGATACTGTACTGGGAGGTCTTTTTTTGTGAAACATTGTTAAAAATTCACTGGACTTCTCATGAAAAAGCAATTACAGCAAGATATGTAATGTGTTTATGACATTTTCTGTGATTTTAGGTCAACAATTCTTAGTTAAATCATCCTAACCGTTTAGGAACTGCAAATAAAAGCAAATTAGACTGTTCTTACAGGTCACTTTGAAAGCACCATGTTCTAATAAAAACATTTTAAGTGAAAATCTGGAGGAACCAGCTGCTCAATGTTTACTTTTTACTCTCAACAGAAATGTCTAAATTCAGACACAGCCAGAGGGAGGACGTGTCAGACTAGCATTTACAAGCTACATCTGTGGTGCTATGTGTGGCGACCCACAACTCAAGCATCAGATGATCCATGATCATATATCCAAAACTTAAAAAATGTTCATGGTTAGGTAAAATAGTGTAAAACTTAATCATCAATGAAGCACAAAGGATCAGTCAGTTTAATTTAATTAGAACAGGGTAATTGAATAATTTCTTCATTAAATGTTATAATTCTTAACACCATCATTCTTCTTTTTAAGTAAATTGTTTGTAATTGCACAACAAGTGTTACACATCCTGAATTCTGGTAAATATAAAATGTACTGCAGTGTTATATAAAACATGTTGCATATAATCTTATTCATTCCTTCATTCATTGACTACCGCTTTATCCCTTACCGGGGTGCGGGGAGTCTGGAGCCTATCCCAGTATCATAGGGCGAGAGGCAGGGGGCACCCTGGACAGGACGCCAGTCTGTCGCAGGGCACACAAAGACAGACAACCATTCACACACACTCTCATACCTATGGACAATATCCCAAAGTTCTCAATATTTGAGCATAATTCAATTAAAATATATACTGTATAACATGCAGTGTGTTAAGATAGTGAGTACAATAATTGCATTTTTAAATAAATATTGAATCGTCAATCATTAATAATAAGTTAGTCATTCAGAGACCCAAAATGGGTTATTTATTTATCCTCCATAATTCTCATTCTCTTTAACTTAACCCTTGACTTCTGGTCACCAGGTCCTAGTTCTCTGTGAACATGTATTACTAGAAATAATAATATAAGATGAAGGGTAAACGTGTTAATAATTGTTTTCTGTTTCCTTCCCTGGTGCTAAAATTAAATGTATTTCTGTTATGGAGGTAAATGCACGTGTAACGCACACGTATAACATCATTATAGTTGTTCAAACATGTGTTACAAAGGTAGTTCCCCAACAGTGGAGTCCATGACAGCATGTTCACAAATGTGTGAGTGATAATCCTTCCAAGAAGAGGTCACATGTGAAGTCAGCGCTGATAACGGTTCTCATGATACTTCATGCTCCATTTATCTCGTGGCTTATGCTCGGGAATATTTGCCGGATCCTCCCCAAAAATAACACAGTAATAACAAAACACTTACCCAGATTTCTCAAGGGATCAATGGCCTTGGATTCGGACGTCCCGGCTCCATTCTTCTGCGAGGAGGCTGCTTTCTTTCTGTTGCCCAGCATGATGCGCAGAGGTCCGGCTGAGACTGTCTCTTCCCTCCGCTCTCAGTTAATCCAGCAGGATGAGGAGGACACACTTCTGCCTCCTCCGTCTCCTCAAGAGCCTTCTTTTATCCGTCTGCTGATGTCACCAGACCCAGATGGGATTTACTAAAACATAAAGACGTCACAGGCTGGAGACATCCGGTCCAGACTTTCATAATAAGACGCATCTGAAGTAATGATACGCAATTTGAAAAAATATGATGGAATAACTTTAAAAAAAAGAAGATCGTATAAGTTAAATATGAGTTTAAGTGAATAAAAAAAACATCGATATAAAATAACCTCTATTTTATAACCATAAAAAAAACCTGATGTAAAGTCATAGGATAAAACTTGTATATTTAGAGTTATTACAATTATGAATACTAAATAAAATGGTTAGCTGTCATGGTCAGAAACATTTTCTGCATGTTCTTCCACTCCTCAGAGTCTGACCTCATGAGGGCCACATAAATACATCAAAGGGCCACATGTGGCCAACAGGCTGCACTTTGCCCTTATATGGTAAATACTAATGAATTGTGTAAAATTGAAATGTTTCTCTGCAAAATATTCCTTTTAAATACATTTTTTCCAGAAAGTTATTTACCAAATTAACTTTAATAAAATAATAAATAATCCAATAAGACCTTTATCACCTTGTTCCATTAAAACACACTTATTCAAACACACTTAAACAACTGCTGATAATAATTTACCTGCTCCTGAAGCACCTAAAAAGGTGAAGGTAAAGTCCTATAGCAACATAACGAAAATATAATGTTTTTCAAGTCGAGATTCAAATATTTTGTCAGTGAGACCTTTGTTGTTCTTTTATCAGGATCAGGTACTGTGTAGCATGATTTTTCTGTGACATGCTTTTATTTTGTACTCAACTTCCTGTTTGGAACAATTTTAAGATTAAACCCAACAACGTCCCTAAAACCACCTAATGATGATTTTAGTTTAAAAGGTATTCATTGACATTATGTATTTTTAAGTAACCAATTTAACTAGCACCTACTGCAAAAGCTTTAAGATTAACAATAGTAAGTAAGTAAGTAAGTAAGTAATATTTATTTATATAGCGCTTTTCCAGACCAGGGTCACAAAGCGCTTTAACAATCAAAACAATACTCAAAAAAGTATATACTTTAAAGATCATACTGAGAACAACACAGGAGTTCCAGAAAATCAAGGAAAAGCCTGAACAAATAGAAATGTCTTAAGATGTTTCTTAAAGGAGTAAGTAGACTTTCTACTACAGCGCTACTATCATATATTTATCATCCTCGAACAGATGAAAGCAGCTGCCAGATGCTCCACTGTAATCTACGACAGAGGGTTTTTTTTAATTAAAAACTTCCTTCAATTCAACTCTCTTACAGTCTCAAGAGTTGTGTTGTTTAAATTGAGTCTGCACTGTCATTGTGAAGAGCTTTTGTGTACTCCCTGTCTGTTTTGTGGTTTCCTTAAACATAGCAAAAGAGACATAGACAATACTTCGAACACATGAAACTCAGACTTCCCCAATTTCACCTAAGAGACACGCTAATCCATGTGGTCCAGCTCACTGTAAACGGTCCAGTGATGAGGAGCCTGTGACAGGATCACTGATAGATGGCAGTGGTGATTATATGGTCAACAGAAACGAGGTCATGATGATGATTTGATTCAAGTCATAAACATGATGTACTGTCTGCAGGTGAATTATAGACTGTTCCCTTATTATACTGACGGCAATCACAGATTTAGATTTAGTTGATGATTTGATGGGTGGGTTGGATTGGCTTTGCTTCTGCAAAAGATTAGTGCCTGTTTTTACCTCTATGAATATATCTTTTGATAATGTAAAATAAAAAACCTGCCTCATATTGTTCAGCACCCCTTGACTGTACAGCCGTATTTTTTTTAGAAAATAATTTAGCTTAATATGCTCAAATAATTATTCTGTTGTATTTTATATTTTTTTTACATCATTTTATTAAAAAAAAAAAATAGAAATAAAAATAATAATAGTAATTACAAAAACGAGAAAAGCCGAGGACAAAATTCCAAAAAAAAACCTTATAGTCAATAGAGACAAGTAATGACCAGTGGAAAAAAATACAACCTCATGACGGGCCACATGAGGGCCACATGAGGGCCACACGAGGGCCACATGAGGGCCACATGAATACCATAGGTCTGCTCTGTTGGCTCAGTCTGAAATCTGCCAGATCATTTTTAACAGTGAATGTTGAGGAAAATGTGGATATTTTGTTAGCCATACGGAGAGGAGAGAATAGATTGCAAGGTTGGCATGGAGACGGGAGGACAGGGAGCTCATTGTGGAAAAGTGAACCTTGTGATACACCAGTATAATAAGGTTAAAGAGAAATAACTCCAACTGTGATCAAATGATTCTTGGGAGTTTTTAATAATTCCTTGGTAAGCATTATCGATTCATTCAGTGACATGTCAGATTTACAAGTATATAAACCCAAAATAGAAGCTTATTCAATTGGTTACTGGGTATTTCATATCTCATCAGCATTCTTCACACACACACACACGCACTTACAAACAAACTGTATTGAGGATTATTGGTCCCTGTGCAAAAGCTTCAAGTCTCAGGATTGCACAGTCAACAATGGATGGATGACCATTCAACTTTAATCTCATGGACATACATATGTTATTGTATTAGGTAGATTAGTCAGGAGACCAAACCACTAAATGTTATTACAGTTATTCCTAGACACAGTCAAAGACAATGATATATATACCTATACAGACCCTATATGTAACCCAGATTTATTGAGGAAAACTATTTATGTCATTGGCATCATTTTAAAAAGAGCATTTTCTTGTTCTGTAAACCATTCAATTCACAACAACAAAAACATGTGTCATTTCTCATATTTAAAAGAAATGCGAAATAAAAGCAGCAACTAAAAACAACAATTCTGCCAAATTAGCTGTCAACTGAATTGTGTTGCACAAATGTTACAAGAAAAACGAGACTAAGGGTGTATTTAAAAAAAAAAGTTTTACTGGCGTGGTCAACCGGTTCGTTGAGTCACGTGACGTGACGCGGAAGTCGTCTCGTAAACAGATACTGGATTGACAGCACGCGTTTCTGCTCGGCACAGGTAGGCCCGTGAACATTGCACCAACGCATATACACGTCAGAAAGTTGGTAGTTGAAAAGTGTAACATGGTTCCATGAGTGACACGGACATCCGAGTTCGGACTCGCAGCCTTGTACTCCTCATAACAGGCTAGTCTAGGGTTAGCTCGTCATGCTAGCTACACCTGGCACCATTTGTCGCGTTAAAACGCAGCGGATATGAATGCAATGTATACATAAGAACATTCATATGCTTCACTGTCCTCACTACATTGTGGCAGGAACTACTCCGAATATTGACCTTTAATTGTGGCCATTGACATGACGCCTAGTAAGCATGCGTGCTTCTTCTTCTTCCTCAGGTGTGTTGGGACTCCCTGGAAAGGCTGTAAGGGTCAGGGGTCATGCCGGTCCCAGCCATGGGTGAATCTGCCGTTGACCACCAGAGACGATTTCAGGTTGCTGTGGACGTCATTCAGAACCTTCCGAAGAATGGTAACAGCCCCACAGCGCCGGAGGATGATGTTCCTGTTTCAAACTGTCTTGTCGTGTTACAGGAACCTATCGGCCATCGTATGAAGCCATGCTGCGCTTCTACAGTCTATACAAACAAGCCATGTGTGGACCCTGTACACTTGCACGACCCGCTTTCTGGGACCCAGTGGGCCGCTACAAATGGTTTGTTCATTATTGGACTCTCTAGTGCTATGGCTAGTTGACAATTATCACATTGTTGTGACTTAGGCGTAGAGATAAGCCCAGACAGATACTATATTATTATATGTAATAAGTCCTCCAGTTATTTTTTTTTTGATTTGTGTGTATTTAGGGATGCATGGAGCAACCTGGGAGAGATGAGCCAGGAAAGAGCAATGGAAGCATACGTGAACGAGATGAAGAAAGTAGCACAAGAGGTAAAGAAGACAAAATGTGTGTTTTATTTAGTCAGTTTACATACATCCAATCATACACTTTTATTAACTAAAATAAAAAAATAAAACATGAGGTTGACATGGACCAGAGAAAAGAAAACTTCCATTACCATTAAATGGTAACTTATTTTCTATTTCACTGAACTATTTTCTCCAAAGTGAATTATTTTGGCATCTCTCGACCATGTTGTTACGGACCTCGTTGAATGGTGTTACCTGTGTTGATGTTTAGTTGTTTAGTTGACATTATATACAGTATGATGTGGTCTTTATTCTTGTTTGTGTCTTCTTGTGTATTGTTGCTTTTTTGTTCTTAGGTTTGTCCTAAGAACAAAAAATTCATTCATTTTATTTAAAAAAAGGTCATTCATTTTATTTTAGTTGAATTTATTGTTTAATGTTTCAGCTAATGTATATGTTATGTAGATCCGCTGTTATCCATATTGAGTTTAACACGCACAATTTGGAACAGAAAACAATAAGGTCAAAGGTCTACTTGTATTTAAGTATTGTTCTTATATTATTATTTTAGAATAATTTTTTCTACTAATTAAGTTAAAGGTAATAATTAACAGTGTGATTGCTTTGGTGTCTGAACAGTTTTTGCTTTGATTATTTTGATCAAAAGAGATTTTGAGTTTCCTTTTTTTTTTAAAGACAGAAAACTTGACATATAGAAAAGTATTTTTTCTTTTGAAGACGTGTCTACTGGTCTGCATATATTTTAAGAAGACATTTCATTTCTTATCGCCTTAGTGAAAGTGTTGAGACCGATCTGAGGTATCACTTCCAGTGGCCCTGGATTTTTGGAAATTTGAAAAATGTCACTCCTTCAACCTCCATAAACATCATTGACTATGATTACATCAGAACATATTAGATGACTATTGAAATCATAAAATCGAGGGGTTGTAGCTCCAGCTCTACTGTCTAATATTCCATGTACTACATAGAATATTAGACACCCCTGCCATTAAAACAGTTGTTGGAGAATAGATGCCTCACCACAGAAGAGACTTTATTATTGCCTGGATTATCTTTGTCATCTCTGTTGGTCACTGACATAGATATTCGATTTAAAAATAAAAAAGGAATGCAATGCGTTCACATAGTTTACAGTTGTTTCACAAATGTAAACAGTGTCAGATTGGAACGCAGTGTAGTATGTAGATATTCATCTTGTTTTTCACTCAAAAGTCATTTGTCTTTTGGTTCTACCAGGTCATGGAAAATGTTCCCCTGAATGAGAAGACGGCGTTAATGCTGCACCATTTTGAGCCGCTCTACTCTGTGATAGAAGACATGCCTCGTCCTCCTGAGTCTCTCATCGCACTCAGGGAAGGTTTGTTATACTGACACCTTGTGAAAAATAGTATGCGTCACAGAGAAGGGGATTAGCAATTTTTCTGTCGAAGGCCATGTTCAATCTATGTTCAATATTCTACACAAGAACAGATTAGAATATGTAATTGTCCTGATGGGTTTTAAAAGATGAAAACATGAAACAGTAACTGGAAAGAAAGACATTCCATTGTTGTTTTTGTAGAACTTCAGGGACGTGAGAAGGTCAGTGATGGACAAACCAAGTTGACCGACGAGTACCAAGTGGAACAGGATCATGGCGAGTTTGTGAGTCAGACGTCAAGTAGCCTCCCTGATGGTAAGTTTTATTAGGTGTTCCAAGTATAAAAAAGGAGTTGCCAGCATAAGAAGTGAAATACCTGTCATGTGTCTGCAGACTCTGGGGTGTGTGACGGGTTGTTTGTGACCAGTGACTCTGAGAGTGAAGTCTTCTGCGACTCTGTCGATTCAGTGGAGGAGCTTTGCAGTGTCAAGGTACAAGGTTCAGGTTCTTGTGACACACGTCATTATCCATTTTTCAAGATCAGTTGGTGGCTCTCTTGTCTTATGGTGCATTTTCTTGGAGTTATTGATTCAGAGCCAGAGATGAGCCAAACAAGAGTAGAGAGCGTAATTTAGTGATCAATGAAAATAAGAACACTGTAAGAGTTTTCTCAAACAATGACACCATTTCATGAAACCACATCAAACAATTCACCAGGAAAAAATCGGACAATAAGTTTATATTGAAAATATAGAAATATGAATGTAACCAGCTGAGATGCCGGCCACTGCATGTGGTCTTACAATTGGAACTTAAATAATCATCCTTATTTAATATGTATTAAATATGGTACACATTTCATTGGAATAGGTCAGGTTTTTTTCATGGGGGTCTTCTATCTCCCTGGGGCCTCTTACATTTACCAAAATTAGCTGAAAATATATTACGTAATATATTAATGACATTTCTTTCACTTTGTAGGTTCTACATATAGTTTAAATGTCATCTAGATTGGACGTATACACATTTTCTGGGGGATCTTCTGACCCTTTTTCCATCGCCTTACAATCAACAAAAGTAGCTGAAATTACGGAGAAATATATTGTGTTTTATGTAATAAATGTGGATAATGTCAACATTATTTGATTATACTACATCGACCTGCTCGACCACTAGAGCTACTGGTGACTAGAAAGCATGTTTCACAAAGATACTGAAAAATGTTCATGTTTTGCATTATGACCAACACTATCCTAAATGATGTACTTAATGATCATTTTACTTGACAGTATCTCAAAGTAATCAAGTTCTAGTCTAGAAACGTGGCTTCTGATAACATTTGTGTTCATAATCAAAATTGTTACGTAAATAATTAGCAAAGCAAATGTATTAAAAATAAAACTGTTTTCCCTACAGGTGCCGGTGTTGAAGTCTAACGGTCTTCATAACGGTCACACCTCCTTCGACCCATCCGTTCTAGAAAACCTCCATCTGGACGGCAGGCTGGCCGTCCGGCAGGCAGGGGCAGGTCAGGGCGGGGAAGGTGGTGAGGACGGTAAAGGTCAGCGACCTCACCGGGGTGAACGAGGCAGTGGACGGCAGAGTTCACATCCCAACTGGAGAGAACGTAAGATGCTGCGATGTCTCCGTCTGTCCTCTTGTATTAAAACTCTCTTCCTGTGAGCAGGAGGTGTACCTCACGGCAGTCACAGGCCGGGGGCCGCCGAAGGTGCTGGGGGCACCGGGCGAGGAGGCGGCGATGGTTCTGAGGGAGGCGCTGAGCGCTTACAGGAGAGTCAGCTTCAGCAGCAGATCATTCTGGCCCTGAGGAGACTGAGGGAGGACATGAGGAGTGTGATGGACCGCCTTGAGGTGGTGGAGAGACTTGCTGCCACACATGTGAGACGCTAATGGTTCATCACTCTGTTCTGCCTCTTCTGCATTAGTCGCTACTCACTAGTAAACGGTGAAGAAAGACAATCTCACATTTATGTGTTTACCGTTGTGTTTGTGCAACAGGTCCAGGGGTCTGAGTGGACACAGTGTCTCCAGTGTGCAGCAAAACAACAGGTCAGTCACTGCATACTTTATCCAAACGGATTTAATAAAGTAGAATAAACAACTGTTAAGCATCTTCAGTGGCATTTCACTGACAATCCGGCTGTTGCTGCTTCTCTTTCCAGGAGGAGAGCTGGTGGTGGCCCTTCGATGTGTCAGGTCAGACGATGGTTCTCTTCCTGCTCTGGCCTTTTGTGGCACAAGGAATGGTCCAGCTGCTAAGGAAAGCTCACGAGAGAAGGCGACTAGCCCGCTGAGGTGCGGCTCAGGACCCTCAGACTTCCAAGCAAGACTCGCCACAGATCTTCCCTCACTGGATGGACAAGATTCTGGACTTTGGTTTGGTCACTTGGACAGAATTTGAGCCGACGTGCTCAGTAGCCAGACATGAACTATAGCTTAACCATCAAGATTGTTATGAAATGTTTTTGCTGTTACAGACCAACATCCAAACTTGAGCTTCTGAACAGACACGTGTCTATTAAAGACCAATTTAGAGTCTTGTACTACTACCAACTAACTGAGTTTCTTGTGTTACAGTATGTTTAATGTATATCGAACCCAAGTGTGGCAGCATGCACTACACGATTCGGACTCAGTCGGGGCTTCATAGGGCAGGGAAACGGCAGTCACTTCATTTTGTACGCCAACAAAGACATTGCTTTACTTTACGACCTCGTGGTACACATTTTACGGGTTGCTCAGTCCAACTCCCGCTTGATGAGTTTATTGGCCCACAGGCAAAAGTTCTTGACCCCATCTATGGACCACAAAAACTTCTCAAACCGACATACTGTACTCCCTTTTGCAGTGTTTTTTATGGAGAGCAATGCTGATAACCGATCGGTGACATCAACTTTCTAGCACCTGTTCAGCATGCATGGAACCGTAGCTGATCAGGTACTAAAAATGGTAATTGAATAGAGTCTAGTCGAAAAGATGAGGGCCAAGACGAGCCGGTGGAAAAGCGCCATTATTAGTGAGTAGTGCTGCAAGGTAACGGGGACAATTCCAGTTACTGTTGTTGTTCTCTCCATGCTTGCATGGGTTTCCTGTAAGCCCCTTCTGTTCTCCTATCACCTAAAACAAGAAGTCTTAATTGAAAGTGGGTGAACAGTCACTGTGGAAAGTAATCACGCCACTTTCTTCTCATCAATCTACACACAATGCCACATGATAATGAAGTGACATTTTTTTCCCCATATGTTGATAGAATAAGGTTGTAGAAAAACAAGACCATTCTAGGACTTTCACACACTTGTACTCCAGCCATTGCTTTATTTTTGCCGTGTGCTTGGGTTCGTTGTCCTGTTAAAAGGGGAATAACAACCAAGTCGAGGTGTGTGTTCTGGAGCAGGTTTTCATCCAGTATATTACTGTACACTGCTCCATACTTCCTTCCCTCTTTGAGTCTTCCAGTTGCTGCTGCTGAAACTTCAAGCAGGGTTTCATGTGCCTTTTACTGAGGAGAGGTTTCTTTCTGGCAACTCTACGGTTAAGGCCTGCTTTGTGGAGTGCTGCAGGGATAGTCGTCTTCTGCATGGTTCTTCCAGTTCCTTACAGCAGTGATTCCCAACCTGTGGGCTGCGGCCCCCTGGTGGTATTGAAAAATGGTATAATTTTTTTTGTGGGAGGGTGGATGTAATTATATAAAAATAAAAATACACATGTTTTAAATATTAAAACTTGTATATTAAACTTTTTTTTTTTTGACGGTCAGATGTTTTTCTCACATCGTGCTATTTTATTTTCGTTGTTTTAATCTGCCGCACGTAAAAGCAGGTCCATGACAATAATGTCTACACACAACAGTCAGACAGAAAAGAAAACATGAAAATGCTTAAAAAGCGCCATATTTTTTTTGCTGAGAATAATCTTTTTTGTTTCAAGATTTCTTTTGTTGGAAAACGAAAAATTAGATCAGTGTACATCACAAAGCTTTCTTTGACTTATATATATATATATATATATATATATATATATATTAAACATTTTAAAGTATTCTTTTCCTTATATTGTTTTTCCTTAGAGTATTAGTATTATCCTTAGAGCGCATTATAATGCCTTCGTATTTATGGGGTCGGAGGTGGGACGCAAAGGTTTTTAAAACTTAGAAGAGGGCCCTGAGTTGGAAAAGGTTGGGGACCACTGCCTTACAGCTCTGTCAGAGTGCTCCTTCCTTCAACTGAGAAAAATCTCTAAACTTAGGGAAATGAAAACAGGAATAAAAAAGGCAGAATAATATCTGACGTACACTTGATTCATCGACTTCATCTCTACAGAAAGAAAACTGGAGTCTTTTATTCAAGGTCAATGGTTAAACTTTATTAACACTGAAGACGAAACAAGAGTCACAATGATTAAAAACAAACAGTGAAGTCAAAGAAAAGCATATTCATCCAAACACATGTGGATCATGTTGAAACCTCAGAGGGTCTCTGACTGCACATCTGCTGACGCTGGAGACAGATCAAACATCTCCACAGGTACTGGGAGCTGCTCTCTACTCCTGCTCCTCCGGACCACAACAACAACAACACACATCATGAAGATCACAACACTGAGCAGCACAGACCTCACTAGATCTTGATCAACCTCAGGCTCGCCGAACATTACAAAGGTCTTAGATGTGAACACACAACGTTTGTTTTTCATAATTAAACACCAGAACTCTCCGCTGTCTTCCAGAGAGATGTCAGTGATCACCAGGCTCATGTCGGAGTCAAAGATTCTGTCTTTTGGTCCTTGATATAATACACGTGATCGTCTTCCTTCAGTTCCGGTTGTCTTCATGAACCAGAAGATCTCCTCATGCTGTTCCCAGTCGCCACATTGAAGAGTCACGTTTTCTCCTCCAGCGAACAACACATGGGCAGGCGGGTCAGACTCAGGACACACATAGAGGTAGTAATGATTACCCTCATCACTGCGATAACAGGTGTATTCACCTGTGTGGTTCAAGGTCAGTGATGGAAACATCAGAGTGTAGTTCTTACTCTCTTCATCTTTCGTCACTGAATTAATCCTCCACACATGTTTGTTTCCAGTTGTGCCAGAGCATTTCAGCTCCAGACTCTCTCCCACCCAGCTGTGAATGTAGTTTGGCTGAATAGAACCAGAAAACTCTTTCAGTACTTCACAGCTCTGATGGTTCTTCTCCAGACAGTAATAATCCAGCGAAACAAAACTTCCGTCAAACGTTACCAGAAGAGATGGTTTGTTCTTCACTTGCTGTGGTTTGTACATTGAAGATGTTTCATCATCTATTAAAGCTAAATCAAAATGTCCTGTTCTGTGGTTATAATGACCTAAAGCCCACTGGACACTCTGGTTTGGTCCCACACCGTCACAATCCAGCTCCAGTGTCTGTCCAACATAAGGGTACAAGTACTGAAGTCTTTTCTTTTGTCCGTCACAAACCAGGAGAGTGGAGTTCCTCTCGTGCTTCAAGTTGTTCTGGGTCCAGCACTGTTCTTGGTACTGACCAGAGTCTGAAACCTCCAGAGAGTCTATGGTATAAGAAGCTTCTGTCTGCAGACTGGAGACATGATGCTGTGAAGAGTTCCACAGAAGTTTCTTCTCCTCACCGCTCCATCTTGAGATCAAGCAGAAGTCAGCAGTTTTGTTCAGGAAGAAGGGATGAAATTGTCCTTCCATCTTGAGGATTTCAGCGTGGATGTTGTTGGAGAGGAGCGCCACCAGCAGCAGGATCTGTGCAGCCATGTCTTCGTCTGTGAGTGCGAGTCAACTCTGCTGCTTCATTGGCCTCAATCTCTTCACCATCAGCAGCTTCTCACCTACGATTGGTGGAACTTGAAAATATCATCATAAGGATGCGCTGCATGCTACTTCCAGGAGCTTTATCAGGTGTGAAGCTTCAACGGAAACTGTTGTCAACTCATATGATTCACACTATTTGAATGCAATTCAGCTGAAAACATAATTATTGCTTCATTCAATATGCTTGTTTACTTTTATCAGTTAATTTTCGCAAAACCTGGCATATAATAGCATAAAAGTCCTCCGATGTTTTCTAACTTCTTTTAAAAATGACCGGCAAGTCGTCTCCTATCCATGTTTTACCCTTCCTCAACTCTGTGCCATGACACACTCCTGCCTCTGAGATCTACAGACAATTCCTTGGACTTCCTGGCTTGGTTGTTGCTCTGCCATTGTAAGTTGTCGGAACACATCAAGGTCAATCAGTGGAAATTCAAGCATAGCTTTGAGGGCCATAACAAAGCGTGAAACTTGTGTATGTATGAGATTTCATGTTCTATTATTATTTAATTTAATAAATATAACTTCATCTTTATGGGGTATTGTGTGAAGATTCATTTAAAAAACAAAAAAACAGATTGAATCGTTTTAGTCTTAAAAAAGAAAGTGGTTTAAGTGAAGGAGTGCGAATACTTTCTGTATTGACTGTATATTTCACCTGTTCAGGGGTTCCCCTACCTCTTACCCTTAGTAGCTGGGAGCCTTCAGACCGCTGCAAGCTCAGAAGGCAATACGTGGAAGAGTATTAACCCAGGAAGGTTTGCTCATGATGGGTGCACTGGCCTCTGTCAGCAACGAGGCAAAGACATCACTTTTCCGATTTCACTACACTATTGACACACTGACGACGTTTTAAATTAAATTAAAACCGTTGTTTAATAGTGTTGGGCCATCATTTTTCACAAGTGAACTCATTATAAAACACGACTTTATAAGTGCTTTGGAGATACGAGAAACGATTTCTTTAGACATTATTGTCACAATTAGTGATGTTTTGTTTTCACTGTGTTGTTGTTGGTGTGGAGTCTCTTTAGATCAACAATAATGTTTTAGTCATAAAAGACATGATGACGTACAGGGGGTTTACAATTCAATTAAATTCAATTTTTTTTAAAGTGTCTTATCATAGCAAAGATATCTCAAACACTTTATAGGTTAAGTAAGACTATAGTTGATTAAGGAAAAACAGATCCCAGCAATTCAACAAAAACGCTGGTTTTGATCTCTTACACTGCAGGTTCTCTCTTTCCCTGATAATTTTGATAGAAAATCTTGTATGAAATCATTTAAATCACCAGAATCAAATAACCAGAAGTTAGGAAAACTTGATTTACAATTAACAGTAAATATGAATAAGATAATCTATTCATTCATATGTAATAAACGCTTTTTGTTGAACAGATATGTTCCTGTGTGTGTTCGTTCAAGTGTAATTTATAAGAGGAATGATGATGGTTTGATATTAACCATAACGAGTTGCATTTAGTTGGATAAATAATTAAATAATATGCCATTTTCCACTTATTATTGACTTGTTTCATGAACCTCACTGCATCTCATCAAGTACTTAAAATGTTATTTTATCAAATAGAAATTTGTAAAGACAAAATTGTAGTCTTATTTTTTAGAGATGTACTTTTACGTGCTCATGTAATTGGCTCGTATATAGCTCCAAAATTTTAGGGCAAATCTAAAAAACATGCACACATTTAAAAAGTAGGCACAGCAACTGAGAATTACGCACACAAACTTGTTGTTCCACACGCCTTTTAGAAAGGTTCCTCACCCCACAGAACACCTGCACCTATGCTAGTGATCAGTGACATTTTTACTGGCACTTCCGGTATACTGGAAACTTTACTGGTACTTCTGGTGGCAGTTCTACATACATAAATGCCTGGCAGCTGACAGTGCTATTAAATGGGACTGCTGTCTCTGGAATAGCAACATCAAGAACTTAAAACAAAACAAAAATGTTTTGTGTTACTTTGAATTGGGCCCCACGCTGAATTAGGACCAATAATTAAATGATAATGACACTATTAATTACTTACTTACTTAAAATTAAATAGATAATATTAAAAAAAATTAAAGAAACAATGGCAGTAGTTTAATTGAACCTCGATCAAGGTTCACAGTAACATAATGAAACATCCCCTGCACTTTGTTTGCACTTTGTTTGCACGTTGTTAGTTTTATGAAACTATTGTCTGCCGTGTACTGGAAACCAAATTTTCCCCGAAGGAGATCAGCAGAGATTTATAAAGTCTATCTAATCTAAGGTTGAAAATAAGATGATAAAACCTGAAATATTTGACAATGTGATATGAGTTTAAACATGATTATTTGATTATTAATCTAAATGTCTACAATACATTGGAATAGTAGTTCATGTCCTTCATGACCTAGCAACCCCCTGCTAAGTCTTTAATAGACTTAGTAGACCGTAGCCAAGGTCATTCACACCAACTCTAGAACCACAAGAGAGGCAAGTTGAACTATTCTAGAAATAATAATTTGTTCTGTTAATAGCAATGTTTGAATATTATTGCTCCGACTATCCATTGCTACATTTGACTTGATCAACATGAAGATTACATCCATTTAAGAGAATTAATTGTTATTGTCCCTTTAAAATGACCAAATGACTCAGTCGGGAACTGAAATATTTTAATGTATTCAGCCAAGGCTGTGGAATGAAGTATCAAACATCGTCACTGTCCTCCTCCTCCTCACTCTCGCTATACTCGCAGTGTAATCGGTTGGTGTTGACGAAAAGATCAGAGTCGTCGTCAGAGTCGTTTTGGTCCTGGTTGGTCTGGTCTTCTGTCTGTTTGCTTGTTTGGCCCTCAGCGTAGTCCATGAAGCCCTCCGGCCTTAAGGGAGACCGTTACAGAATTAAATTCAAAGTGTCAAATCATAGCAAAGGGTATCTAAAGACAGTTTACAGTTCAAGCTATATGGTAAAAAAGAAAAACGGATCCTAGTGAATACAATAATAAAAAAAGTGTGACATTGGTGAGATAACTGTGTTTTAAGAAAGCAGAAACCTCAAGAAAATACAGAGAGAGTGAGAGACAGGTGTCTAAAAACTCCTCCCCCCAGCAGTATAAACTTATACAACGAAAGGGCTTTTCCAGACAAGTATTTAGATGACTTCAAAATAGGGTTTTGTTCCCTGTTCATGCTGGGTACCCACCAGAGCTGCTGCTTCTGCAGGTTCTGGATGTGATCTTTGTACAGGATAAAGCTGATTTCAGCCTTAACCTTCTCGCCTTCTTCAATTGGATCCACAATCACAAAGTCACCTGAGAAAATGAACCGTCAAAAGTCATGTTCAACTTTAGTTAAAAGTGTATTTGGATTCATTCCATTGTTCAACATTGCTTTCATCATGGAAACCATCTTGATTGTTATGTCAACCAAAAACATTCACATGTGCAGAAATAAACTTGTCATAAATATTAAAATAATAGAATAAGATATTTTGAAAGTGGATACATCTTTAATAAACAAATCAATTGATTATTTTGCCATCTCAATATTGACATCCCTGTAAATGCCCAAAGGGAAAGAAGTATCCATGATAATCAGCAAAGTTTGGACTAATTTTAGTAAAAATAAAAGCTGAATACGAGACATCACCATTTACACAAATAAAAGG
The DNA here is from genome assembly GCF_982586985.1 of Callionymus lyra. Lineage (NCBI taxonomy): Eukaryota > Metazoa > Chordata > Actinopteri > Syngnathiformes > Callionymidae > Callionymus > Callionymus lyra. The sequence goes on along the minus strand of NC_141823.1, from coordinate 29,460,340 downwards.
TATGAAACAATTACAAAACTTCTCACTGTTGTTGACTAAGTTACAGTGTAATTGTTACCCATTTTGTCAAGTTGAGAAACAAAGATCATGCTCTCACCTCTTTTGATCCAGATGTTCTTACGGAACTTGGTTGGCATGCTGACTAAGAAAGTCTCCCCCTGAGCCGTGACAGTTTCATGCAGGTTGTTGCCTCGACTACCAGTCACCTGCAAGTCAAAGACCGTGTTAACAATACAACGTTAGATTTGGTTAAATGTTTTCATTAGTAATCTGCACTGTTTCAAAAGAGAGAATAACAAGCAAAATGGATTTTAAATAAGCTAGATCCAACCAACCTTAACAATCTGCTGCTTTTCTGTTGGTGTGACAAAATCTCCCAAAACTTCTTTGACTACATGTTTACGTTTTGTTGCCTGCGACATTATGAACAAGGATGTCCAGACTCCAGCTGCAGACGAGACAATAATATTTATATGCACATGCTCAAACAATTGTCTTAGTATAAATAATACTTGGGTCAAGTGAACCGCCATCCAGCGGCACCTTTAAAAATTGTTGTGAAGGTGTTACGGTAGAGAGAGAAGACACTATCCTATCACTCATAAACATTTAAAAAAACACTCTGATATGATGACATTAAAGTATGTTTTCTCTCAGTAGATTCCACAGACACTTCTGTTCTTGATTTGACGCGACACCTGTGATGAGAAAGCTGTATGGGCACAATGTATTTTATTATATTTTAATATATAAAATATTCCTTAAAAGTTGACAAAGATCTAACTTTCTATTCATGTTCATCAGGTCTAGAACTATAAGTGAACAAAGTTTCATTTATTTTTATAGTGGAAATATCAATTTATTGTCAAACAAGTACAGTGTATTGGTGTCATTCAATATATCACAATCTATTTTAATCCTTTTAAAAAGGAACCTTAATAGTGGACAAAGATCTGACTTTTATGTTCATCAGGTCTACAATAGGAGTGAAGATTTCATGTATTTTTACTGTGAAAATATTGATTTAATGACATTTAAGCATAGTGTACCTATTGACTGTGTACCTGTTTATATTAACATTTCTCTAAAAGCCATCAAATGCAAGTGGCAAAGGTCATACAGGATGGTCAGGATAAATGAAGAGTAGACACAGTTCATGCATTGGCAAATAACATAAGGGAGGCCAGACTGATCTGGAGAACAGTTGGACCACGAATGTTACAAATGTCAGTAACGTGGAAAACACTGTGATTAAATGTCAATAGATCAATATTTCCACAGTAAAAATACACAAAACGTCTTTCACTTATAGTTCTAGACCTGATGAACATGAAAATAAAGTCAACTTAAATATGTATTAAAATATATTGTGCTTGACTTACAGTGACATTACACTGTACTTGGACAACAACAACTGGAAATGTATTTTTGCTGTATTTTATTTTGCAAGTAAACAAAATAATAAACAGGAAATTAAACAGATCAGCAAAACAAATGTTTTCCACCTCTTTTCTTCATACACGCGAGTGTCTTTAATGTCACCATATGAGAGTTTGTTTTATTTATCTATGAGTGACAGGATAGATAAATAGGGTCATAGATCCTTCCTCCTGTGGATTCTCTCTCTACCGTAACACCTTCACAAAAGCGCAATACTGGAGATGTTTCATCAACATCCAAGGGGATATTTCTACGTAACAGTCTTACAATAGAAGTTTCATAACTTACCTTGAAATAAGGACTGGTCGGCGATGAAGTAGAATAACTTTCCAGTACTATATCAATGAAGCGTATTAAGATAAATGGGATAACGCTGAGCCCTCGTGTTTCGATTCCGGTGTAAACACAATATCGGTCCGGGCACTTCCTACGCGATGACGTCACATGCCGCAAACGCGAACGTCGTTTAAAAGCTTTTTTTTTAAGTGAACGAAATTTAACGGAGCTATTAAATAAACGTTTATATTAGCAAGAAGACGCATGTGTCTGTAACCCAGCTGTTTATATTTTGTTTTATGTTTCATTTATTTTCATAAAATATTATTGTACTGTCTCTTTAAGACCGCAGTCGTTGCGCTCCACCTGGGAGACCCGTATGTTTTACTCCAGGACCAACTCGGGTATTGCAAGCTCCAGTTTCTTCCACATTAATAGATCTCTATTAACTTTTATTTTGATCGCCAGCACAAACAAACAATAGTATTTCCTTTTCAATAATTGGTTTCATTGTGACAAAACGTCTATATTGTTTACTGTAGAATAGGAGACAATAAATAATTTATTTTCTTGAGTGATTATTTTCTCCTAATAATTTTGATAGAAATCCTCGATTTAAATTATTTAAATCACCAGAACTTTAGAAGTTTTTACTGAATGTTTAAATATATGTGTTCAGAACAGATCTTTGTATTTATAAATTCATTTACAGTAAATGTGAATAGGATACAATAAGATGATCTATTAATTTATATGAAATAAAAGTTGTTTGTTGAACAAATGTGTTCCTGTTTGTGTTTGTTTAAGTGTCATTTTAAGAGACTGATGATGGTTTGATATTAACCATTTCGAGTTGCATGTTGTATGAATAATGAAATAATATGCCATTTTCCACAACAACAACGTTCATTTTAATTTTTTGTTTTTCCATAAAGTTTTTTTTTTTAACGTGATACGTCATATCCGTAAAAACATTGTCACTTCACGTTTGTGAACGGAGTTCAAGAGGCCAGTGCACATGCTCGTGTTTATACTGTAATTGTGTTAATCCTGTACTGATAATGATGTCAGTAAAATGACTCATGAAGACATCACATGAAGACATCACATGGTTGACTATTAAGAATTTGAACACCTGTTAAATAATCTGCTTGAGAAGCTTTGACTATTAAGATTAAATCAGTGTCTCCACCACACACACACATCACACTGGTGGAGGTTCAAACTGTTAAAAAATCTCTGTAGGAAGATTTTATCTTATTTTAAGAAAATAAATCAAGTCTAGAGAGCTGACTTTATCCCAAAGATCATGAAAACATAAAATAAAACACAGTGAATTGCCATTCGTAAGTAATTTATATTTGTAAAGCATTTTTCACAGAACAAGTTGTCGTCCTTGAACTCGGACCAGATCCAGGCCGCCGCCGTATCTTGATGACCAATATCAACGTATTCATGAGACAATGGAAAAAGGGACATTGCGAAAAGACACGATCTAAACAAAGTAACTTGTATTGATGTCTGGAAATTGTCAAACTAAATGGATATTTTTTCAAGTTGTAACTTAAAGCTGGAGCAGTAGTGGATGATTGACGATCTCAGCGACGTAAGGTTCCCGTCCTCATGGAGCTAACCGAGTCTGTTGGAGCAGAACAACATCATTTGTATTTGCTTGTGGACCCTATGGTGAGATAGTCTCAGACATCAAATCAACCGTCTTAAATCCTTAAATGTACACGTGTATATATTTGGAGGTGTTGGTAGAAACACTAAATTCAGTGATTTAGACGCTGAGTCTATATAAGCAACTAGCAATGGCCACTGTAGTCTACAAAAGTATGACTCAAGATAAGATGGCAGGAGTTAATTCTTCCTCACCTGAACCATCTGTCATTCCTGGCTTGGTGATGTTGTGCAGCAAGTAAGAGATGTTAGGAATAGGTGGCAGGGGAAGCTTCTCCTCTGGAGCCTGAAAACACACAGAATCTACTCATTGGTATATATTGAGAGATCTTGCTGCCACTACCTAGGTCAGGACCATAAGTAAAATTAAAATTAATTAACTGGTACATTAAGAGCTTTTCCTTCAACTTGGCTCCCTTTTCGTCAGTACAGGTCGTTGCAATGTCCGCATCGCTGCAGATGTCGCACCAATCCACCAGTTGATGTCTCTCTCTATTCGCTCTTGACCAACCCCAAGATACTTGAGTTCTTCCACCTGGGTAGGATCTCGTCCCTGCATTTTTCTGCCTGATAACCATGGATTCAGATTGTAGGTGTTGATTCAAACTTGGTTGATAAACGGATCCAGTGAGAACTCAAGGTCACACACCGACCAAGCAAACTGACCATGTAATCTTCCTAAACCAGTGACCCAATCCTGACCACCTAAACTGACCCCATTAACGCAATCAATGACTGGTTCCGGAGCCAATGCTGTTTAGTTATGGTGAGTCTGACCATATGTTGCTTTTACTTTTAGACCTTGAACACAAGCTTCTTCCCCAGCCAGGGATTTCCCTATGTTTAGCTTCTGCAGCCGAGGATCAGACTACCAAGCTCCCGCCCGCACCTACCGCCCAGCTTGAAATTCACACAACAACTTTGGTGCCCATGGGAAGGAGCCATTCTCATGTGTGCTCATTTAGCATCAGCTACAAAGTCTTCAATATGAAAATGTTGTACCTCATCTTCCTCTTTCAGCTCTTCCTCTCTGAAAATCCAGTTGTACTGTGGAGACAAACATCAACGTCTCAAATCCTTTCTTCCTAGAACGAGGAGGTTGTCTGTTCTCACATGCAGGAGCATCGCCTCCACGATCATGTACTGGTCCGGCATGTGAGTGACCATCTCAGTCATGTTTTCCACACACGATCTCACCAGAGTGGGACCGAACACCAGGGCCAGGTTTCTGGCATCCATCTGGAAATGACGTGAGAATGAAGGATCAGGACGTCGCTGAACCACCGAGGTCAAAACATGCTTGGACCTTGTTCTTCTGCGAGTTCTCGTCAACACGCTTCAGGTGGCCCACAAGGAACTTCAGGGTGTGATAGTGGTGGTCCGGGAGGCTGTGGATCTAGAAGACATCCATAAGCAATGAAAACTTCTTTGGAAGTTGTAGGTTTAGAAGACATACCAGCTTCTTTATAGTCTTCAGCCGGTGTTCAGTGTTTCGTACACGATTGGCATTAATGAAGTCCATGTATTTTTCTGTAGACACAGAAGCATTCAATCTCTTCTAACAATTTATATATTTACAGGCTACTATGTAGTGTGAGCAAACGTGCGTCACTGATTCTCATTTCATCCCAACTTTACATTCACTCACTAGCAGTAAGCAAAGGCTCCGGCAGGTTCCTGAAGAAGGCCTTCAGCACGCTGCTGATCACATTAATGTCCCGCCATCTCTGTGGAAACAGACGGTTCGTTTTTAACTTGCAACTCTGGAAACAAGAGCTCTTACCTCCTCAGCTGCGTTGATGTCCAGGCCCATGTTGAGATGCTCCAGTAGGTTGGCGATCATCGCACTGTTGCCAGGAATACGGTAGATTCCAATGCAGTCCAGACCTGAGGCCTCAACCAAACCACAGCACATCTCCACGATCAGAGGCACGAACTAGGAGAAATGTTGTCACGAGTCACTGATGTTCATTTGGAAAACCTTCAGACGGAGTAAATGGACGCAAGTTAAACATTGTATAACAAGTTCTTTCATCTCACATTATGGTTGACAGAAAGCAGGCTGTCCTCGAGGCACACACCCAGAACCTGGGGACATCCTGTCTTCTTTCTCTTCGTCATCATGTTGATGCTACACAGACCCTTGTTTTCATCTAGGCACACACACACACACACAGACAATGATATTAGCAACAACAAATGTCACTAAATATCTGTACCCACCATTCCGGGAGGAGCGCTTCACTGAGGTGCGTGAAGCTTTGGTGAGCAGGAAAGACGGCACCATGTTATAGAGCTTGGACGGGTTGTCGTGTTTCCTATACATGAGCCTGCAGAGACCGTCAGAGCATCCCATAAAATACACACAATGGCAGCTGATGCTGTTTCATGATACAATTTGAAAGGCCACTAGATGGCATTCTCAGTTGTAAACGTATGCCAAGTTTCATTGAATTAGTACATCTGAGTCAAAGACTATAACGCAAACAGTGACATCTAGTGGCTTACAAAATTAAGACACTGTACCATGATACATCATGATGCTGTAAGTTGTCTCTAGTAATGTAGAAGGAATGTCGAATATGAAAAATGAAAGAGGGTGAATATGAATGTAAAATAAAAGTAATACCAGGTGCCGCATGTACAAATAATTTCGTTGAACTTCTACTAAATACGGTCGGACACTCGAATCCAGAAAATGATTTTCTAGTTTCTTTTGTTTTACATTATCCTGTTCTCGTTTTGAGTTTTCCGAGGTCACCTCGGTGCCTTTATCCACCACACAACACTAGATTATGATCTTGTGTTGCCAACAATGGTGGTTTGAATTTATAGAAAGCAGCCTGTGTGTCGGAAGTATGCAGTCTCCATTTTCAGTTGCATATTCTTCCAAACTCAGTGAGTTTGTTGTGCACCTTTGCTTCCTGTAGTCGTTCATCTTCTTGTTGATAAGAGCTTGTCCGGAGAAACTGAAGGCCTAAACAAACAGAGACACATTCATGAGTTCAGCGTTACGTTTAAGTCGAGAGAATCTGACCGATCTGACTTTTTTGTCGTTCTCGCTCATCTCCCTGATGCCGTTGATCCAGGACAACATGTCGGCACAGCTCTCAGCCTCTAGAAGGTACTCGCAGAAGTTCTGCGTGATCAACCTCAGCGTGTGCTTGTGCTTGGTCTCGCCGTAGGCCACATCCACCAGGCAATCGCGAATGTCAACCGGATCGAGAACGTCTTCGTCCGCCTTGCTCGTGTTCTTGTAGAAGCGGAGGGATTGCGAGCGAAGAACGGTGTAGACCCGTTTCCATGGACGCATGCTGCTGTATGTTCTCTGCAATGAGGAGTTGAAGATGGTTGTTGGAACCAAAGAACACAACTTCTCTCCCTTCTTTTTTAAATGTATGTACCTTTCCCTTCTCAGTTAAGAGTTGCTTGTACTTCAGCCACCCCTCTTTCTCCTCACTGATGATGTCACTGGTTTCCATAGTTTCCGGTTTAGCTGTGGATTTCTTGGGGAAAAAAAACGATCAGTGTATAATCGACAGGTGTTGACTCGACACAGTACCAAAATACATTACTAGTTTTAATTTCAGAGATTCATTCTTTTGCGTCATAAATGACATTTCATGCAGATCTCACTGTCTTACTGAAACAGTTGATGTTCTGGCAAACATATAGCTTCACCGGCTTTGGTCCATTTTAGAATGTATTTGAAATTTTTTGAAATAAGCTACCTCAACTAACTACGGCCAGCGGGCTGGTTATGGCCCGTCTTCACAAAAGTTCGGGAACCCCTGGATTAAAGTTTCACACTAAAGGCTCCCAGCCTTTGATCCTTGTGTGGACCTTATTTGTATACTGTGTCTGACTGTGTCTGAGAGTTCTTTCGATTCCTATAACTCATGTTCATGTTTTTGACTGACTTTTGTGTTTTTGATTTACGGGTGCAATAACAAATCAGTTCAACTCACCGCATCAGTTAAAATGTCAGTGACTGTTGGAATCCCATCACTGTGAAAGAAAAGGAAACAATTGTGTGAGTGTTTTTTAAGCAGCTACAGTACGAGTCTTACTTTAGTGTTCACAGATTTGTCAAATTGATCTGCATCCATATCAAAGTTAAACAAATAAGGTCAATTGTCAAAATTCCGACTCACAAGAACGGCAAATGTTCCTGAGTGGTGGAGGAGGGACTTCCGTCAGTGTAATCAGATTCCTCATTCATGGAGGAGCTCGCTGTAACCCAAAAATAAAACATTTTTGTTAAAAAAAGATGGTATGTAAAAAAAATATCAAATGTGATGGCTGAAAGGAATACAATTATCAACTTCATTTAAGAGAAAAGAAAATGGTACAGCTCAAATTGCATTTTTTAAATAAATATTTAGCTCTTGCTGGACTGTAATCTAACCTTTATAAATCATAGTAACTACTAATGGTCTGATGAAGCTTCATGAAGCAGTGCCATTATTCTCAGAGGCCTCTACATGGCACTCTATGCTCAACAACCTGTTACAGCATCGGCTCTATCATGATACAGTGTCTTTATTTTGAAAGGAGACAAGATGGCACTCTCTAATCTTTGACTCTGATCTACTTATTCAATGAAACCTGACATTTTAAAACGGAGTGCCATCTAGTGGCCTTTCACACTGTATCTTGATACAGCATCAGCTCCTCATGAGGCCTTATCAACCAATCACTAAAAAATATAACAAAAGGGAATCTTCATATAGATAAACTTATAATTGACTAACCTTCATTGTCTCCATTTCCAGTTTGCTCTCCCTGTACATGAGCACACATCAATGGTTTTAATCAAGTTTAGCAACACAAGTTACCATGTTTTGGTTTTTTTCAACCATATTCACTGGACTCTAAGTAAGTAAGTAAGTGATTTTAATTTATATAGCGCTTTTCCAGACCAGGGTCACAAAGCGCTTAAACAATATTCAATAAAGTATATACATTATATACTATAAAGTATATAGTATAGACTCTAAATGATGATGATGTAATATTTTGTAGACATTAAAGACGGACAATGAAACATTGAAGAGATCTCTAACTGTAGTAGTATGTTCCTAAAAGGTGCCAATACTTAAAAATCAAAATCAAAATAAGATTGAGAAACCAGTTTTGAAATAAAGGAGTATTGCTAGAGTAGGAATTGATTGGTTTATTTAATTTTAGTTATCTTCCACAAATGTTTTTGTTATGTTATGTGTTAAATGTTATTTTGAATGTTGCCATCCTAGTCTATATTTGGCTGAGGGTTAATAATATCATTCTGTAGTTAGTTCTACTAACATAACCTGACTCCCACCTTGACTAATACCTTGCACTAAGCCCTTTGTAGCATTAAAGCTAACAATGTTAGCTAGAGCTTAGAGATGAGGTAATAAAAGCCCTCTTTCGTCTCAAGGCCTTCCGTCTGTTGACATAGATTTAGAACATGAGAATAAAGATGGGGCGTGTATGCTGCACTTGTATGGCCCAAGCCAGCACCTAGACTGTCCAAACACCTTATTAACGTTTCATTTTTTGTTTTTGTTCATTGACACACTCTTGTCCATCATCTGTATTATTAGGATCATCTTTAATATTGTTGAATAGGCTCTTCTATGGCTGTCAAAATGTACTAACAAATACCTTGTTGCAGAACACCACTTTTATTTAAAATCAAAATCTCACCTCTCTTGGCTGTAGCCCTGGTCTAGCCACATCATTGGCATCATCCATCACTAATATGATGATCATGTTATTTAGTCAAGTTCTAACCTGGTTCTGGTTTAATGATCTCGTAAAATAGTTTCTGTTCTTGATTATACGATGTCGGTACTTTCACAACCAACAGCCACGGAGCCTCTACCTCTATAAATACTTATGCATCACTTCATCTTTCATATCAATGAAAGACATTAAAGATTAAATGAAGAATTCATTACATCACAGAGGACTAGAAGAGGATGAAAGACTAGATGGTGAGGTCATCAGAGCAGAAAGCTTTTGTTGCTGTCGTCTGTTGTGATGACTTTTTTTTCATTATTTTTCACTTTTATCACTCATAAAGCTTAATTATAGCTCAATCATTAATGCCATGTAATAGTCACATAATATCAATGTTGCACTTTTAAACGTATAATAGTCACAGGCAATGTCAACTGGCTTCTTTTGATATATTAAAACCATTGCCTTCTGGCTCAGCTCTTGCAATGTTGCGATGCTGCGACCCCATGCAACCGTTGTTCAAATTCTATCATCCACTTACACTCTTGTCCCGTATCTCTCGAACATAGATATTATATACTTTTTTTTGCTGAAGAGGGACTCGCATGTGGAGGACAGTCAATCCTTACCCTCACCATACCTCACATTTAGAGGTGCTGCCCCTTATCAAACATGATATCTATCTGTATCTGGCTGATAACAGGACCACATCATCTGCAAAGAACAGTGATAAAGAGCCGTCGCCGTAGGTTTTGGCTTGAGATCGTGACCATGACATGACAAGAGCTCCTGACAAAGGCCAATCCTTTTGGCATAATCTGTCAAAATCCTGCAACACTTTGTCCTAACAAGGACACTCCTCAAAGTAAGAAATAATCAAGTTATACATTTGAAACCAACGAGACTAAATATATTGTATTTCTGCTAAGTGTTTTTCAGTTTCATAAATGTATTTTTCATGAAATGTAGTTACTATCAGGAGAGGTGCTGGCCTTCTGTTAGGATAGTATCTGCTTTATAATACTTGGCTCTAATCTACTATTTCAATGAAACATGACGATCATATTCAAACTTTGAGTACCATCTAGTGGCATTTATAATTAGGATACTGTATTGTGATAGTGTTTTCACCAAAGAACTGTTTCATCAACACTTCACTAGTGGACAGTATCACACCTCTCCGCTCTAGTTGCCTTTACATAAAAGTCTAACCAGATTTTTACCTTTAACGTTATATGACATATTAATCAATGAATGTTTCCTCTTTATTAATCTAAGCTTGAGAATATGAATGGATTGACTTTTGTGAAAAGTATGCATGTTTATTTCTTTTGAAAGTATTAGTGTTTTTACTTTTTCCAGTGATGGGCTGATGAAGCTTCATTAAGCAGTGTCAAGTTGTTTAGAAGTCAGTGGGTGGCGCCATCAGTTTAAAAATAATGTGATTTTTAGAAAAGTTGTTCAAAACAAAGGAAAATGGTGCAGAGTGCCATCTAGTGGGCTCTGGAAATAATGACACTGCTTCATGAAGCTTCATCAAACCATCAATGGTTTTTTCCCCTTCTGACGTATTAACAGCTCACCTCATGTATTAACACAATCGTCCTCCAGCAGATGTTGTTCTGAAATTAAGCCATTTCATCATGTGTATATTTGAGACTCAGTTCAAAACTGTTTTTATTCCTGTAAGAAAAAAGAAGTTGCTGAGCTTTTGTAAATGCAGTTCATATTCTGAGAATGTGGATCCTCATCAACTTGCTGTGAAGAAATCTTCATGGATCTTATGTTGGTCATTTGGCCACTTACGTGATGCTGGAATCTGTAGGAGCAGAGCACACTGTCAATATCAACCTTTGACCCTTTCCACAAAACTGTCCTTTTAAACATATTTTGAGTTTAAGTGTTAAACCGCTACAATTGAGGAGCAGTCATTACATTCTTTGCAGCTAAAGAAACATTTAAATCCTGGCGATTTTTAAAGACGATGATTTGGACATATTTTGGTTTAAAAAAAAAAAAGGAAAGCAGTTACAACTTTGTCAAAAGTCATGTGGTCTGTAAATTCTGCAACACCAGAGTCAAGTTCTTGTGCAACACTACATAAATAAATAAATATCCTTGTGCCTAAAGTATCACAATATATTGTATTGTTGGCCGTGTATCGTGATACATATCGTAACTCAAAATGATTGCCAATACACTCGCCTACAATAGAATAGAATAGAATATAATAGATAATGTTTCAAGTTTGTCATTTCTGTGCTGATGTCAGACAGATTCATGACTCACTGGTTGACATACAGGTCCTTGTACATGAAACAATTTGATTCTGTATCGTGGCTCACCTTTTTAGCTTCATTTTGCTGACCCCTCTTATTGGTTCCCCTCACTGAAGACCTGGTTGTACTATGGAGACAAGCATCATCATCTGTAATTCTTGACATTTAGAAACGTTCTGTTCTAGCTCTCCTTACATGCAGGATCATCGCCTCCACTATTTTGTATTGGTTAGTCATGTGAGTGATCATCTCAGTCATGTTGTCCAGGGAATCTCTCACCAGAGTTGGACCGAACACCAGGGCCAGGTTCCTCGGGTTCATCTGGTTACGTCATGAGCGACATAAAATCAACATCCCTGGAGCAGCACATTGAAGAGTGATGATGTTTGTACCTTGTTCCTCTCACAGTGTTCTGACACTCGCTTCAGGTGGCTAATCAGGAACTTCAAGGTGTGATAGTGGTGGCCTGGGAGGTCATGAACCTTAGAGGGAGATCAACAAAGAAGTAGAGAACATGATCAAGAGGAAAAACAGGCTTTAGCATAATCAGACGTACCAACTTATTCATGGCCTTCAGTTTTTCCTCAGTGTCAGCTAAACGACTGACCTCGATGAAGTCTTTGTATCTATCTGCAGACATTGAAAAAACCACCAAAACTTTACTCACCAAGTTCATCATTTCATCTTTTGTCTTCTTATTTAACTCACCATCAGTGAGCAATGGCATGGGCAGCTTTCTGAAAAAAGACTTCAGCAGGCTGCTGACCACGTTCAAGTCCTGCCATCTCTGAACAAACAAAGAATCACACATTTTTAAACTAATATGCTTAAATTAGTCTACATTTTTGTAGGATTTTATTTAACCCTTGTGTTGCCTCTGGGTCAATATGAACAACCTTCCTTGCTTCCATAAGTACTTATGCAGTGGTCCAGTCGACCATGAAAGATTAACACTAAATAAACATGTCACTCAAAATATGACTGAGGACAAGAGGATACTTTCGACTCCAGCAGCTTTTGAGGCTGGTGGTCTGTAAATTCTGCAACACCAGAGTCAAGTACTCGACAATACTTACCTGTATATCACTGAACCTAGAGAATCACCATACATCGCTATGTATCGTATCGTTACCCCTGTATTGTGATTCATATCGTTTGGCCAAATTCTTGCCAATACACACCCCTGCTGCTTAAGCTCCAATATTGGCATCCATATTTTAGCCTTAAAGTAGCATTTCAAGATTTAAATCTTTACGGAGCTCAGTAAGAATGTGGCTCACAGATTCAGCGGATTCAAAATCCAGTCCCTTGTTGAGATGCTGCAGTAGGTTGGACAACATCCTAGTGTTGCCAGGAATACGGTAGATTCCTATGTAATCCAGACCTTTGGCCTCCACCACATCACAGCACATCTCCACGATCAGAGGCACGAACTGAACAGAAAGAAGAAATGGGAAGCGAAATAAAAGAGAAATTCTACAAAACGGGTCCCTTTGTGTCTATTTACGATGAAATTTGAAAACATTTAATTGTTGTCAAATATATTGTATTATATCATATATTGTCCAATGTTTTTGTAAATGATTAATAAATTATGATTTACATCCACAGTTTTACATAGACATAGTTTCTTTAACTTTCTTAGCCTAGTTCTTTCTTAAACAGACAGATTCACACACAATTTGATTTATTTGCTATTTACAATAGAATAGTGCATCATGTATAATAGACCGGTTTATTAGAAACCAATTTTCTTTTTAATAATTTGAAGCTAAGATCATTTTAAATTGAATTGCATAGTTACTTTATGATTGACAGCAGGTTGACAATCCTCTAGCCGCACACCTAAAATTTCTGAACTTTTTGTTTTCTTTCTCTTGATGCCCCAGCACACCTTATTTTCTTCTGGCGACAAACAAACACACACTAAAGTACAATGGTGTCAGAGTCACAGAGCGTGGCACAGAGATTACTACTTCTCGGGGTGCACGTCACTGAAGCATGCACAGATTTGTCCTGAAAGAAGGACGTCATCGTGCAGGACGTGCTTGAGGAAGTGTCTGGATTTCTACCCCCCGGGCTGTGAAGACATGAAGACCAACATCAAAAGAAAATACACTTATATTTATAGAATATACCTGTATTTACTAACGGCTTATAAAATGCATTTGAAAGAGAGTCCATCTGTCCGTCCATCCTTCCTTCCATCCATCCATCTATCCACCCATTCATCCATCCATCTGGCAATCTATACTTCCTCACTGATTCATCCGTCTACCCATCTATCTTTCCACCCACCCATTTATCCACTCATCCATCCATCCATCTGTCTATCCACCCATCAATGCAACTGCTATGTTTAATGACATATTGTACTAGTTCATTTTATTGTTTTACATTCAATTATATATTTTTCATTTTTATACTATATGTTTCATCTTCTTCAACTGTGAACTTGCTGCTGGGAATAAAGGGATATCTTATCAGACCTATGTAAGGCTGTTGGCTTTTCTAACTAACCTGGGTTTCCTGTCACTGAGTTTCTTTTTGATAATACTTTGTCTCGTGAAACCGATCTCCTGAGAAACAGAGACAACATTTTCAATGAAGCCTGTGTTATCAGCCTCAACAGTATCTTTGCCTAAACTGACCTCATCTTCTGTCTTGCTGTTCTCTCTTACGTGTTCGATCCAGGACAGCATGTCATCCTGGTTCTGGGCCTGCAGCAGGTACTCACAAAAGTCGTGCGTGGTCAGCCTGACAGTGTGTTTGCGTTTGGTCTCGCTGTATGCAATGTCAATAAGGCAGCTGCCGATGTCAATAGGTGAATACTCGTCATAGTCTTCAGAGGTCGCGTGCAGCTCAGCCTTGTTTTTATTCTTATACAGGAAGAGTGAGTTGGAGCGCAGCACCGAAAAGACTTGCTTCCACGGGCGAATGCTGCTGCAGGTTTTCTACAAAAGCATGAGAAAAGGGTGATGTTTAACTAAAGATGGATAAAAACACATTTTCTTTGTGTTACATTCTGTACCTTTCCCCTTTCTGTTAATATCTGCTTGTAGTTAAGCCATCCTTCTTTGCTGACGCCACCAATCATCATGGTTCCCATCTGTGTCGTTCTAAAATACATTTTTAACCCAAAAAGCGATTAACCAAACTGTAGTTGATCTCTTACAATTTCCGACTCTCTTGGTCAATCTTACCTGTCTCAGCAATTTCTTCACTATCTTTTTTGTCTGGTGAAACATAGATAACACAAGACAACACTGCACACTGTGTTATCAGTTGCTTCTTCTGATTGTGTTTTTGTAGTTGCAATGGGATGTCTGTAGGTTCTTTGGTCAGTAACATCAAGGGGAACATAACTACTAGAGGCACACTTGTATAAATACTGTCCTGCCAACCATGACCTCCAAAGGAATTAAGGGATTAAAGACAAAATAGCTTTTTTTTTCTACCTACAAGATAAAGGCTGGACAACTTGGCCACTCCATGTTTTCGAACAAACAAAACACAGGTGAGTAAAGTTGAAAGTGTGTGTGGAGAACCTGCCAAGTAGTGAGCACTTCACACCCATTGTTGCTGTCCAAGGTGCTGAACAAGAGCAGTCACTACGGACCTACTTACAGGGCTACACGCATAAACTGCTAAACCTCAACGCAGCAGTTTCAATGATCAGCCACGCAAAGGAAATCCAAATAACTTTATTCACCGATTGGCTGTCATCTGCTAATGGTGTCTGCTTTGTAGTAGTTGTTTTTCCTTAACTGAGGGACACTTTTAACACTGAAACATCGATACAGAGATATATATCACGATACATCCCTTTAAATGTGTGTGTTAAATAGAATTCAATTTTAAAATGTACTATTAAAATGCATATATACACAGAGTTTGTTCACTTTTATGCTGCAATTAAAATTAGCTAAATTGGTTGTCATTATGTCCTCTGCAGCTACAGGAACTATGATATCCCTGCGACGAAGGACCAAATTATACAGTCCGCTCCGACAACTTTTGAAGCTGATGTTTGCACATATTTAGGATTAAAAAAAAAAAAAAATCCTACAAACTACTACAAACATATCCTTGTCCCTACAGTAATGCAATATATTGTATTTTTGCCCCTGCATCGTGATATATGTTGTATCACCAGATACTTACCAATACATACCCCCAGTTGACATCCATTTTGGTCTTGTGGATATGATATATTTAAATAAATAACTTTAAAACCGTAATAACCTGGAGTATGTTTGCATAAACTATTACAAGCTGAATAAATGTTGTTTATTTTTGTTTATGTGTGGTTGTTAGAATAACAGTGACTTGCAAAAATAATGAATTCATTTTTTGACGGGTATTCCCTAATGGGCGTCACTGGAGCCTATCCCAGTTTCTTCGGGCAAGAGGCAGGGGACACTGTGAAACGGACGCCAGTCTGGCACTTGGCACACAAAGACATGATACAACTAGTATTAACACACACACACTAATATCTATAGACAATTTCGCCAAGTTCCAAATAACCTCTGCATGTTTTTGACAGTGGGAGGAAACCGGAGTAAACGTTGAATGTTGACCAACTAACAGCTAAATGCTCCACTAGAAAATATTAGTATGGCTCCATATATCACAATATTTTCCTCCCAATACTGTATCGCAATTTGACGGAACTGTATCGATTGGGAAAAAAAATAAAAAAAATAATACAAATAATTCGATTTTTTTATTTACAATTAATGTGAAAATATTCAAAGCATCTGTTGACTTCTGTGCAATTCAACTTACAGTCGCTAAATGGCGGCAGTCATTGTATCAGCTAGGGGAACAATAAAATCCTGCAAGATACTGGCGATGACAGAGTGTGGATATAGTCGAATAACGTTTTACCTTACCTTACCTTACCTCCAGCTACTTTTAAAGTTGATGTTTGGCATTATTTTGGTTTAATAAAAATGTACGACTTAGTCAAGAGTCATACAGTCTGCATCGCCAGAGTCAAGTACTCGGGCAATAATGAAATAATCAAACAAATTAGCCTTGTTCCTAAAGTATCACAATATATTGCAATATAAAGTAGTTTTTCTTGTATCTTGTATCGCCATATTCCTGCCAATTTACAGCCCTGTATTCCTCCTGTGTGTAAATAAACTCAGTTCAAATACAGCTGCTCTGGAAGAGTCTGGGGTTTGTTAGAGAGTAGTATCATCCTCATCATCATCATCATCATCATCATCATCATCATCATCATCATCATCTCTAGACAGGTCAGTGATAAAGTCGTTGAGAAGTTAAGCAGAGTTAAGCTATAAATACATTTCATATTTTTGAACATCTCAAAGGGAACTTTTAAAATGATTCTGATTTAATAACTCAACTCAAATTTGCTTAAAATCAAATTGTTTAATACATATGTCTGGGTTAGACTGGACTACACAGACCCTTTAGCTCTTTAGAAAAAATATTATTGTGTTATTTATTTCCTCTTAAAGATTGATCAATGTCTCCCCCTGCTGGGTAACTTCTTTCCAGCTCATCCACGCACCTATGGTCCTAATTTCACTAAAAATGTACTTGTTTTCATTCGGTTTCAGCATAACTTATATGTTTTATTTAAAACCCTTTATGAATTTAATTCCCCCTCAAATACCAGATGGAAAACACTTCATTATGTATATAAATGACTTTTACTGACAACACATGTTTGATTTAGAAACTGTATTATTAATATCTATTATTCTTTAATTGTGTCAAGTTTTGTTGGGCTACACTTATTTAAATAACTTCAATTATCAATAAAAAAATACTCAAATGTAAAAATGTCTCAATGTACAAAACGAATGCGTACATTGATCATGATGCTTTCTGAAAAATAAATAATTGAATGCGAAGATTAGACTTACTAGTTACTTAAAACATTGATACAGTTAGCTGCGGTGACGAAAATATAAAAAGATAAGTGTTTATGTTTGTAAGTGTGTGTTGTAAGTGAATCTGACATAGATTATGTGTTTGCATTGAGTAAGTATGCAGTGTTGGGAAATGTGTAAAATAAATATACTGAGTAAGAGAAGACACAGAGAAGCTAAAACACAACAAATGTCCAAAACCAATAATTTAATATATTATATAGCGTATTTACATACACCGGTTAACTTAACAAGGCTTTGTTTTTACAACAGTTACAAAATTGGTCCACACACACAGTCAGTTACGTACAAAACAGTCCATGCTCAGGGGCACTAAGACAGAGAGAGAGGACTGGTGTTGTTGGGATGAATGAAGCGAAGAAATACTGACACAGAATATCTCGGGTAAAAGGTTTGGATTTGAAAGGTCGCTCACTTTCACCTGCAGCTCAGTTCTACTGACAAGAAAATTTGGCATCACGCAGCTGCTTCTGACCGTACTTTAGGCTCCCTCCTCACACACACTCACACACACACACATGTTCCAGGGGTTTGCATATTAGAGTGTGACTGACAGCATGCAGTCTCTGTCTCCAAGTCCAGGAAACGCAAAGGTCAAGGTCCCTGCAAGAGTTTCAGGAAGAACTTGAAAAGGATTTAAACACCAATGACTATGTCACTCTGGTTTGCTGGTTAAACTGGACACACTGGACTGGTTCCGGTCAACTTTCTCATCCCAGAAACACAACTATACACATTCATGACAGGTACTTAGAAAATGAAAATGGAATTTCTTATCTTTTAAAACCCGTACTAAATATTATTGTCAGCCAGTAACATCAAACTGTGAGAATCCACAAGGTCACATGACTCTGGAGAACATTTTCATTGTAGCATCGGTAGTTTAGCTGAAGGTCGTGTGCAGGGTCACAACAGGAAGTGGGACTGAGTGGGTTTTTAAATGGCTTGTTTTAGCGGCCTTCAAAATAAAAGTAAAGGTTAATTAGTCCAATATTTGGTTCTGTCCTGCAAGTAGGGGTGTAATTGAAACCTGATTCTTATATGGGTCATGTGGCTGTGGAGACTTTTTTAAAGGGAATATCGTGTCTTATTTTATGTAGTCTCTTGATTAAAACGTAGACTGAAGATCAGATGTCTGAGTGAAGACTGCAATATCAACCAGGTACCAGGACAGGTACGCTGGGTTTTGGAGCGCATTAGTAAACAAAAAAAGGTTAATCCATCAGCGTGTGACGACGCAATACTTTGGTCTTGTCCTGAGGGCCCTGGGTCAACCTCCTCCTGACCACCCCCGCGGGTCCAGGGTAGGTGTGGTCCATCCCTGAAGATGACATCAGAGGTGGCACTTCTTGGGCATGAGAAGGATGTGGGTCCACACTTGAAGCTGCATGACATAGGGTCCCCTCTGGGGCGTATCTTTGATGCCCGGCTGCTCCCCCCGGGACCCTTATGACCTCCACGCTCTCTGTCCTCCAGCACTCTCTGTGGCCCATGTCCAGGTCTAGATTCATGGACACGGCTCTGCTCCTTCCACCTCTGCTCTTCCTGTAGCGGAGCAGTGTTGGAACACTTCTATCAGTCTGTTGGCTGCTGTGGATTCTGGAGGCTTGAGTTTGGGTGGGAAGTTTGGAGGGGGAGATCCAGATGGGAAGTATGGGGCGATCTGAACTTGTATATTTGGGCCTCACACTAGAAGGACTGATGACGTCTGTAGGTCTGGAGCTCTGATGGAAGCTGTGCGGACGACGACGCGGCGTCTCAGTGGTTCCCCTTGAACCACCTCTGTCACCATCGTGATTTTTTCCCTCCGTTCCATGTTCACTTCTTTCTGCCATCGCTTTCTGAAGTTGAGTCCGGCTCTTCTCTCCGGCTCCTCCGTAGTTACAGGCTTTGACTCGCTCGTGCTCGGAGTCATCATCTCCACTGCTGCCGGGAAGATAGGCGCTGAGGTGTTTCTTACGTTTGCGGGTGACAACAGAAATGAGGGACATGGAGAGGAAGTCCCTGGCAGTCCGGTCCTTCTTGGGGCCAGGAGTCACCTGAGATCATGCAGACAACGTCAGTATTCTACTCTGATCCTGGCAAAACTGTTTGTCTTACCTTGGATCTAACTGAATCGCTGGTGGTGGTGGAATCTGTCAGAAGCAGAATGATTTGAGTTATTATTTGCCAGTGGACTTGAAATGGCCAGATATTTAAAGAGCACTCCTTCAAATGTCTATAACAATTAACTACCATAAAGCAACACTGGGTATGAGGGTGACAGAGAGAGCACACACACACACAGAAGTGAGGAAGATTCCTACCGAAAAAGCTGATCCACAGCCTCAGCTAGGGAAAGTCCAGAGATAGACAGTGAGACAAAAAGTTGGAAGCATCATGAGAATCAGTTGGTGAGTTCACACACACAGAATAATATTATTCCTGGTTGCTCTTAGAAGGATCATGTGACCTGCATGATATGCATCTCAAATAAAAGTAAATAGACACAGATATTTGGTAATGATCAGGGCTTTTATTGAGGGTTAGTTTGTGATAAAGACTGATCTCAACTTGAAGACATCACGATCCTCCTCACCTGAAGCTTCTCCTGGTATTCCAGGTCTGCCGATGTTGGACAGCAGATAGTCAATGTTCGGAACAGGCTGCATTTCCCTCTTTTCAGCTGCGGCCTTTAAACATACAACAAACAATGTTGGGACACATGAACAAAGACGGTAACAAAAAACTGTATTATTAAGATACAATACAGTTGGAGTACATCACCTTAACTCAGTTCTTTGTTTCTATTTCTTTTAATTTTGTCTATTGTTTTTGGCTTAAAAGCTCAATTAGTTAAACGGTTGCTGTTAAATATCTAATGTGTAAAATTCACAATGAAGAGCCAGTAAGTTATAGTGATTCTCAACCCAACATACAACTTAACAAAGTAATTATTCAACAAAAATGTATTTTCTTTTTTCTTCTCAGTTAAGTTTTTGTTTAAAATGAAATAAACATAAAATAAACATTGAGAATTGATTTAGAGTCTGAAGGCTTCATAGCACTAATAGCAAACTTTCCCCAGATAAAAACTAGAGCTTCAGCCTCATCCTTTTTATAAAGTGACAGCAGCCAGCAACACGTGATCTATTTATTTCAGATAGTGAACAAAAAGAAAACAATAAAATATAATTATTTAAAAAATGTATAATTTACTTTCAAATGTATGCTTATTTTATTTGTAATTATTGTTTTTCTTTCAACCATAACTGACACATAGAATCGTACCTTCTCCTTGCACATCTCTCCCTCACTGAAGAACCAGTTGTGCTGTGGAGACAGACCAACAACATCAACATCTTCACTCATTCCGAGTGGAAGCTGTGACTTCTTACATGCAGGATCAGCGTCTCCACTATCTTGTATCGATCAGGCATGTGAGTGACCATGTCGGTCATGTTGTCCTCTGACGTGCGAACTAGAGTCGGACCAAATACCAGCGCTATGTTTCTTGGCTCCATCTGGAATTAACGTGAACGTGTTATTTTCTAAACCAGTCATTAAAGAGTTGCAAGCGGTAGATATGTTTACCTTGTTCTTCTCACAGTTATCGGCCACACGCTTCAAGTGACCTACGAGGAACTTCAAGGTGTGATAGTAGTAATCCGGTAGATCCTGGATCTAAATAAAAACGGGTCATTTGAACAGAGTTCGAAGGGCAGATGAAGTTTGTGTTCAACCCCTCAATACAATCTATTAAATCATCTGTATGTCCAACAGTGTTCTTTTATTCAATGAATCATCCATCAAGCAGTCTTCAGACCGTATCCATCTATCTGTATCTATGAACCTTCCCATTCAGCCATAACATGAAATAATAAAAGCATAATAAAAACACAAAAATAACTGATCCTGGATCAAATTGTGTGTATCACAGGTCATATACCAGTTTCTTCATGGTCTTCAGCCGGTCTTCTGCGTCTTCTATACGATTAGCATCAATGAAGTCTATGTATTTATCTGTAGAAGAAAAACATTTGTTTTAGAAACATTGATTTTTCTTTTTTATTGTTTACAACGGGGTTGTTGCAAAATGGTGAGGGCCATATTTAATAAGGTGAAAAAGCATAGAAGCTCACGTTTGTGTATTTGTTCAGCCATGAAAAGGGAAACATTTTTGGAAAAACTAATTCCCAGGAGAACACTTTTCAAGATTCCGAATGAAATAAAAGTAAATCAATCAATAATATTTAAATTAAATATCCAATGTTCTGTCTCGAGGGAAACAATAAAACATATACATTTTAAAAATAACATATTAATTAAAGTTAACAGTGAAACACAGTTTTCTTTAAAACCATGAAGTGGATTAAGAAACCAGGTTTGACAAAAGTAACATCTCAGGGCCATATAAAACTGATAAAGAGCCCAATCCAAGGTGTTTGTATTTGACTCTTCTTATTATTGATTTATTTATGACAATATTCCCTTCAAGCTCACTGACCGTCAGTAAACAAAGGCTCTGGAAGTTTCCTGAAGAAAGACTTGAGCAGGCTACTGATCACATTCAGGTCCTGCCATCTCTGTGGAGAGGAAAGAAGTTTAGACCACATTGTGTTTGTTTGTTCCGTCCAGGTATAGAAACTAGATGATATCAGTAGAAGAAAACATTTGTCTGCCAGCAAAAAAACGACTTTAGCTAGAAAAGTAATTGGCTACAACCTACAAATGAATAAAGTTATAAATAAAAAATGACAGTGACACTGGTTACCTCCTCGGCTGTGTTGATGTCCAGACCCTTATTGAGATGCTCCTGCAGGTTGGACACCATTGCGTTGTTGCCGGGGACCCGGTAAATTCCAGTGTACTCCAGACCCGTCGATTCCACCACATCACAGCACATCTCCACGATCAGAGGCACGAACTGAGAAGAAGAAGAAAACATGTGAAGATGTGAACAGACAAGTGTAATTCTTGCAAGTTTAGTATCATCCTAAAATGAGATAAGAGCCTTCCCTTCTAAATACCTGTGAGATGTTATGTAATCATATTTTTTTCTTATGGTTTCATTTCAATTCTAAGTAAAAGGGTTAACAATGTTTTATTTAGAGACATATTTTGGGCTTTTTCACTTACATTATATGCCCTCAAAAAAGGGAAATAAATTGTTATAGTTCAACAAGTAATGTTTTTATTTTTTATTTTTGACCAAATTGACTATTTTGTGATATCACATTCCTTCTCTAAATAATAATTTGCCTTTCCAACATTTTTTTCTGTTTCTCTTTTACCCAGAAATACTTCTCAAATATATATTATTTACATATTTAATGCGTTATAATAGTACATGTATACAAAGTAAAGTAATATATAATGAAATGACCCCTTTGACACATTTTCTTAAGTTGTTTTGGGCGGTTTTAAATCACCTTTTCTCTATATAATGAACATTAAAAATGACATTAAAGCAGTAAATGATGGTTAACGATAAAAAATATATACATATACTGTATACATTGAGGACTCACTTTATTATTGACAGCAGGCTGACAGTCCTCAAGTCGCACACCAAAAGCTTTGGGACTTCCTGCCTTCTTGCTCTTCTTCATGATGTTGATGCCCCACGGCGTCTTGTTTTCATCTAAGATCAAACATGCAAATGTAAACCCTGCAATAAGAACAACAACACAGGTCATCATTTTCAAAACATCTGTACCCACCACCTCTGGACGAGCGGTTCACTGAGCTGTGGTCAGATTTGGCCAGGAGGAAGGGCGGCATCATGCGGTGAGCTCTGGGCGACGTGTCTGGCTTGCTACCTGTGAGACTGCAGACAAAAACTCGGTTATGCATCCACAAAATATCAATAATCTGCTGCAGACGAGTCACTCATGATGTGCGTGATAAAAAAAACATGCAATTCATCAGATCCAATAAAAATCATACAACACATTATGGTTTTATCTCTTAAATAGTCAAGTAATGATCCCAGTTACTGCCATTTCTCCTCAGGCCCCTCAGGGTGATGTCAGCTGCCTTGTTATTTTGTCATTTTGCAACAGGGTTCAGTGGTTAGGACAAGCACACTGCCCAGAGCCACAGTGACTCTAATTAGACTGAGAGTGCGTGCTGACCTTTGTTTCCTGTAGTCATTCAGCTTCTTGTTGATAAGAGCCTGTCTTGAGAAACCAATCTCCTAAAACAAATGCTTTCATGAGTTGAGGGTTCTTTGTTGTTGTGTTGAGCATAACAGGAGAAATCAGACCTCGTTGTCAATCTTGCTGTTTTCTCGGATGACCTTGATCCAGGCCAACATGTCGTCTCGGTCCTCAGCCTGCAGAAGGTACTCGCAGAAGTTCTGTGTTGTCAGTCGTAGCGTGTGTTTGCGTTTGGTCTCGCTGTATGCAATGTCGATGAGGCAGCCGCAGATGCTAATGGCAGGATGCTCATCCTGACCTGGACCCGCACCCGCCCCGTGCAGAACCGCCTCTCGTTTGTCCTTGTAAAGGAAGAGCGAGTAGGAGCGGAGAACGGAGAAAGCTCGCTTCCATGGTCGGATGCCGCCACCAATTTTCTACAAAAAGCAAGAGGCGGATTATTGGATTCGACAAAATATGCACACAATCATTACATAAGTAAATGCAATGCTCAGTTTGTACCTTTCCCTTCTCTGTTAGGATCTGTTTGTAGTGCAGCCATCCCTCCCTGCGGACATCGTTGATTGTGATTGATCCAAGCTCTGATGTGGAGTGGCGTTTGGACCGGGCCTCCTCCTGAGCCCTTAAGTTCTCTAGAGACTACAAATGAAGCACAACATTGGACGAGCCAGTAGAAAAAAAACATTTTTGGGTAACCTTGGACTAATACAAGCATTATTAGAGCGGAATTATTGTTGAGGGAAAACTAAAAAATAACTTGCAGCTGCAGTGCCACATCAATTAAAATTTTGAGAAATCAATTTATCTTGCTGCTAATATGAGGAAAAATGTATAGACTAATGTATGTAGTACTGCACTTAGTGTATATCATCAATGATGTAATCATGTTAAGGGTACAAACACATCTCTATAATTATAACCACCAATGTCTTTCTTAGCTCTTCGTTAATTCTCCAGAAGCAATACACAACCACAAAAATAAAGATAGGAAAATAAATATACTGAATTAAAAAGCGATAAAGATTTTGCAACTCACCCCATCTGTAAAAAAGCTTTTTACTCTTTTTGGTAGTTTGCTGTGAAATCCAAAACGAACATTTAGTTAAACATGAAAGAGAAAAGAAAAGATCATAAAAGACCAAATGATAATCATTTTCATCATATTTCTGGTGGATTTATTTTAAATAACACTATCATCTAAAGCTGTAACAAATCGTATTAATCCTATTAAGAATGAATAAACAATCTTTCTGAAAAAAAAACCTTAACTTACGAGAAAACCCTGTTTTCCTCTCTGAATGTATTGAGACCTTCATCACAGGACTTGGATCTCTCGGTGGTGATGGCCAGCAGGTAAGAGGAGCGACGACTCTTTATGCTGCCTGAGAATGAATGAAATAGACTTTTAAAAATGTGTGAAGGCTAAAAATATATACATAAATTAAATACAGGGATTAAGGTCTGAAGTGCTTGATGTTTGATGATTCATTGAATAGAAGAACACTGGTGGACAGCTAGAGTAAGGCAGGCATAGAGTATGACATGACAAGGACATATATATCTCCTTTTTTAGGCCTTTTATGGTTTGGTCTTGTTTTTTATGCACTTTGTCCTATGCCAGTTGTTTTCAAATACATGAAATTATGAATTATGAAATATATTAAATGCATATATGTAAGCATGACATGCTATGACAATGTAGTCATGCACTAGTTCTAGTAAGGTTCTATTCTACATAATAAATCACATACAGGTACATGCATTGTGTCCTTTTTATTTTTAGTTTGTTTCTATTTAAATGTACCACTCAAATATTCATGCATTTAGCACTGTCTTGATTGGGTCGATAAACTATGTTGCAAGTAATACCAAACATGAACATTGTTTTTTAAATTCTGAAAGCAGGAGTCAAAGACTCCGCTATCTAGCATTGCTACATCAAGGAAGATGGAACAAACTTTGTGTCATTTTGTTTTAAAAGGTAAGTGATTGTGGCTAGAAAGATTATCGGATATAAGTCATTTACTTTTTTTGTAAAAATTAAGAAAGCTAAATTTAAATCCATGAATCACAGGGTATTATGGTAATAGAACATACTATTTGCTAAGTGTGTAATTCCTAGCTATAGCCCATAAAGGAGTCAAAGTAGTGAGAGAGACTCACTGCAGTCTTGAGAACGATGGACAAAGAGGGAGATGGAAGACAGGGTGGGAGAGACAGAAGTGGAAGTGAGGGTGACCAATGTGGAGGTCAGACAACCGGACACAACAGAGCAGGCTGGTACATAGCAGGCCTGAAGGTCAAAACTAGGACTGGTAGCCTCATCTGTAACATCATCATCAGAGCGAAATGTAGTATGAGAAAACCAGACAAACACAGACATGACAAGGGCAATTGATTCAGAGTTGTGATACAAGATGACAATGCAGAATCACAATACATCTTGAGGATCATTAAGACTGTACTTGTATTTCCAAAACTCGCTTTCAATAGCAATAATGACAAAAGCTCCAGTTCGTATATAAGGCTTTTAAGGGATTGACTAGTTCCATCAACTGACACTCAAGATAAGCTGCTTTCAGGGTAATTATTCATAAATAAAAGGGACTCTTGGACTCCACAAACTGTTGACCCCTTGCTAGTTTTAAGTGAAGTAAGGACTTAGACTACTGTATTTCCTTAAATGGTCTCACTCCTTCAGGTCATGGTAATTAATAGAGTTCCAAAGCTGGGCAACTGAACTGAGTAGAGTTTCTGGGAAGACTTTGACACCCTCATTTCTTTGAGAGGTAAAACATCTACCTAAAACTCCATTAGCGCAGTTGCCTTGCTTTGAAACGCTTTGGGTGACGAGTCCTGGTATTTGATGAGCGGTTTAGTGCAAGGAAACTAAACGCAAACCGGAAAATGCCATCAGTGTCTCCAATAATTTAACATGCTGTAAGTATGTTACTTACCTATAAAGGGTATTGAAGACAGAGAGTCAAATGCATACTGAGCCAGGCTGCCATTAGTACGACGGCTTGGAGCAGGACCTCCAGAGACAGGAGATGGAGTCCCGGATGAAGGTGGGAACCCGGGTGACTCCGGGGATTCCAGGGGTGCTGCGTAGAAACTATGCCGAAAGGCCTGGTTGGGAGTCCGGCGTCCTGAAGGTGGTTTCTGTCTGAACACCACTCCTTGATGCAAAGTGACAGGAGATGTGACCTCTCTTTCTCCACCTAGCCTAGCTCTTTCCTCTTCTGGTCCGGACAAAGCAGGAGTGGAGTGAGGCCGAGGTGCAACCCTCCCATCAAGGTCAACCGAATTTAGAATGTTGGTGGGGCTACGAAGGACTTGTGTGCCACTATGACTGGAGTCTCTGAAGGACTGGGACTGCTGGAGGAAGTGGCCTGTTTTGTGGGAGAAAGAAGTGCTATAACTTGTGTAGCCCACCAACTCGTCTTCTTTAAGTCGCCTTGCTTGGGGTTCAGCTACTTGCTGGCCTGATTGCCTGCCACTAAGAGGTACTGTTGAGGGCGATGTAGCTGGGAGAGCCGACATCATTTTATTGGCTCCTGAGGGTCCCTGCTCTTTGTGCTGGTTAAGTTTGGTAGTTTGGCTGTGGTGACCTTCTGAAGTGTGTTCTGGTTGTTGGGGGACCAGTGCAGATGCTTGTGCCAGAGTTTCTACTGATCGCCCATAGTTGTGCTCATACTCGGCATAAGCTGCAAGCAAATTCTCAGAGCATGACTTGCTTCCTGGTCCTGGACCACTACCACCCCAGTGTCCTAGCCAGTAGGAATCATGTGAAGCTGCAGCTGATTGGTTGTGATACACAAGAGTCTCCCTTCGCCTTTGCTCTGCAGAGACAGTAGGTAGAGTAGTGTGTCCTGGCCCAAGGGCCAGCCCCAGCCCAAGTTCTGCCAAACGGTCCTGAGATATGCTGCGATGGCGGGGGGACATGTGTTCTGCTGCCTCTGCTTGGCTGTAGTACCAGTCAGACAAAGCCTGGTGGCAAACGGAGTCGGCGTGGGAGCGTGCAGTTGCAGGCATGCTGCTCTTTCTTGGTGCAGGAAGGGTTGCTGAGGCGATAGCTGCATTGTGGTTAGCAAAATGAAAGTCCAGCGCGTTCATGGCTGAGGAGCTGCGACCCCGGTGGCGCGTGACCGGAGAAACATGACCATTGGGACTACCATTAGGACTACCGGTCCAGCCGGTCGTCCGTGGAGATGCCGCAGCAGGTCGGTTGTCAAGAGGGGATGTTGTTACACTGACACGACATTGCCAGTTGTCCACGGGACTATGGACTGCGTGACCAGGGTTTGACGCCGTAATAGCTGGGAGAGAATCATAGCAGACAGCTGGGGGCTCGGGAAGATGTTGAGCCTCGCCCATATATGGCTTGTTACCTTTCAGGTAGGCATCCTGGGAGTATGCCTTAGATAGGAAGGAAGATTGTAATGACACAGTTAGACATTAAAGTAACATCAGAATTGGAAGGAAAAGCAGCGGGGTCGTTTTTTAATGCAGCCTGGATTTACTATTTGTTAATCAAACAAATGAGCAACAATTTAAAATTAGTTTCTCATGTTTTAGTATTTTGTATTTTATATTCAAAATTAAGAACGGTCATTATTTTCCCAATGGGCCATACAAGAGATATTAAGTGATAAAGAGTGGTCGGTTAATTTCAAGCCAAAAAGATAAAACCATCAACTAAAATCCCAGGATTCTTTTCAATAGTAAAGATGAATCAAAATGTATTGTTATAAGGAAAGCATGCGGTTTAAATTCTGCAAGGTTACTTCTAGAACATGATAAAAGGTAAAAAGTAAGGAAAGAAGAGACAAAAAAGAATGATAATACTCACACTTACCAACTGCAGCACATCCTCATCTTTTGGCATAATAGAGAGCTCCAGAATGTTTTCACTGTGACGTGACACATGATCACTGTTAGCGATGGGCCCGTCATCAAAGGCAGTCAACAAACATGAAAGATACCTACCTGCTCTGAATGAGCGAGATCACCTGGGAATATGTTTTTCCCAAAATGCTCTCCCCATTAACCTTCACCAGCCTGTCTCCTGCAGATGGATTGTGGTATTAGAATTATTTATATCATCATGTTCATATCATAGTGATTAAAATTCCATGATCATACCAACTCCAATGAGATTATTGAACTCATCCTCACAAGTTCTGACATACATTTCATAAATAAAACCTTCTACAAATAGAAAATTAAAAGTATCTTTCATGTGTGTGGCTCATTTGTTACCTGTGCACAGACCAGCTTGCTGTGCTGGACCATTCTCTTTGACACTCTTGACAAAGATTGTGTCCATGGGCTCCAAGCGAGAGCGCTGGCAACCTGCTGAGAAAACAAACACACACATTCACACATCCAGATCCAAATGAGGTAAGACTTGTCTGAAAATATCCATCGAATCCCACTGAGGTGAATCAGCCCCACCTACATGTTTGTGTGTGCGTTTTTTGCTAAAGAATAGAGATACATGGAAGACCAACTGATACAATGCACTTTCAACAATAACAATTTTGATTAAGTTAAGATTTTGAGTATTAAAACTTGACACCCACCTCTTCCAGTAGCATTTCCATTCTCTTCATCCTGTGAGGGAAAACAATCAAGAGGTTTAACAAATATCCACAAGTGTGTTCTGCTAAACTTAACAGCTCTTATTGGCCAGGTCTTTGTGCTTAGTTTTTTTCCTGGGCATAACAAAAAGTCTGGTCTATTGCCAACATGAGGTTACTTTATGTTGTGGGGATGTCACACAAGCATAGTGTTGATAAAACACTCAACTGTTGAAATCCTGATAAAGGGTTTCTTTGAAAAAAGTATCATGATTCAGTTAAAAAAAAATGCTTGCTCTACTTATTTGCATTTTATTTAATATTTAAAATTGTATAGATTATCAGAAAGTTTACATTTTGTTCTTTAGTTTACATACTGATTTTTCCTCAAACATACTAAGAGGAGCAGATAGTTACTCCTGTGTCTGTTTAACCTGACATGACAGTAACTCAGCCTCTTGACCGTTTCAACTCACAATTATTTTGATTGTCGACCATCAAAACATGGTTCAAACAAGGTGTCAACTATCTTTTCTATTATATTAGCAAGTCCAGTTTACAACAGTTCCGAGTCTCATTAAGATGATGCCTTGGCACTCTCAAACCTTCATTTAAACCTTCACTTTACTTTGAATCATCCCCAACAATTGGAATTTAACCCGCAGATTCACAAGGTTTTTACACTGTCAGTGTTTTTTGATGTCAGGGAGAAATAGGCTATAATCCATGACAATCTCCAGTCAACCAACAAAACCCTCAGTGATTTTTCTTCAATTTCATAAGAAAGGATTTTTTCATTGTCCTGGACAGCTCTTTCCTTTTCTTTTTTTTAGGGGTGTATTACCCTCCCTTTAAGTTGTCAAATGGTAGTCTGGAATACTTTGCCGGGCTGAGACTGGCAGCTGTCTAGAGTACAATAAGCAAATAAGACTAGGTATGCCTCCATTTTCAGTTTGACATCTCCCCTCACCTTGGGGGTCCACTACAGGGTTCACTGGTTTCCGACGCGACACAAACTGACAACTTTGCCTCGGTTCCTCAAATGGCTCTTGGGAATGTGGACCATTCTGATTCAATGTGTCTTAACTCCCTTAGGAAGCAGACGGATGTCTGAGGTGGGAATGCAATTCCGTGTTAACTTTAGAAGAATGCGCTCTACCAAACATATCCAGCAGACTCTCACTTTGCTTTTTGCCTGCCTACATGTTTTTAACAGCGTTTAGCAGCTCAGGCTCCTTTCTGGTCGGTAAGGGCACATTTTCCAAGTCTCAAGAGCCAGTTTAGGAAACTGACCAACTGTCGCCTAGTACACATGGCATTTGACCCCAATGTCATACATCAAAAATAGATGATGTTAAAACAATACTGACTGGAACTCCACACATTCTTGAGCAAGAACTGGAGCCTGTGTTGCATTTTCAAATGAGTCGTTTAATTCTGACGGCAATATTTAATCATCCGTTCCACTATTAAAATGTACTGAAAAATGTATGGAAATCCATTTTTTTTGTTTTTGAATAATTTAACAGTGTGACCACACAACATTGCAGTCAGAGGTACAAATTTAGTTAAATGTAATCAAATATAAAAATGTCTTAGTAGAAGACAAAAAAAAAGCAAAAGCAAAAATATTGATTTCATCCACTGGATGTGAATGATTCTCTTCCTCACCTTGATGATGTGAACGGATGAGTCTGGTGGGTAGACGATGAAGTGGCGCAGAGTGAAGCCAAAGCCCTGCAAGGTCTTCTGTAGGTAGATTGTTCGCGGGCCCCGCCATGAAATGCCCTCCACCTCACCTGAAGAAAGCGGCCGGCGCCTGTTCTCATTGGACAACACCATACCATCTCTCCGCCCTTTAGCCTGAATAGCGAAAAAAGGGACACAAATGTTGTGTTTAAATCTCAGGTTCAAAACCACAGCATACGATAGTCCCAACTGAGATTTATTTGTGGACTGAGTTCTTGTTCAAATGAGATGATTTAAGAGCAGCACGGATGGATGTAGGTGTGTCTGCCCATTCAGACCAAGCAGAATTCCACTGATGCCAAGAATTTTCCACAGACTTCCTCTCTTTATTTTCCTATTCTGCATCCTCTTTCCTTTAGCCAACAAAGCATGAGTTAAAAATACTCACCATCTATAAATAACTACAAGTGAGCAACATTATTTTTCGGAACATTAGTCAGATGAGATGAATTCTACAAAGAATATTTATTAATCACAAGATACAATAGTGCTTCCAAACATTTTCTTTTTCTGCTATATCTCAAAAATAAATTCAAATAAAGTGATATTGTAAATAACTATTATTGATTCATTTATTTTCCTATGTTGGGGTCTCACTGTAGGCAATGCTATCTACGAAGAGGTGTGAGGCAAGACAGGTCACCAGTCCTTCACAGGGAACAACCTCAAATACATTAACATCACTGGTTCATAGTATGTTTCAGAGGGGCATAATGTTTCTGTAGACACACTGAATTACTTCATGGTAATGACCATGTAATGAAACACTTTTACTTAATATTAACATAGTATTGGTAGAGTTCTTATGTTGATTACTAAGGTACTTTATTTAAGTTTAAGATCTGTCATGGACACCAAACATGGTTAAACGCCACTATGGAGTTTTGACAACTATGTTTTGATCTTGTTTATCATTTTAAATTGTGTTCATCTGATAGCAATAACTTTCATCACCCCATTGATTGAGTAAATACAATTGGAGCTTTTCAAGTAAATCTCAAACACAACAGTTATTTATTAAACTTTATATGAATGGATTTAGAGAGAAAAAGGAAAATATTTCCTGTAGACACAATTCTGCATCATTACATATTGATTTTAGACTATGGCTTTGATTCATGACTCTTGATAATAAGAATAAAGGAGTGTTGCCTGTGTTGACTGATGTCACCCCACAAAGTGTTGGTGAAGATCATTCAGAGAAGAAAGGCAAGTTAAAAGGTAAAAAAGGCTACAAATAGAGGTAGGTGGTACCTGGTGAGTATATGGTCAGCAGGTAGAGAAATCAAACAAGAGATTCAACTACACAAGCAAAAAATGCTTGTTAGTGAAAATATATCACAGAGAAGATCCTCCGAGTTAGAGGAGAGGTACGGAGCTCTGAGAGAATTCAAGAATACAACTGTCTCTGAGACACAAAAGTGGACAGCAGCCATTTATACAATCTTTCCTGAACCACAACATGCGACTAAGAGCATTACTGAGAATGAATCTGAACAGCAAAACACAGGATTCACAGCGTTTTCTGAATACCAGATGAGACCAAGCACAAGGTACTCCACTTCTCCTGAACAGCAAACTTGGACGACCGCGAGGAGTGGAAATGGCCCAGAAGAACAGAGTTGGAAACACACAGGGTACATTGACGTCTATGAAAAACAAGAGAACAACTCTGAACCAAATGTTTGGACTCTGGAGGTCAAAATCCAGGAGACTTTGAGGATGTTTGTAACACTTCTTCTGGACAGAGTTTTGGCCAAGTGTTGTGTTCCACGAAAACTGGAGGAGGTTAATTGGATTGCCCACTTTGAGCAGATGGTGAGAAAGATTGTGGATGGACTAACTCTGCACTGCGGCTTATGCCCAGATGTGAGGCATGTGAAACCCATTAGCCGGAAAGTGCTGAAGGACTTAAAGAGGGAATTTTGTGGCGAAAACTTTTTGTCGAAAATCAAACTTGAAGATCCAGTTATGAGCTCTGTGATTGTTAACATGATGCGCACCAACCTAATCAAACACTCAGAGAACTTGGCAATGAATGATACATCCTGGATATTTCCCTACTCTTTCCGTTTTTGGAGAGGTTAGAAAAGTCACTTGACTTTTCACTCAGCCCAGCGTATTTTTCTTTTAGAATATACAGTACGTTTTATTTTGTTACTATTTAGGTATATATCACAAACAAAAACTCATGGACCCCTCAACAGCTGAACTGGCTATTACAATGCAAGCTGTTATAATACCCTTGTAAGGTATCCCAACCTTGTTTCTCCATACAGCCTCATGAGATCTCTACATAATGGGTTAAGGTCTGCACACCTGGAACTCAAATCTCACCTGTTTATAATCTTTAGGATCACAGTAACAAATAGTGTATGATTTATTTATATTTTATCCTTAAAACTGACAAGATACAGTAGTTGTATTTTTTAATTAACAGGCTTTTAAAAATATATGTTTTAATCTTAACTGTTAAACTCTATTTGATTCCTAATGTACTCTTACTGTCCTCATGTAAGGGTTCTTTGGATGTTGAGTTTTATTTCATCTTTGCTGGACTGAATATCGACATTTGCTTTTATTCCCAAAAAATAAATATGCATATTTTTAAATAAAATCTGTGTTTTGTTTAGATTGTTAAAATAATAAAATGACTATTATTTGGCATGAACGTTTTCTTATGTAACAGGCACAAGTATTTTTGGTTTTCCTTATTGTGATCCCCAGAGTCTAAAATTTGTTTAGGCTATCAGAGCTTAAACTATTAAGCTAACAGTAGGAGACAGGTAACTTCAACTTTCTGGGATAATTTTGTAAATGTAAAAGTCAAACTCTGACTTTAGGTAAAAACTTTAAACGTGACAACATTCTGTTTGCCAAGTCAGTTAGGAAAACAACAGGAAATCTGTTTCATGAAACAGGAAATGTAGGCGTTTTCATAGGCGGGATTTTTGGAAACCTTGAACCCCTTTAAGAATAGTCCCAAGAAACACCAGGAAGTAGACACAGTTTCCATAGAGGGAGCCAAATCATTTTATTCTCCTACCCCCTTCCAGGAATAATTTTAAAAATAAATATGTCCAATGTAAACACTCACAGGGATTGTTTGGCGAAGGTTGATTTCAGAATGTAATTTAAGCATTAAAAAAATTCTCCATTCGCTTTTGAAATTTGTATCTAAGACATCCCAACAACATCTAACATGTATTCTCTGGTACCTGTCAATCTTCATGCTCATATGTCATTTTACATCTGCCTGTTATAAACAACTCTGCCAGTGACCTTTCACAGAAGCATCAACGCAGTTGTCTCATTACTTCCACACGTTTGAGCTGTGAAATACGTCCTCGTGTGTGACCGACACGGTTTTCTTTTGCTTACTCTGATCTTGATCAAATGGGTATAAAATGTGTGTTTCAAATGCAGCAACCCAGTTGCTTTTTTTAAAAAATATTTTAAAAAGGGGAAAAATACCTATTTTAACGACAGCAAAGAAACGCACAAGCAAAATAACAAGCAAGTCAGCAATTGTAAACAGCAAAATACAAATGAAAGGACAGCTATTATATTATTTAAATATACATTTAGAAACATTTTGGAATTTAAAACCTCAACACAAAATATATAGTGTACTCAAAGTTTACAGAGAGTGGAGAGAGTAGGCTACTCTTTCTATAAGTATATATACGTTCTGTATCTCCAGGCATACTTCAATAGATGCTGTAAAAACCAAACCACACACACCCACACTTCTTAAAAAAAAAAAGACAGGGATCTGCGTGTGTCGTGAGGCCAACAGTCTCCTCTCCCCCTACAAGTCAACATGCCCCTTTAGTGCTGTATTATATAAGCAGGAAGAAGTCATAACACACAGACAGAATGTGGATGAATCAACATCACATGCCTCGTCTTCCACCTAATTGTATAATGAAGGACGGATGATCTACTGACCTCTGTTCTCTACCCTCATAGACCCTTCCCCTAACTCTCAAGGTAAACTTTGGATCCCAGTTGAAACCGTGGGATCAGACTCTTAAACTTAGAACATAAAATAACAAATATGAAAAGACAATAAATATTTATTCTACCAGGCGTGTCCCACCATGTAGTCTTACCCAAGACAAACGATGGCGCTGGATGAGCCTTCGTGAGCCACGTTTCCTGGGTGAGGTGATTGGAGTCGGTCGAGGTGACGCGTGGGGGGATATACCTCGTAACACGGCTAACCAGATACAGCGGGGCTCGGCATCACTGCAGTCCACCCCAACAGAACACTGAAATTGCCACTCATGTCCCAACGGTGCTGGTGCGGCACCTGTGACCCTCAGCATAGCACTTCCACGAACACAAAGTGGGGTAGGTCACATCCTTGGAAAGATCTGGTCGTATCCATTGCACTCGGAAAGTTTCATCCTACAAGTCCACTTTAACATGTGTAAGTTAGATTCAACTTGTGCATAATGTAGTTTTTGATCAAGTTTTTACCACACTGTCTAAACGTTACCATTCTTACTGTTGGTCTTGTAACAAGTCCTTAGCTCTTTTATTCAACCCTTTGTTAGCTACAGGGCTGACCTTTCCTTGCCTTTGCCCATTGCTCACGCGTGATGAAATCTGCTTTCACTAGGTTCCATCCATGATAGTGAGTGGTCCGAAGACTGAAGGACGAGGCGGACTCTAACTGGTTCTGTGCCTGGTTTTCGTTGAGTCCGTCTCACTGGAGAAGTCTTGAGCAGATGACATGTCTTTCAATTCAGAATCCATGATGAACGTAAATCCAAGTCAAAGAGGAGTTAGTTCCAGAACCAGCTGGGATGAGAAAAAGCTTTTTTTCACCAACCCATGTAGAGTTGCTGGAGAGAGTCCCGCGCTGCTCTGAGATGCGATGTGTCCCATTCCATGCTGGCAGTGTAGCACAGCATTTGCTGTGTCTGCCTATCTTTATTGCTGTCTAAGTATAGTTCTCCCTCCTTTCAACGCTGTCATGCCCCGACTCCCCACTACCCCCTCTCTCTCTCTCTCTCTCTCTCTCTCTCTCTCTCTTCTATTCTCTCTCTCCCCTTAGTCTATTTGCTGACATCCCCACTCTCTCTCTCTTTCTGTCACATTCCTCTCATCCTTTAGCTTCCCGGTCCAACCCGATGCAAGAGCACGTTTCTCTCTCTCCCACTGTGTGTATTTGTGTCCTGGGTCTCCCTGCCTCCTACTATTAGACTCATGGTCTGGCGCTTGCGCCTGCCGTTGTTGTTGCAGAGTTTTGTGTCACTTTACACACCAAAAAACATTGGAGTATGTGGTAAAACTATTTTTATCTTGTATAATCCCTCTCTACCGTTTTACCTCTAGAAGACCTTTCAACTTTCTCTTAGTTTGTATAAAGGCTTAAATGAAAGGATTAAAATATATACAAAAGGATCTTAGAAAACTAAGACGCCTTAATTTACCAACGATATCATCAGGGCTTGTCGAATCAAGAATAATTTATCAGTAAAAATTCTTGTCGAACTCAATCATCAACTGTTCATCCAGGAGTGAGATCTTATAGAATTTTATTAAATCTACTTTATAATCTACTGTTGTTGTTTTATTTTACTTGTTTTGTTGATAGAGTGGACTACTATATTTCTCTCCTCTTGTTGAGAGGAAATTGTTCTTAATTTCGTGCTCGTGTCAGTAAAATGTTAAAATAATTCAACGTACAACATATTTCCTTACTCTACCTTAATAACTGGCATTTTAAAAACCATGTTAAAAGAAAGAGAGAATATTTGATATCAAATGATAGAAATAAACAATTGTGATTTTTTTATTCTGCATACCCCCAATCCCTCTGAATATAAGCCACCATATTAAAAAATAAATAATTCATAAATATTAAGGCCACACCTTTCTTCTGGAAGTTTTTGCTGCTTTTTGCATTGAGTCAATTCTGTACGCTGCCGTCTCTTAAGGCTAACCATCAATTCATTGATGCCAAGTTTACGTAGAGAATCACTTTTTCCTTCTTTGACTCCAATCTATATTATTTTTAACTTAAAAGCTGTATCATATCCATCGATCTGTGTTTTCTTTTTTTTTTTTTTTTTCTTTTTTTTTGAAGGAGAAAACTTTATTTGGAAGAAACTACGACACTTTACAAGGCTGTATGCATGATGTGCAAATCGAGTGTTCAAAACAAAATGATTTTCTTCTTTTTGCTCGCATATATCTTAGGTGAATTAGCGCCACCTCTCATTTGGAAAACCATTGCCTTCCTCTTACACCTCCTGGAGGCTGTCAACAAACATGACAATATAATAAAAACATACTTAGTTTTACTGCATGTAGCCACCAGCCTACCCTTGTCCAAGCCACAGGAATTATGAATATAATAAAATAAACAAACAATTTTTTACGTCACAAATTCAGAAACTACGGTCAGGTCAGATATGGCAGCATTAATTGTGGTTGCATTTTGATACATTACCTATATTTTCATCACTTTTTCCTAGCAAGCACCATGTTGGCAAGAGAGAAACTGTCAAGAAGAAAAGTTGTCTCTCCTGCATTAGGTAGTTTCCTCCACAAGTGCACTCAAGATAGGGTAGCGTAGGAACAAAGAGCCGAAAGAATGATGAGGCTTCATCTCAGTCCATTAGTCAGAGTTCAAGCTGGACTAAAATAGAGCAAGAAAGATCCAGGGAGGAAAAGTGAAGATAAAACCAGTAGAGAGCAACAGTACTTTATCACTACAGGTGATAAGACACGATAACAGTCATGCAGAGGTGTTAATATCATTGCTAATGTGTGTAAACATGACAACTTTAACAAACCTCCTTGCAGAAAAAACATCCTAAATAAAGGCAGAATATTCCGGTAATTCTTTACGATGTGTCCTCTCATCAATCTCATCCTATAACATGAAAATCAGTTTAATATGTGACCTTAGCTCAACTACTAAGAACATGAGAAGAAGTCCCAAACATGTGACAACCCTGGCTGTACTGTGTGATTTTTGCTACTTTTAAGGTAAAGATGAAATACGAAAAGACGGCTCTCGTCAAGTGCTGAGAGTGCAGCTTCACGTCTCTGCCTTGACACAGAGAGTGTCCTGCTTGCCAAGCAGAACAGTACACTCTTGAGATGGAAATTAATTCAAGCTTCTAGTCAAACTGCTTCGTATGTAATATACTTTGATTGATCAGGTTCATAGCAAGTCGATAAGGGAACACTTACTAATCTTACTGTTCATTTCTGTTCCGTCAAAAAACAACAACAATTTCACTGTTTGTACAGTTAAAATGATGTGGTCTGAGGATGACTCGTGCACACAAGTTCAGCATAATGTTTTCTCAGATGCCCTCAAAACAGCAAGTCAATTTCCTAGTGGGGTGTCTTAGAATTTGCAGTGAAAAAAAATTTGCCATCCAGGATGAATGTGTGTCCCTGCTAAGTGACTCTACAGAGTCTCGCGACCCTGTCATCCCCACAGTCCACTTCTCATGGACACCTGAGTGCAGCAGAGCTGACACGTAGTGAGGCAAAGGAAGAGAAAGGGTAATCATGCATCAGTGGGAGGGAAAGATACTGAAAGATCTTGACATTTAGACAAACACCCTCCATTAAGCTCGGATTCTGAGCTGCTACCCTCCTCTTGCTATCCTGTTCCAAATCTGTCGTCTGCAGTACATGTAATGGCAACTGTTAATCATGAGTTGTGCAACTTAAATAAAAACAAAACTTTCTCAATAGACTACTTGTGTACAATGTATTTTAATTTTGGCAAGTGCGAATTTAGCAAATTTAGCTCACGTTGGAAAGGCCTGCAACCAAGTGTGAAGGGGCAGGGATGAAAATCAGAACCTCGAAATCTAAGGCCATGGTTCTCATTTTCCAGGTTTAGGACCCAAGTGAAGGAGTTTAAGTATCTTGGGGTCTCGTTCACAAGTGAGGGAAGAATGGGACGTGAGATCGACAGGCGGATTGAGGTGGTGTAGGCAGTGACGCAGATGCTGCACTGTTCCATATTGGTTAAGGGAAGGCTAAGCCAAAAGGCAAAGTTCCCTGTATACTGTCGATCTATGCCCCTACCCTCACCTATGGCCAGAAACGATGGGTAGTGATCGACTGAACAATGCAGAAATGAGTTTTTTCATTACTCTTTAATACTGTAGTTCATGTACTACTCTTTACTAGATTGGTCAATCACCTCATCTCTTTTCTATGGTAGGCCCTTTAGCAGCACAATAATCATAGGGACAAAGGATCTTTGATGAAAACACGATAAACATTTTGTAAGTAAGATGTAAAACAAGATTTTGATCCCAAAATGAAAACATAACTCGGGATGCCATCCAGTGTCTCTAGTTTTTCTCATCTACTCTTACTATATGTGCTCTAAGAACATATTTAGAAATCCCGGTAGAGAAGTACTCTCTGACAACCAACCCTACATCCATCTGGTTTCTTAATATTGCCTTGATAAGTACTATGGTACAGTAGTGCTTCTCTCTATCTGCTGGTTTTATTCCTAGGAACCACCGGAGTCTACTAAGGTAGATCCGAGAATAACTAGAAAGAGAGAATATTGTCTTGCTTTACTGAATATTTGTAAGTGTTTTGGGTTGAAAAGAGTGACCAATCAGTGCCTCCTGTCTCTGCCAACTCATTGCCATGAGTGAGGGCAAAGCTAATATTGTGTGATGTGTGACTCAGATGAGAATATGCATCTGCTCTGCCCTAATTCTTCATGCCTCAGCTCTTTGTAAGAGCTAAAGGCAAGTAATGATGCCGGACCAAACACATCGCGGTCAGGACCGACATGCCCCAATTTTCTCAATTTCGTTGTACTGCAAAAGAAAGTTTTTTTTTATTCACAATTTTTGGATACGCAATCAAGCAATCAAGAGGTCTTAGACCTCTGTCCCTCTAATGAATAAATAAATAAGTGAGTAAATGAGTAAGCATTTTAATAACTTTATTTCTCCCTTCTTTCAACATGTTTTACAATGCACTCTTGAGCATAATTCTGTATATTGTTGTAGTTTATATATATATATTTATACTTTTTTTGTTATCTTTACATATATGTTTTTATTTGTGTGCAACATGCACTTCACTCGTGCAATAC